>NC_133349.1:12611606-13211606 GCF_030506205.2 Paramisgurnus dabryanus
CATCTACTTCAATGCAGTCACTAACTTTAGTCTCGTGCATGCGCTTCACAACAGACACGGAAAAGAAGACAATGATAAATAAAGTTGTAATTTTTGGACCAAAATTTATTTTGGATGCTTCAAAACAAACAAACTGATGTCACATGGACTACTTTGATGATGTTTTTATAACCTTTCTGGACATGGACAGTATACCGTACGTAGATTTTCATTGAGGGGCCAATAAGCTTAAACTGTGTTCTGAAGATAAACGGAGGTCTTCCGAGTTTGGAATGACACAAGGGTGAGTCATTAATGACATTATTTACATTTTTGGGTGAACTATCCCTTTAAATATGGATTCCTACAGAAGTCATTTTTGAGGCTTTCTTTTGGTCAAAATAATTTAAGGCAGAAAACGAGCTCTTTGTCTCCCTCCTGAGGAAGGACATTACAGCACTTGTGTGGATCCAACCTTGAGCAGATCTGTGCGTGGAGCTTGTTTTCCAGGTCGTGGCAGCTACAAGCTTCAGCTTCAGACAGCACACCCACAGTCTACAGTCCATTTGCTGACCTAATGCACAGTAAACAAGAAAGACTATAGGCAACCACAGCGAATAAGATTTTATAAAGTACTGTTTTTATAGTCATAAGGGTCATGAAAATATATCTTAAATAACTCCTGCACCTAAACAGCACATAAAAAAACAGATTGATCACGTTACATGTCAGTCAGACCGCTCTTCCTGCATACTGTAAGTGGGCAGTTCTTGACCTGTTTATTTATACTCTAGATAGTACCAACTTTTTGTCGCAGTCATAGGTCTGTCTGTCTCTCTCTCTTTCTCTCTCTCCTTCTCTCGCTTCTCTATTTGGAGCAGTGCCCAGTGTAGGTGCTGTAAGTGGGACAGTAAGAGCAGCAGGGCTACGGCTCGATCCACTGATTTATTTTTTGTTTCCAGCATACACGTATGGTTACTGTGGTACTTGGTTTGGAATGGTTGTAATAGTATTAGAGATTCTGAAATGACTAGGGTTAATAAAATATGGTTGCTGACACGTTTGCGGTGTATTTAGCTTTTACATGTATCACATTTTTGTGACATGTTGAACGCTATTGATCTATTTTTATTCATTATTATTTTTCCAACATTTGCTGTGCTTGCTATGTTTTTTGTTTTCTTTGTATTCTATCATTGCAGTCTCTCTGTATTGGTGGAGCGCAGTGCAACATTATTATTGCATGGTTTGGAGATTTCATAGCTGCTGCACCACAGAAAGAAAGGGTTGTTTGTGCTTGGCTCGCTGTTATTTAATGGAAGCCTCAGACATAGTTTTGAAATCCATGTTGTTTAGTCCAAGAAGCCCAAGCTTATTACAACATAAACAAAATCTATTTTAAAGCAGTATGTTTCTAAGTATAGGTATATATAGAAACAGGGTGGGCTTGTGCTGTGTTGAAGTTGGTGTTTGGATGACAGTTGACGTAATGGATTATTGTCTGCGGTCTAGAAGGTCCATAATATCTAGTGAGAGCTCATGAAAAGTATCTATAAACGGTTTCATCGGACGCACGTGCGGTGACGCGATTACGAGTCTGGTCAGAACTTTATTTTGTTTAATGGTCTGACTAGTTGCTAAATTGAATACCTCGTCGAAAATAACAATTCCTATGTAATCTACATGTTGTTTATTTTGCTTATTATATAAATGAACTACTTTAAAAGGACTTTTTGTTTTTGATTCTTAGCAGAGTTTACCGGAAGTTACGTGTGTTCCACGAAAGCCGTTTGTTTATGTTGTTACTGCTGAAAAATCATTGTTAATGCTGAAAAACCTTACTCAGTCAATGTTAAAGATATCAAAGTTATATTTTTACAGAATGTTCTTTGCATTATGTAGGATGATTTCATGCAGAAAAGAGTAAATCACAAAAAAATACTTTTTTTTACAAGCATGGTCACATAGAGGAAGCTTTTATATATGAAGAGTTTCGTTGCAAACTCAGTTTTTTTATTTTTCAGAAATCTTGTTTTTTTGGTTGTGCATTCCAATTAATATCAATTCAACTGCAGTTAGTTTGTTTTGATTTAAACCTTCATAACTTAAAAAATTCAGCTAAGTAGCACCATACAACAAAATAATAACATGATAACATAATAATAAACATGTTTTGACAAAAATGTTAAAAACAGAGTTATCTCGTTTTGCAACGAAACTCTTTATATACATTCAAGGAATCTTTAATTCTGGGATGTGGGACAGGATCATTTTGTTATTGTTTTGTTGAACACAGACTGTATAGGAAATGGGATTATGAGTGTTTTCTGCTATAGTCAAGTTACACTGCTCCGTACCTTCACATTCCCGTTTCAAGCTAATGTACTTTGCTGGATGAAATTGCATTCCTGGAATTCCTGGGGATGAAGACTTCTAATGTGTATATTAACCTCTGCTTCAGAGGAGGAGTCTAGATGCACTGACTGCTGAACATATAGATTTAATATTTAGTTGAGGATTGAGAAAAAAAGGCGTGTAATAATCACAAGGGTTTTATTTGTTTTTACTGCATTTTTTAACTTTCTGCACTGATGTAAAGTCAACAGATGTGATCACAGGTGTGTCTATATCCAATCTTTTTTTAAATGGATTTGAATGTGGCTCTTCCCATCAGAAGTAAAACTTGGATCAATCTGGTTCTTATCTCTGTTGTTTCCATACCGATGCCAAATTCTTGATTCATTTGTTGAATATTTAATTCGTTCCATTTTATATAGTTTTCATCTGAATTTAATTTCTACTTCCAAGTAAATAACCACTTATAAAGAAAGTACTATTTATAGTAAGCACTAGATTATCCAAAACTTGGTATTAACACTTGACATTTACATCATGACATCATGTATCATTACATATTTTCCTGTTGTGGCAATGTATGATATGATATGATTATCAAACAGTTTATATTAATATAGTTATGTAAATGTTTAGGTTTTTTTTGGAAGGGAGACTTCACAAATAATATCTGAGATAAAGTAAGCACTATGATGCTGTATTTAGATTAATATTTTTATGATTAATCTGATGTTAGTTGCTCTTCTGTATTCTTCGTAACTACAAAATCAAATGTCTGCCCAACAGATACCATCTTTCCTTAAACTTCTCTTTAATCTCTCTTTCCCTCTGCCTTTAATTAAAGCGCGCACACACATTGAACCTTGACCTCTGCTTTAAAGAATGATAGGCATCCGTCTGCATCTACGCCGATCTGCTTTGCTTCTCGATTTTTAAGTGGAGGCAGAGAAAGTATGATAAAGGGAGGGTCCCGTGTGGGAGAGAGGGGGTGGAGAGAGTTGCCGAAAGAGAAGTGAAGGTCTTTGGAAGCGAAAGGGCTGTTGGCATGAGATCTATTCCAAGTAGAAAAGTAAAAAGTATTGGGTTAGAAGGCAAAAACAGGCATGAGATCGACAGTAGGTAACAGGAACCGGGTTCTTTTAAGCTTTTCGGAAGGCCCGAGTTGGAGAGACTAAGCTGGCTTGCTGTCCACAGAGCTACACCTGGGCAGAAGTTGAACACGGACTTCCTTAGGGGTTGGAGCATGGGACAGACCTTAGCCCTAGAGACCGTGCCTGAAAACTCTCACACGCACTTGGGTGAGTCGGCACATTTGGATCCTGCTTTGTTTACAAAACCTTGAGGCGGAGCAGTTTATTCCAAAAGGTGTAGCCAATTAAAATAACATCTTTTGACATGGTTTACTGCTTAAAAACATCGTCAAATATGTATATTTGTGTTTGCTATATATATTTAGAGTGTTGCAGTGTGTGTTTGACCAATATTGAATTGTGAGCGAAAATGAAATTGCTCACTAAGTTTTGAAACAGAGCTGCTAACAGCAAGCATCGCCTCAGCTTGACTTCAACACAGCAGGATCTGGCTATGACTCAGCAGTGGTTATCAGCTGTAAATGGAAGGAAACCAGACATGGAGAAGGCAGGCAGGGGTGTTGGAATTTAAAGAGATCTGTGTAGTATTTTTCATCATTTTTGTCCTGTGAAATTACTGTGGAGTTTTGGAAAAGTGAAAAACTAAGTTCATCCACCTATGAAGAAGTTTTTAAAATATACTGTTAAATATAGAAATGTATCAGGACTTATTATAATATGATGATGGTTATCTGAGTACTGCTGTTTTGGACCTTTTCCAATCATCTTAGTGCCACTAATGCTCAATGTTTTCAGATTACCTGTAAGTCTGAGCAGGTGTATTTATTTATGACATTAGGTCCTTCACAACACTTAAATAAGTGTTTGTTCACAAATGGGTATGAGTTTGTGGTGGTGTTGTGGTTCTGTAGAGAATGTCATCACTGCTGTTTGCTTCACTTCTCCTAGCTGATCAACATGCAAGGATTAAAAACATGATACATTCCTAAAATAATTTAAAGTGTTATTCGGACATCTGAAGCAAAACATCCTCAAGATGGAAAATATCAACATTGACTTTGAAAACATGGTTGAAACTTAAATTTTTCTTCCATGTCTTTGTTTTTGGTCATCTTTGTGCTTCTTTATCCTTAAAAGGAATAGATTTTAGTGGACCTGTTGACCTGTCTCTAATTAAACTGTTTACCTATTTTTAACCATGGGTAAACATAATTCTTTGATCGATTTCCATGTTTTAAACTATCCTGGGTTATAGGGGTGCAACAGTTCACAAAACTCACGGTTCGGATCACTTTGCGGTTTTTGAGGCATGGATCGAATAATTTTTTGGGTTGGCCAAAAAAAGGATGGGAAAAATATAATAACAAATCAAGAAATTACAAACATTTATAAAAAAGAACAAAGTTGCACATTAAGTAAGGTCTAAAATTATCATTAGGTATAGAAATTGAATCAATTAAATAATAACACTGTATTTATTGTATTAATTAAATGTAGTTATAATTTTTTTTGAGCTTCAGAAGTGATTTTCTCTTTGTCTTGGGTTGTTTGATAAACAATGATGATACAGACTTAAGTAGGTTAATTGAGGTTACTGTCTCTTTTAGAACAAATCTTTTCTCTATACACACTTTATACATAATTAAATGTTTTTATTAGAAAAAGAATACTGTGGAGATAATTTTGTTTGTATGTTGCCTGTCAAGAACAGAAAGATTTTATGTTTGCTTGCTTTTTGAAACGCGTCTCTCCGTGTGTGCAGTATTGAGTGCCCTTACGCACACGCGCGCACACAGACAGAGGGCGAATTACAAACGGCGCAGCATAAACATTCGTCCCACATAAAAACGTTACATTGTTTTTCATTGCTCTATTAGCCGAATGTATTTTAATACACTACAGTATGAGATACATTGACGCAACTATCTAAAGTTTACACATTAAGAGTTCTGAATCTGCTGATCTTTGAAGGATGATCACCTCTGACTGAAGCTGGACCGGACATTCAATCGCACATGCGTTTGTGCGTAAAGTAAACTGCTCACTTTAGGGCCTTTTTGTGGTTAAATTGTTTAAAATCACTTGAATGTTAACATTTGCAAACTTTTGAAACGCGTTCAAATGATAAACTTTCCTTTTTTAAAATTGCATATTAATCCATGAATCACATGCGGGCCGAAACATGGGTCGTGATTCGTACAGATCACTGATAAACTGCGATCCGTTGCAGCACTACTGGGTTAGTTTTTTACTCTAGATGTTTTTCTCTAGATGACTTTTGATAGAGATCAGATGCAGAGCGATCCTTAAAACATACACAGAATTCTTTCTCTTTCACATGAAGCGTTACTTCCGGGTTGTATAAGTTGGTGGACAATAGCGGTATTGCAAAAAGCCAGAAATTCTCGTCAACGGCGGGAAAAGAGTTGATAAATTTTGTTTTATAAAATAAAAAAGTTAATAATTGTAATTTTCTTTAATCATTTATTTATTAAACACACTAAAACGTGTGTAAAATGTGTTGTTGAGTCATGGTACACATGCATGTGTGCATCAGGATAGCACCCCTACTCCTTATTTTGAGCCAGGAAAAACCCTGATAATGACTCAACTTCTCTCCAGTACAGGGTGTGAGATGACACCAAAAGTGATGGAAAACAAGGCAACAAAGCACAGCTGACATTCGCTTACTGCCGAGAGGAAGCAATCAAGTCTGTGCCATTCTTCCTCCAAACAGTATGGCTAGGTTTCATTTCACAATACAGACTTCTTTGTGCTCAGCTCACTGTTGCCTCTGTCGGCACTGTATTTGTTTCAGCTGCCGAAATGTCAGTTCACTAGAAGCATTTTTTACTTATTCCTACAACTGGAGCTTAATCTCAGCCAAGTTGACTCCTAACGTTCACCTTAGATCTGTTTTCCTAATCTGGCTTTTTGTTAGATCATTTGAAGATTTTACAAGGGTTTTTTTCGAACAAGGCGAGAATGAGAATGAGAATGCATGAGGTGTTATGTAGCGACAGGGCAGTGATTGACTCTCTATGGTTTCTCCCGGCGGAAACAGACTGTTACATAATGAAACCGGCTGCTCCAAGCTGTGCTCCTGCCTTATTACCGACAACACAACTGCCCACTCTCTCTTCCTCTCATCTGCTTGACGTACACACCTAAATCATGTAACTCTGAAATTGCATATAGATGCATCCTAATGCATGCAGTCACCGGTACATGGGCAAGAGCTTTATGCACGCGTTACCAATGCTGACTTTGCTTTGATTTGTGTGGGTTTCTTTTAAATATTATTTTAAATTACTAATTCTGTTTCTAGTATGTACATTTTCTGCTATCTGTGTGTGGTGTAAATGATTTGAAATAATTGCGTTGTTGCTTGTGCCGTAGAGGAGATTGTCAGCTTTGTTTTTTCAGAAGACAGTGGTGCTCTTCCTTAAATGGTTTGGAGTTCTTGCTGTTCCCTCTAAGTGCTTGATTGTTGCAGTCTGGTTAGGTTATGTAGCACAGAGGGTCCTTCAAACCACTTGCCCAATAGAGGGGTAAGCTGAGCTCATTATAGTGGAATAAGTAGTCGGCGCAAAAGCGGGATGCTTTACAGAATGATTTGGAGTTTGTCCAGCTTCACATTTTATTTCTGTAAGCATATTTGCTATACGCTTTACAAAGCTGTAAGCTGTACTATATATATATATATATATATATAAGCTATACAAATTTGTTACAAATTCGTACATAAACTCCCTTTACCCATAAGAATCTGTAAAACCAGCATAATGATACAGTAGTCATTCACTTTTTTAAATGATTAGTGATTCATTCTGCCAAACCACAATTGGCTTTGAAATATAAAGTGCAAGGCTATGCAATATTGTGCACATTAATGTAATTACATTTTTTATATTCTTTTATTTCTCTTTTACACAGCTGTGGACAGTGGGAGGGGGTCCTCTCTGTTCTCTTGCTCTCTTCCCTTTACTCCCTCCCTGTTTCAGGATCAGGGTGGAGTGCCGTTTCCTCCCTCTGTTTCCTAGGCCTCATCCCCCCCTCAGTTGTCCGAGGCAATGTGAATCTCTCTCTGCCATTAACGCACAGCTTCAACACAGATCGGTCTTTAAACACCCTGCGCACTAAGTGGCATCTTTAGCTACACGGTTTCATTTAAAGCCATGTCTTCCGGATCTGTTTTCATCCAGTTCACTGATCTAACCGCTGGTTGATGGTTGGTCCATTAATGGCTAATATCTCCGCTTTGGCTTCTCGTGTTCAAGTGTAATGCAGCTGGGTGATATCTACATAACGCGCTGGTCTGTTTTCTCACCAAACTTGGTGGATGTGCGTCATTGATTGTTTTTACAAAGACTGAGCTACTGGGTGTATGCTACGGCTGAGTTTTCAGGCTTTGATTGTGGATATCTGCTCGACCGCTGGTGGTCTATGTGAATTTTTTATTTTTTTGGATGGATCCAACTAGGAAGCCATACTTGAGGTTTTACACGTCCCATGTGTTGAAGAAACTTTGAGTTTTCGCGATATAATATTGTGTTAAGTCATTGTGCTCTAGGATTAATAGTTGACTTTCTGTGCTCTCAATTCTGGTGGTTTGTTTATCACTCCCTTGCTGAAGACAACAAGCGGAAACGCGAGTGTGCACTTCTATGGCTTGCTGCTTTCAAACATGTTGCCATGACAGCTGGAGTCCAGGTAGACCGATTCATTCAGACTTTTTTATGGTAGTGGGGGACTGCGAACTATTGCAGCCTTTTAACAAAATTATAAAAGTTCAAAGTTTTTAGTAAAAAAAGAAATGAAGGCATACTTTTCTACAATGTTTTTTACTGAACATTCATAAAAAATATAATTGTTTAATATTGTCTGTCAATATTGACCACTAAAAATATCGGTCCTGTTATAATAGTGTATTGCTAGTCTTTTAAAGGAATATTCCATTTTCTTAAAAGAAAAATCCAGATAATTTACTCACCACCATGTCACCAAAAATGTTGATGTTTTTCTTTGTTCAGTCGAGAAGAAATTATGTTTTTTGAGGAAAACATTGCAGGATTTTTCTCATTTTAATGGATTTTAATAGAGCCCAACATTTAATACTTAACTCAACACTTAACAGTTTTTTTCAACAGAGTTTCAAAGGACTCTAAATGATCCCAAACGAGGCATAAGGGTCTTATCTAGCAAAACGATTGTCATTTTTGACAATAAAAATAACAAATATACACTTTTAAAGCACAACTTCTCGTCTAAATCTGGTCCAGCACGACCTTACGTAATTGGTTAGTGATGTAGGGAGGTCACGTGTTACATATATAAAACGCACATTTGCGGACCATAACAATAAACTGACACAAAGACATTTAATTAGTATCAGTTGACATACAACAACGTAGGAACGGTCCTCGTTCTCAACACTTGTAATCACTGGGGCAGTGTTTTGCGTTTGTCCTCTGTGACCTCTTGACGTCATGACGTATTGCGTGGGGTCACGTTGGCGCATCACGACCGGATTTAAACGAGAAGTTGTGCTTTAAAAGTGTATATTTGTTATTTTTATTGTCAAAAATGACAATCGTTTTGCTAGATAAGACCCTTATGCCTCGTTTGGGATCATTTAGAGTCCTTTGAAACTCCGTTGAAAAAAAACTGTTAAGTGTTGAGTTAAGTATTAAATGTTGGGCTCTATTAAAGTCCATTAAAATGAGAAAAATCCTGCAATGTTTTCCTCAAAAAACATAATTTCTTCTCGACTGAACAAAGAAAGACATCAACATTTTGGATGACATGGTGGTGAGTAAATTATCTGAATTTTTCTTTTAAGAAAATGGAATATTTCTTTAAGTAGGGATAATGTATAGGCAGCCAGTTGTTATCGCATAAATGAGCAGTAATACATTATCCCCCTTATTACACGGCTATTTACCTCATAAGTAAGGTAAGGAACATTACTTATTGATTTTAATATTTAACGTTTTTTGGTTTTAAGAGAAGACGTTCAAATGGCACGAACAAGCTATGAAGTTTAATTTAATTTGTTAATATAATGTCATACATGTTATTAAAAAACATATTTATTTATATATTTTGTGTAATATTACACTGTACCTGTCAAAATAATTTGCAGCATCCAGGTTACCGTGTGTAATTAAATTTGAGCGTTTGGTATCTGGGAATAACAAACCTGCTAATGTCTTGAGTCGTGTAATTATGTGAAATTAATATCCATCCTTACATGTTGTTGTTGTTGTTGTTGTTGTTGTTGTTGTTGTTTGCTTGCTGTACTCAATTATGATGATGATAAACCATCTTCGTTGTAGTTTTTTATATCGATACCAATGTTCCAAAAGCAATTTAGCTGATTGCCTGATATGAGGTTGATATTGTTGATATTAACACTTTTCAAGTTTTTAATATTCTTCTTAACATGGACGTGGACAAATAGGGATGCTTTATGCAAATGTATGTTTATTATTAGTGAAAGAGTCAGCAAAAATAATTTTGAATAAAAAATCCAGTTAAAGATTTTTTTTTAGGTTCAAAAACAAAATCATTGCATCCATACCTTAAAATCACTGGTTATCAGGGACGTGCACAGGGGGGTTGCTCAGGTTGCCCGGGCAACTGCCCATATGCCCTTCTCGACTCAAGTTGCCCTTCCGAGGTGGAAAAAAATTAATTTTACATTTACTTCGTTTACACTATGCAGCATTCCTTCGTTACTGTATTTTAATTAATTACGAAATTTGTCAGATTTGGGAAAGTCAGATTTTCATGATATGTTCCCTTTAACATAAAGCAAGTCCTGCACTTCATTTTCTAATTCCTGCATGTTTTAAAACTGAAACCAAAACCTCAAACGCACAAGTGGATGGACACGCCTCATTTGTATTAGATTAGGCATTTAGGAAAACATACAAATCAATATAATTTTAGATGTTTGATGACTATTTACTATTTATCAAACAGTGAGCTAGGTCAAGGATCAAACAGAAATTGCATGTTGCGTTTATCACACGTTAATAAAATAAAATCAGTGGTGTTAAAATAAATAATGTTAACCCGTTAATGTTAACGTTAATTTTGACATCTCAAAATGTATGAGATATATATGAATTCAAATATTATTATTATTATTATTATTACCATGCAATATTCGTGTATCTTCCACCTCACACCATCCACAAATTTAATAATTCCAAATATCGGCATAATATATTGGTCTGCCACAATTTAGCATACAAAGAGTACAGTGAGGCCCAGCCGAACCGAAGGTTCAAAGCCACGTTCAGCACTCACTTCAGCTGGCCAGAGATGTGAGATTATGAGTCTGTTGGCGGTGAGCTGGTTTGAGAAGAATGTAAGTGTGTAACATGGGGAAACGGTGGCTCCCGGCCAGCTCACCATGCTGAGATTGGGTCCGTTATGGGGAACCGTTTGCCTTCTTACGAAAGCTGGCAGAAAACACTTTGTTGGGGTTTAAGACAACAGTGACTCTTGTGAGACTCAGCAATTTATTATGTTTTGATATTGAGGTTGTAGAAAGGCTGTGGTGTCAAGTGTTTTTGCATTAGGGTGTCTTTGGGCCCAAGCCAGCACACATGCGAGGACACAGCTGCTGAGTAAATGCATACGTGACAGCATGTTTGTAGTAAAGCATGTGTTTTGTTAACGTTTGATGGGGCTGTATGATATAATGTATCTATTGTGCAGAAACTTATTAACATATTATATAAAATGCATCACATCAGGACACATTGAGTTATGTTAACCACTGGTTCTCAGTTATTAAAAGTAGAAATGATGAAACTTCATGTTAAGCAATGAGAAAAGCTTGCCTTTGTTCTAAACAACTTGAGGGCACAAGTTACCCGACATAAATATTTTGTAATATTAATAGTGAAGTACAAAGATTTCATGACTTGTGCAATATTCCAAGTGGTTTAAAGCCATAGCTTTGATCATTAATCAGTGATCTGCCCTGTGATTGGCTGATCAGCCAGGACTCTAATTCTTTGTATCTTCACCAGATGAAGGTGACCATCAGCACAGCACGACAGGGAGTGAAGGGGGTACACCGGGGGATGGCACCCCACCCCCTAAACGCAAGGGCAAGTTCTCCACCCTCGGGAAGATCTTCAAACCCTGGAAGTGGAGAAAGAAGAAAAGCAGCGAGAGGTTTCAGGAAACTTCAGAAGGTCCTTTGTTCTGTACTTGTTATGTGTTTGTAGGAAAATATTAGTGTTACTGCAGCCTTTCCTTTTTCTTAGATCACACGTTAATGTTTGTTTTCTTTTCATTTGCCAATATAAATGTTGTTTGGAGCATTCTCCCATATTGTTAGTGGTACATGATTAATACCAAAGTGCTTTTTTGCATTGTTGTGTTTGACACATGAAAACGTCTTTGGTTACGTATATAACTGTTGTTCCCTGAGAAGGGAACGAGACGCTGTGTCTCCATTGCCATACTTCCTGCATCCCTGAAATGCCGTCTTTGGCAATATTTTTAGATAGCGGTATACTTCCTGGCTCCTGTGTCACCCTATCTTTGTCGTTAAGCTTCACCATTGGTTGAATCTGATATACACATTCACATTCCACTTACCCCTGGAGGCGTCCCCCCAAAGTGTCACCGCAGTGACGCAGCGTGAGTTCCCTCGAAAAGGAACTGTAACAATGTATTTTAAAAGGTAACACAATGACACATTGCTCTCACTTGAAATGTGTCCCCACATTTCGTCCTTGAATTTGAGGGTATTGGACCTGAAAAAAGTCCTTGAAAGGTCATTTGAATTTGAAATTAACTAAGGTGTGGGAACACTGTATAAGCATTTAAAGCGAACAGTTTAGCACGTGTGCTTAAAAAGTCTAGAATTTTTATGATATTATCCTACACTACACAGGGAATTATATGGAGTTTTTCCAGAAAACTTCTTGCACAAAATAGCACATTCAATGACCCCGTATCTTTATATATATATATATATGTTTTCAAAACTTCCCAGGGCCTTGAATTTTTTCGCCCTGATTCACAAAATTTCAAGGACCCGTGGGACCACTGTAATATCATCTGTATGTGAATGTTGATTCAGCCAAAATGCTTTTTTGCATAGTTGTGCTTGACACATGAAAACGTCTGGGGTTATGTATGTAACTGTTGTTCCCTGAGAAGGGAATGAGACGCTGTGCCTCCCTTGCCATACTTCCTGCATCCCTGTAATGCCATCTTTGGCAATATTTCCGATAGCGATATACTTCCTGGCTCCCGCTTCACCCTCTCTTTGTCATCAAGCTTCACCATTGGCTGAATCCGATATACATATTTAGACGCACTTACCGTGGAGGTGTCCCTAAAGTGTCATCACAGTGACGCAACGTGAGTTCCCTCAAGGGAACTGTAACAATGTATCTTAACAGGTAACACGATGTAACCTTGCTCTCACTTGAAATGTGTCCCCACATTTAGTCCTTGAATTTGAGGGTATTGGACCTGGAAAGTCCTTGAAAGGTCCTTGAATTTGAAGTTAACTAAGGTGTGGTAAACCCTGCATCTGTAGTGGTGAATTAATCTCTTTGTGTTTATGTATCCCTCACAGTTTTGGAAAGAAAGATGTCGATGAGAAGACCAAGGCAGGAACTGATAGATCAAGGAGTGCTTAAAGAGCTTCCGGAGAATGGTGTGTGTACCTGGTATTCATAACATTAGATAGGAATACAAGTACATTTTTGACCTGGTGGGGAAATTTTTAAATCCCCAAGAGGAAATCAAACAGATTGATGTTTTTTGAATATCTGAAATAGCAGAAAGTTTTTGTGTGGGTTGGGGTTTGGGTTAGGGAAGGAAATGGAATACAGTTTGTCTATTAAATGTCCCCACAACTAATGGAAACTAGAATGTGTGTCTGTGTGTATGCGTCTGTGTCTCGTGTGTGCGTGTGTCTGTGCGCATGCATCTATGTCGTGTGTGTGCCTGTTTGTGTTTGCATGCACAGATTGCAGATTCATTGTCTGCCATTATGTTACATAAATGTTTAAAATGAGCAAAATAAATAATGTGACATGATGGAAATGTTTAATATTTAGAAAATTACAGAACATTTCTGTAATGCATATACATATTAACTGTTGGACACCATTAGTAGACGAATAAATTAGTGAGTGTCAAAAGATTTATTATCTATGCCACAGTGTCAAAAGCTAAATATATATGCGTGTCAGGCGGAGGTTTGCTCCTGTAATTTGTCACTATATTCCTTATGTTATACTCCCACTGTGATTTGTAAAGGGAATTGGAGATTGCCAAAAAGGCCTCAGGCTTTATAGAAAAAAACAAACATTTGGAATGATTTAAAAATGGGTGGCATCAATTACTGCTGAATCACAGTTGCTCTGTGCCTCAAAGCTGTTTTGATACATTGTCCGCTTGTCAGATATCCCGCGACAAAGATAGACACGCACTCCAGCGAGGCTGTATATCATCAAAGCTTCCTTCATGTGACAGCAGTCTAAGAACTGAGACAAATTCTGCACTTTTTGAGTCGGACAAAGTGTGGAAATGTATATTTGATGTCTTGTTTATACTTGGGAAGAAAATGGCATGCCGTTATTCTTGAGACAAGAAAGTAGAGCAAATTGCACCCAGCAGCAAAAAGTTTTAAAAGTCATACCGGCTGCTTTGAAGACCTATTTATACGTGAGCTGCTCTTGTAACCTCTATGAGATGTTTGAGGTAAAACAACCTCTACTTTATCAGAGCCACAGGCTTCTTTGTTTCTTCCTAACCTCATTTAAAAGGATTTCACAAGTCTGCACAGCAATGCACGAATTAGCAATGTGAACATGTGTCAGGCTTTTATGTATTGTAGCACAGTTTTGACCAATCATCATCTTGACTGCAGCTATTTCTAATGCAATTTTTGTAAACTTGATATTTTTACAGAAGCAGTTGAGGCTCATAGCCATAAGATGCCCTATGTGAAGAATGGTCACACTTTGCCTGTAGGAGGAGGTGGGGTTAGTGGAGGTCTGGAGCAAGTTCATTCACCCTCGGAATCAGAATTTAGGGTCAATCCCGTCTGGCTGCCACAACCTGACGACCGGAGGGGCCGTTCCCCCTCTGATGGAGATCATCGTGGGGCTTTGGGACCACGGGTGTCCAGTCAAGACGAAAATAGGGAAGGCAGGAGAAGCGGCTGGGCTTCGGGGACAGAGGACTGGAAATCTAATATGGCTTGGCAAGGAGGACGATTACACCCTGATATGGATAAAAGACCAGGGTTAATGAAAGCCCCATCCGAGGATGGGCGCAGGACTCGTCCCGATTCGGACTGGAAGCCGACACTTCCCCGGCATTCGTCAGTTGAGGATGGAAGAGGTCGGCGAGGTGTGTAGTTTCTTTGTTTATGGCCCTGTTTATTAATGGCGCTATTCCATTGCATAGTACGCCACGGTTCGGGTCGGGTTGCTTACTTTTGGGTGCTTTTTCACTGGGTACTCAATACTTTTTTTTTAGTACCGCCTCGGTTGGTTTTCCAAGCGAGCTGAGCTGATACTAAAACGTGATGTGAAAACACTGTAGATAACTGATTGGTCTGAGAGAATCGTGACGGGCGTTATGCTAATCGCAAGATTAGTTTTACCTTCGTGCGTGCGCTGTCTCGCGCAAACCTGTTGTCATCTGTGCATTGTTTTAAGTTCCCAAACTCTTTTAGTGGTGAAAAACATCCAGATGTTGAGAATCAGGAAAACCATACCAGTTTTTTCCAGACTTGTGGTTTGTGGCGGTACATTTGCGATGCTAACGTTGCATGCACAGCATTTTGCAACTTAAATGAGGCTCAGCGGAGCACGTCGTCGACTGATGCCGCAGGTGTTTGTACAAAAACTGTCATGTGAGACAGAGGTAGTGATAAACTAATGTGCAAACATCTATTTGTGGTGGTCAGTTTAGATTTTGTGGCGGACTGAGAAATAGGGTGGCCATTCGTGCCAGTTCCGCCGGACACGTCCCGAACATGTTTTCGGGTTTGTTCTCCAGAAGTCGCGTTGCTCGACCACATATACGTCATCGAGGTTCTCACATTTTAGTTAAAATCCATTAGAAAATTAAGATTTATTTATTTTAAGACATACAATCATTGTAGTTTCATTGTTACCTTGAAATGTAACGGTTGCTTTTTTTAAATTAAACCCGAAATAATAAACCTTGATGACGTATGGGGTCGAGCAACGCGACTTCCGGAGAACGAACCCGAAAACATGTTCGGGACGTGTCCGGCGGAACTGGCACGAATGGCCACCCTACTGAGGAATAAATTAATGTATGGGAACGTATAGCATTCCAACAACGCTCTCACATGTATGATGTCACAGCAGTAGGCAGCGCAAATATAACGACACGCCTTTAATCCCTCCCACTCCGAAATGTTACTAAACTCGATGGAAAAGCTAACCATGGCAAAGTGATGTGAGCTGATCCTACCTGACCCGTGGGGTACTATGCAATGGAAAAGCGCCATAATATCACAACTTCATAAGTAGTCAGGTGAGACACATTACTGTTTACACCTGGTAGTAACCTCCTAAATGCAACACAAGAGACATTTTGGGTCACTTTTCCTGTCTTTTCTCCATACTTTTGTCATTTTCTGTTCTGTTGGACCGAATGGAGACAGTGTGCCTGTGTTCCCATGGGTCCTGCTCCAGCTAAGGTTCTTATTTAGGAAGTGAGCACAGCTAAGCTGAATTCTCCTGCTCTTTCCTAATTAATAAACCGCTGTCACCTCAATCCTCCTCAAAGTGAACATTATCATTTAGTCCCAAACCCTTCCTTTGGAGACCGATTTGTCCTTCCACTAGGACTGATCTGATTTAGATTATTCAGGCTCTATTTCAATATACTCCCCTGCATTTTATAACAAGATGAGCACATTTATTTTTTTGAGTCTTTTCCCCAATAGATCCACTTTATGTGTCTCTCTCTTCCACCTGGAAGTAATATAGATACTATAAATCCCATTGAATTTAAAACATCAACATTGAGGATTGTTTGAGAATGAAACAGCTGATTGGCAGATTAAAGAAAGCTTTCAGATGTACAAGACTTTTACTTCTTTAGATGGCTAAGATAGATCCTTTAAACCATCTGCTGAACAATCAGATTTCTTTACTCATTGAAATGCATCACACATATTCAAGGCAGTCAGATCAAAAATTAAATCTACGATAAAATCTTGTTTTTAGTGGACCAGAAGTGATATGACAAGCAATGGTAGTGACAAAATTGTACTAAATCTAATACATGCTTACTGTGGACAGTAGAAAAAAGCCTGGAGTATAGTTTGTGTTTTATGTATAGTTTGTATTTAATGTACGTGCACGGTGCAAAGCTAGTGTATTTGACTCGTATGTGTACATAGACGTTTGACGCATGCACATTGGGACAAAATGCAATGCCTTTCCTGACCTATATACATTATCTTGACCATGCTCTCCTGACCTCATGTACAAAGTATGAGCTGTTACCAAATCCGGCACTATTCTGATGACGAAACTTGCATTACGCACACTGTATGTGGACTCTTGCATATGCGTTAAAACTGAACTATACTTCGAGCTTAAAGGGATAGTTCACCAAAAAATGAAAAATTCTGTCATTTTCGAATCCTCATGTTGTCCTAAATCTGTATGATTTTTTTACTGATAAACAAAGATGGAATTCAATGGGTACCATCAACTGTGTGTTTACCATCATTTATTAAAATATCTTCTTTATCATTTATCACAATTCTTCTATAATATTTGTTTTTCCTACTATGAAAGTCAATGGTTACAATCAAATGTTTGCTTACGATCATTTATCAAAATATCTTCTTTTGTGTTCATCAGTAAAAAGAAACTCATACAGTTTTAGAATAATGTAAGGATGAGTAAATGATGACAGAATTTTCATTTTTGGGTGAACTATCCCTTTAAGGCATGCTGGAAGTCGAGATCAATTTTGGAAGCACCTGTTACGCTATGGACATGTATATCAAATACTACTGAAATACTGTTTTCTCAGATATTAGCAATTTATATTATGTTATTGCTAATATTTATTATAACTATTAATAGACTACTTTTATTATCGTTATATCGATGTCTTTCTGTGTCATGCTCTTACACCATATTTTATTTCCAGTTATATCCATGACATTTTAGCAGTGTGTTCATTTACACATTAAAATTAATTTTCTTTATAATTGAATATATATCTATTTTTCCCTATATAGAGTCTGACAGCAATCAGTATGTTCCTAACTCGGAGGCTCAAAGGGACACGCTCCGGGAACCCCTGCCCCCCAAACAATCTGTAATGCCCCCAAAGTGGCTGTTGACCTCCCCCCCGGAACCCGGTGTCAACAGTTTGCCACGCACCCCTGTCCACAACCACACTGCTGCTTTCTCCTCTTCCTCAGCCTCGTCCAACTCCTCCTCGGCTGTCAGCACAACCGGAAAAACTCTACGAAATGTCTCTTCGGCTGGCGTCAGCACGCAGGGTGCCGTTCCCCTCACCACCTCCTCAGCGCCGTCCTCTATGAGCAACGCCCCGGTTCAACCTCCCAAACATCCCCCTCTCCCTCCACCCAAGCCAATCAACCGTACCAACAACCCAGGCATGTTGGGTAAGTGATCACAAACATGTCATGCGAGATATAATATGACCTCTATAAAAGTCAATGTAGTTACCAGAAACCATTCATCCACGTCCTCGTGCCAGCTCTCATGTTAGAAGCCTTGTGGTTAATCATAGAGTCGCAGGCATTTACACAAGAACAGCCCAAATATACAGACCACACTAATAGGGATGTGCATTTATGTCATTTTTTCATTTCGATTAATCCATAGGTCTGAAGAACGAGTACTCGATTAACTGGGGGCGGGGCAATCAAAGGGGCGGGGCTTACACGTCATGGTGAAAATGAAAATATTTTTATTAAAAACACTCAAATAAAACTTAATTTCGAAAAAACTATGACAGAACAATGAACACATACTAGAGTTTTAATGAATTAAATGTTTTCAACAGAAACAGGAAAAGCTGCGTGATGGAATGAAACTAAAGGGTTAACAAACACAAACCGAAGCGCTTTCTATATGACGCACTCTGCATAATATTAAGCCTTTATACAACACAAATGCACAACGTCCATCTATCTGCATAAATGCAAGACTTCAACTAAGTTTTCAACTAAGTTATCTAAAAAAAAGAAAGTTTAACTCCCTTTGTGGATGTGCATCATAAACAGCGCACTTTTAAACACGTCCAGTCAAAGCACAAGCTTCATAACATTAAGCAGCTTTAAGTCTTTTGCTATCATTTTAGCATTTAGCTGTGTCGTGTCGTCCTCTTACCTCAGTCAACATGTAATGGTAATGCTCGTATGGCTCTCTGGTATCTCTTGACATTTGATGTTTAAATATGAGATGATAACCCATTGAACTTTTGACAGCGCTGTACATTTTGCAACTGACTGACTGTATTTCCGAAGATCACGGCATCCTTTTAAAGCATAGTGCCTCAGTGATGTGAGGTGTGACCGGCTTCGCGGGCTCGCGGGCTGCCGCGCATTACGCAGACCGGCGGGTTGCTGATGCGCGGTCGCGCGGAATCTGTTTGTTTTTGAATCACGCATGGTAATGCTACTGATGTCATACGTCGGTCTGCGTAGCTCGACACGACGTCAAACACGCATCTCCAGACCCAGTCTTTACTACCACATGCGCTCGTAACGCTAACCAGACACCCAAATGCCGCCATATCCACAATAAATAAATAAATAAACCCACATGATCATCGTTTTCGTGATCGATCATCGATGCCACGTTCGAGTACTCGAGCAATCGAGTACTCGTGCCCATCCCTACACACTAACCATATGCTTACATGCTGGAGCGTTTTTAAAGGTGATGCGTGTCATTTTTGCCAAACAGAATTGCAAAAAGTATTGTTTCCGAGCAATTGTCAGACACTCCATCATTATTTACTGAAAACAGATGGGGTCATTGTGTCTAAAACAGCCTTTTTTTAGTCACTGAGGCAACACAAATCTTCTACACTGCCTTGTACTATCCATATCTCAACCAGCCATTGAGTATGTCAGTCATGTTTCTGAAAGGCAGTGCTTTATGCGTGTTGTTTTATTTATTAGAACTGTACTTGTTTTGATCATTGTCATTTATAGCAGAAAGCAGGCAGTAGCTCTATTCTGCCTTTTGTTCACACAGGACGCGTTCCGTAAATGTAACGGCAATGTTACTAGGTCCCCTTTACGGGAGCAAACCAAGAACATTTAAAGGACGTGTTTGTGTTTACACAGAAGGCTCTCTGTCCATTTTTTAAGGATGTTTTTCGGGATCCAAGTGCTGTGTGAATGGGGTTTTAGTGTTTAACTTTTTAAATGTAATTTTAAATAAATGGTGGGGGGGGGTTGGTGCTCCTCAGCCCACCTGTCTATAATTTTCAAGTGTTCCTAAAGACCTGTATCCAAAATCAGTGCAGGTCTGAACTAACATTACTTAGTAAAATTAATGTATGCAATGTTAGCTAGAGATCCTTGAATTTTTGCTTGACTGCCAAATCCGCACAGTTCCGGTTATGAATGCTCACGGTCTACCCTCATCTTAAGGAAATAAAACATTTATTTTCCACAAGGTATTTTTCTAGAGATCAGTTTAGTCGTTAACCAGACCGGTAAACAAGCAGAGACCGGAAGTTAAAGGTCCAGAAGCTTTGATTGTTTTTACGGTGCACAATATAGACGGTATAAGCAGTAACAACATAAACAAGTGGCAAACTGGTAAACTCCGCTAAGAATAAATAACAACAAAATCCGTTTACAGTAGTTTATTTATATAACAAGCAAAATAAACAACAGGCAGATTACCTAGGAAACCAAAACATTTGTTATTTTCGACAAGGTATTTGTTTAAGAGTTCAGTTTCAGCAACTAGTCAGACCATTAAACAAACAGAAACCGGAAATAAAGTTTGACCAGACACGTAATCGCGTCACCGCACGTGTGTCAGATGAAACGGTCTATAACGTGTTTCTGTTTCGAGTGTAAAAAAATCTATATTTTTCACACAATTGACTTATCTCTATATCGTTGTTTTCACTGTCCTAAAAACTGGCTGATGTCTTTCTTGTTCTATGAAGTCACTTGTTCAGAAATACGTAATGAGTTTGGATTGTGTAGCTGGTTTAGTGTGTTGTTGTGATACGATAGCAGCTTAGCTTAGCTGGCGACTGACGTATTCGTGTGGGCAGAGGTTAGTCAAAAATTCTTATATATATAATTTTGCAGGCATTATTTATGCTCTAACACCAACCTTACACACCAACTAAAGTTTGAAAAATGAGATCACGAAAACGGCCGCTTTAACCTCGGGTTAGACGAGCAACCGCGTCAACACGCATGCGTCCAGTGAAACCGTCTATATACAACTCAGCTTTCCTGTATTTTTATTGTATTAAGGTTCCCATTCTTTCTGTGTTTTTGAAGCTTTGATTGTGTTTACAGTTCACAGTATAACGTGTTCATGTTTCACATGTAAAAACATATTATTTTCCACACAATTTACTTATCTGTATAGGGTCGTTTTCACTGTCCTCAAAACAGGCTGATGTCTTCCTTGTTCTATGAAGTCCCTCCTTCAGAAATACGTACCGAGTTCTGATTGCGTAGCTTGTTTAATCTGTTGTGATTTGATAGCAGCTTAGCTTGATGTTAGCTTAGCTGGCAGCTGACGTTTTCCTGTGGGCAGAGTTTTGTCAAACACTTTTTGCTTTGACGTCATTCAGCCGGGAAGTAGAGGGCAGTAGTCCAAACCGGCCGTTCGCTGTAGGCTTTGAAAGGCGAATTCTGTTAAGAAAGTATATCGCCTGGCACTGAACTTTGAGCTTTATCATTTTACAGGTATTATTTATTCTATTATTGCAACATTACAAACTAACTGGGGTTTAAAAAATGGGATCAGGAAGAATGTGACCTTTAACTTTCTGAATTTGTCAGCTTCTCAGTTCCTATGACCTCATGGGATAGAAAAGTGTCCATTATTGGTGGAAGCAGTAGACCATCTGCGAAATCTCTGACATACTCTTTTTGCACACTGAGGTTTCAGACAATACTGTACATTTCACAGGCTTCTGACATAATATAGTATAGAAGTAGGCGATTCCAGACAAATGGCTTGATTTAGATTTGATCAGGATTTTTTTTAAAGGCTGGAGGTAAACTCTGGAGTACAGTGGCTCTTCAGGGACCCTATTCAACATGTTTATTTCATGCTGTTGCTAATAAAGAATGATTGTTGAGTCAGCTGCCCACATACCATCTCAAAACACCTCTGTAACGGGAGGCGATGTCACAGCTATTGACTTGTTGCTGAAATCTTATCACTTAGAAATGGAATAGAGGTTCACGCTTAATATTTATCACTTTAGGCAGAGGCCTGTTTTGCCCGATTATTGCTGAGGGTAAACAAAAGTTCACTTTTTACACTTGTGCGTTGTACTTCTGGAGCAAAAGCTACAAGTATCCTTCCACCAGTAGCTACCGGGTTAATGTAAATGCGGTTTACACCTAAAAAACCTATGAAATAATGGTTTAGTGGGTCATACCCACGTAGAATACAATTTATTCATCAAAGAATAACTAGATGTTGTGTCTGCTTAACGCAATACTAAATATGTGTTCTGACTTTGTTGTGTTATTAACCACTCAGCCAAATTTGAATGCTAAAAACACCAAGTAAATAAAATAAGTTATTAAAATCTTGGAAAAATATTCTTTGTTCTGAAACGCTGGGGCCGTGTCTGCTGTAAGCACTGAAACCACGCCCACTCGTGGGAATCCTGCCAGCTCGCGATTAAGCAGTTGATTCACAGACGCTAATGCACTCTACTTATATTATTATGGGCGGGGCCATGCTCGGAAGCTTCGGTGCATCATCAAGCCATGATTATTTTAGGCCTGCCCCAAAAATCCTCAACTCAGAAATTGTGAAGAACTGCTTAACTATCCAACTCCACAGTTCAGTACATGTTTCACAGTCTTTGTAACGTGTCAGCGATACATATCTAAGGTTTAAATTGATTTTACATGGACTTTAAGGGATAAGTGCATTTTCTTAAAAAAAATCCAGATAATTTACTCACCAGCATGTCATCCAAAATTATGTCTTTTTTTTGTTCAGTCGAGAAGAAATTATGTTTTTTGAGGAAAACATTCCAGGATTTTTCAAATTTTAATGGACTTTAATGGACCCCAACACTTAACAGTTTTAATGCAGTTTAAAATTGAAGTTTCAAAGGACTCTAAACAATCTCAAACGAGGCATAAGGGTCTTATCTAGAGAAACGATTGTCTTTTTGGGAAGAAACATAAAAAATTTGCACTTTTTAACCACGACTTCTCGTCTATCTTCGGTCCTGAAAGCGCCAGCACGACCTAATGGCGTATTGACGTAGGGAGGTCACGTGTTACATATATGAAACGCACATTTGCGGACCATTTTAAACAATAAACTGACACAAAGACATTAATTAGTATCATTCGACATACAACAACGTCGGAATGGTCCTCTTTCTCCACACTTGTAAACACTGGGGCGTAGTTTCGATACGTCATCCATGACCTCTTCACGTAATGACGTATTACGTGAGGTCGCTCTGGCGCGTCACAGGACCGGAGATAGACGAGAAGTTGTAGTTTAAAAGTGCATTTTTTTATTTTTCTTGCCAAAAAGGACAATCGTTTCGCTAGATAAGACCCTTGTGCCTCGTTTGAGATTGTTTAGAGTCCTGTGAAACTGCAATTTTAAACTGCATTAAAACTGTTAAGTGTTGGGGTCCATTAAAGTCCATTAAAAAGAGAAAAATCCTGGAACGTTTTCCTCAAAAAACATAATTACTTCTCGATTGAACAAAGAAAGACATCAACATTTTGGATGACATGGTGGTAAGTAAATTATCTGGATTTTTTTAAGAAAATTGACTAATCCTTGAACATTAAACGTCGTCATATCTAGGTAAAGATGAATTGATCTATACAGCCTGCAACAATCATGCTTACATCAGCATTCTCAAGTTATTCCTTTTGTGTAGAGTCCGTTTTTAAGATGTTGTTGTGTGTATATATCTCAGCCAAAAGTGGATCTGGATATATCTATAGCTTTATCTGCTTCTATACTTCATACATCCATGTAAAAACTCATTGTGTGCAGTTTCTTCATCGCGCCCATCCATGTGACATTTACAGTCATTTAGAGGAGTAATTCGTCCGTGCTTTGTAAAAGTATTGTTCTTGTGAGGTTTGACGTCCAGGAGCTGTGTTTTTTGTCCCCCGTCAGCCTCCACCCTGCAGGGGGGTGATGGCAGCGAGTTCCCTCTATACTGGTCCTGTTGGAAGCGTGAAGGCGACTATGACGTCTACCTGTCACTGCCTGTATACCTCTGCCGGCGGGCAGGAGGCATGCGCACAGGTAAACGTCAAGGCCAGGCCTGTCGCCAAGGCTGCCGGTGTCGCTCTATGTGCCCGCCTCATCTTCCTCACATCCAGTGTAGCATGTCTTTAGAGTCGCCTGAGAGTGTGACTAATGCGCCAAGTGGCCTTGCTTGCTTTATTTCTTGTCTGTTCTCTACCTTTTCTTCATAATTTTCTCAAATGCACCCACGCTGCATGTTTCTGGCACTGAAGCTGTCGCAGTTAGAACATTGGCACACTATTAACAGGTGCTTAAACCGCTAACTCACCCCCTGTGAAATTCAGCTGATCGTAGTCACCGCTGAAGGAAATGCCCTATCATGCCAAAGCAGATGTTGCACAACAATAGATGTTTTGTATAAGCCAACAGTTGCTCAACTAGACAGCTGTGAGATCGGGGGATAATAAATCCAATCCACCCCATCAGGTGCAGAATGCCTACAGCTTTAGGGAAAACGCATGCATTTGATTTGTAAAGCGTCAACCGGTGCGGCCAATCTCTTTACCCAAAGGTAGCGCAACAGGGCTTAGCATGTTTAAACATGCAATTTGCTTCTTTAGCTTTATTTATGCTGCTTGAACATATAATGATGTTTGGCTGCTGTACCTCATTAAACGTACATTATCTTCATGGCAGATCTGTGTAGAGGTCATGTGATACGGTCTTCTAAATGCATTGATTTAGCTGTCACATGACTTTTTGTCAATAAACTTGTTGTTTGCTTTTAGTGTTTTTATAGTTTGTGCTAGTTGATGTTTAGTTACACGTTACTTGACCTTGAGACTTAATTATTTTAAATGTGACCTTCTGTGTTAAAAGAAAGAAATCTGTATGATGCAAAAGGAGACGCAGGTTGTTAGTGAGTCTTTTTAAGTTAACTTTCCCTTATATTGGTACTGAGTAATAATATATAAATCTGTAAAATCTACGCACAAAACGAAATTTGTTTGGAAAAACAAAAAATGTACATACTAATAAAATAATACAATTTTAGTTTAGTATTAATACTTTACAATTAATACTTACATTTTTCAGAATAACTTACCTTATCATGTTTTAATGCATACTATTTTACAGCTGAACTATCACAAGGAGGTACCAGCCTATTACCAGTCAAGCCCTCTCCTCCCATGCCCCCGAAGAGAACAACACCCGTCACCAAACGCAATGCAGAGGACTCTCCTCTCACCATCTCCTCTCTTCCCTCCATTCTGTCTGAGGACATGAGGGCCAACATCCCTGGGGGCTACCAGCTGCCTCCACCTCCCCCTTCCCCACCCCTCCCCACGCACATCCCCCCTTCCCCTCCACGGGCACACACCCATCATCTTCTCCACCAGCACTCTTACCCATACCCCCTACCACAACCTCTACCCGTCCACTTTGACCCCCCCAGCCCACCGGAGGAACCACCTGTTCGGCAAGCCCCTGTTCCCTTGCACATCATGATCCAGAGGGCACTGAGCAGCCCGGGACCCGCCCTCCCACACCCAGACAGTTCCCAGCGAGCCCACTCGTTGTTGTTCGAGACGCCACCGGAGTACCAGGGCAGCCGGCCACTGCCTGTCACCATTCAGCCTCTCAAACTGTAAGTGTAATTTGATTGGCTTTGAGACATCATAGACAAGTCTCATATGTGTCAAAATTAACCGTATGTATGTCTTCTCAGCGATGATGATGACTATTCAGATGATGATGATGATGAAGAGGAGGACGATGATGATGAAGATGAACGTTCTCGTGATCGCCTGCCATCTCCGCAGTCACAACCAGATCTCGAACCTCGTAGCCGCAGGTGTCTGGTGGGGGATCCGAGCGTCAGCATTATCCCAGAAGGAAACACTAGCAGCGAGGAAGAGGATGATGAGGAAGATCAACAACCAGGGGAGAGCGACTCGGACGGACCAGTGCTCTACAAGGACGATGAGTCAGATGAAGAAGATGAAGATGACACCCCACCAAGTATGTGAAACGCTATTTTCCAACTATAGGAGACCATGCTTGTCACCTGTTTTTTTTTACTTCCTTCTCATTGGTCCAAAAAAGAATCCAACACCACATGTTGAACACAAAGTATGTTCTGATTGGCTGTGATTGTTTCTCATTGATCGTGTCATTTGTGCTTAAGGAATAGCTCTCCTAAAGCTCAGCTCGGAAATGTTATTTAATTCATTATTCACACATAAAATACATTTGTGTAAGTGCATTTACAGTAGGCTTTGTCCCCGGCTGTGTTAATATCATGATATTTTAGTAAAATTGTACGCTCGGACATCTGCTCATGTAATCGAGAGCCAGAGCTCATGAATACATTTGTATGTGCTCACCGCAGGTGCCCTGGCCAGCAGGGTAAAGAGGAAGGACACATTGGCACTGAAGTTGAGCAGTCGGCCCTGTGCTCCAGACAGACAGGCTCCGGAGAGGCAGGCCAGAGGGGAGCACACGAGTCTGTCGTGGCAGAGCAAAGAACAGTGGGAGGCCATCCGCACACAGATTGGTACCGCACTCACACGGTAATGACCCTTACAGCCATACGCACTTAATCCCAAATAAACAGATGCTATAAGATGCTTAAAGAACTCAGCATGTAGGCCTTTTAACATATGATAGTAGAATTTGAATTTAAATTTGTTACATCGATGTTTTATCACATTTACAATCTTATAATAATGGTAATAAAAGAATAAACGTGTATTTTTTTCCTGTAGACGACTGAGCCAAAGACCCACTGCTGAGGAGTTGGAACAGAGGAACATTCTCCAACGTAAATTGCTTAATTTTAGTGATTTTATTGTGATTTGATTTTCTCTCCCGGTCCGCTCTTGGTTCTCACTTCATTTATTTCACTATCATTTCTTTGTTACTTATTTATTCATGTTCATTGACTCGTTCCCTCTGTGTATGAATGAATATGAAACACGTATTTTATCTCTACTGGTTAACTTGCCAGAAGGGATCACTGATAATTTTACTCACTAATATAAGCTTGTGTTATTCCAGCTATACAAATGGGATATAAATCCAGACTGCTTTGTCCACTTTCATTGCATTTCATTTTAAAATTTGCATTTGAATCAGCCTGATTGCTGTTATTTATGGTTTTTCTTGTTCCTCTCTAGCCAAAAATGAAGCAGACAGACAAGCAGAGGTCAGAGAGATCAAGCGCAGGCTCACAAGAAAGGTGAGATTTAAGTTACATTTCAATGGACTGTTAAAGGGATAGTTTACTGAAAATTTTTAATTCTGTCATCATTTACTCACTCTCGTGTTGTTTCAAACCTGTATACATTTCTTCGTTCTCATGAACACACATGAAGATATTTTGAGGAAAGTTCATAATCAAATAGTTTGTGAGCCCCGTTCACATCCATAGTATTCTTTTTTTAAATTGATTGAAAGTGATCGTCCCACAAACGGTTTGGTTACCTTGGTTTGTGTTCATCAGAACAAAGAAATGTATACAGGTTTGTAACAATATGAGTGTGAGTAAATGATGACAGAATTTACATTTTTGGGTGAACTATAGGTTAATTAACAAGAAATGCTAAGATAATTGTGCAGAAAATTGACAGATAGCATAACTTAATACAGATAGCATAGGCAGCTAAATTAGCTGCGGCTATGAATCAACATTATAAGCTAGCGTATTAATAATATAACGTATAGAAGAGGGTGTTAAGTTAAGCCAATAAAGGCTGACTCCCGGGCTGAAAAACCCCATAGGAGAAAAACCTCCTGACTTTTAGCCAGAGGAAAAGTCCTAGGAGGGAAAAACCCTTGGGAGATATATATATACACACACACACACACACAAACACACAAACAAACAAACACACACGTAAGCGTGCCGGTGGTCGTTGGTCAGGCATCAGCTGGGTATCACGTTGAAGGACGGCCAGTAGATCAGAGGTATGCCGACCTTCACATTTACCGGAACTGGGTCTGTTTGTCTCATTGACCTCGGGGTCGAGGAAGAGACGGGGAGAGAGAAACAAAATCCTTTTAGCGTTGTGGCCGTTCACATGTAATGCAAGTGTCACACAGTGATGTGGTTTAAATCAGCTTGGTTCCAGACAGGCTAACTATTGCGGCATAAGTATGTAACCCACAGTTGAGGATTTAGCAAATTGGGGGCCCAAGGCGAAGGTAGCTATGGTATCTATGGGTCCCCATCCGATCTTTAAAAGAAAATGAAACGCATAAAAACATAAAGGAGCATGGATTGATGGGAGATGTAGGTTTTACCTACAACAAAGCCAACGAAGTGGTGAGTGGTGTGCTAGACACTACAATAATACTTCCACATGTGGCACTGTGCAGATCGAACAGCGTATGACATCCCGTTATAGTATTGCTTTTGGATCCCTCTCGTGGTATTATAATATCAAACGCTAATTGTTCTGCAGAGCGTTGTATGAAATCAAACACATCTAGGATTTCTTCCGCAGTAAAACAGAAACCTAGGATAATGCGGACATGGCAGCATTCGCAGGCCAGCTTATGCGAAATCTCTGAATTCAAACGTTGTTGAAAACTTTTGGGATAATGTTAGTGCACATGCAAAAAAATATAAAACACTGTGCTACACTCTTACAACGGATGTGTTAAAGGGACACAAGGCAGCATTTTTATGTTAATAAATCATCTTCGTAAGTCGGTATATGGTTAAATGACTCATTACCGGACGAATGAAAACTCTCTCGCCCGCCCCTACCGCTTGTAGGAAGAATACCCCACTTGCAAGTTCGCTGTATCCGACCCGCCGTCCTTCAGTCTCGCAAAGTCTCAGATATTGCGAGAAGCGGGATCACTTTACGGCAAACAACACCAAGGCAGGCGAGCGAAACACGGCTAGCGATTGTTGCATATGGGCGAGTCAGGGAAGAAGCAGCGAAAACCCTTGACGGAAGATTCCAAGATATATTAGGGTGACCGTATATTCTCATGCCCACTCTCCCAATAAAAAACAAAACACGAAAGCAGTAGTTTGCCTCGTTCATATCGGTCATTCACGGTAAAACTACTATTATGCATTAGCCTGACGTTGTCATACTCAATTCTAGTCAGAATTTGAGTCTGATACCGCTCCATTGAGCTATAATTATGAGGCGTGTCTCAACCGAAAAATGCCTCTGCACTCAATTGGATAGACCTACGACCAATCAGAGCAACGGGGTGTGAGACGTATGTTGAAATGACGTATTTGCAGCTTGACCGAACTGCTAGTTATTTCGCTACGACACACACTACAAGTCTGAGTTTGCGAACGTACATCAACACCTACTATGTTTACAACATTTCATTTATATCACATTAAGTCATACAGTAAGACTATCTCTTACCATTTGTACATTAGTTGAACTTCATCCACGACGATACCCATTACGTTTGCTTGTTATATCCATCTCGTCGTGCACACCGAGTTGCATCGCCGTGATACCCATTTTAGTTGCTTCTTTAACTTGATCTTTCATAAGTGCGACAACTTTTGTCGAATCCCGTAGGACGGCAAAAACATCAACAAATGCCTTGCTCGCGTTTCTCTGTTCCTCTTTTAAAATCAATGCTCTGTCGATATCTTTTAGAACACACTCAATGTCAGAGTCCACACATCTGATTTCTACCGCGGCAGCCATTTCGTTGTAAACAACAGATTCAACACACGCGCTCTTTGGTGACGTGGTTGATTTACGTTACTGATCATCTGTCCATCATCATATAAAGCCCGCCCTGACAATTTGATTGGTTCGACCAGCTTTGGGTCGAGCATAGTAGCAACTCAACGGTGAAACTCCAGACCGATCTTCCCGTTCCTCAAAATGTTGTGGGCGGGGCTAAGATCGGCTGGCACCCAGGCTAATTATGCATGACAACACAATAAAAATAACAAATCAGTTGGAAAGGAAATATTACTTACCTAACTTAGATAGACATAACTGGATTGGAAATAAGCTGATAAACTTGGTTGCGAGGGGGGAGGGACAACAGTTTGTTTTACGACAGTGTGTTTGAAAGCATTTACTTCCAGACACTAGGGGGAGCTCGTAGAGAAATAATACGCAGACTTGCCTGGTTTCCCTTTGAAAAACGACACATTAGTGTTGATTCTGAATCCACCCATTCCTGTTATTATTGAAACAACACATTTTGTGTATCTTGTAACACAACTTGTTTTATTTTAACACAAAATGCCACATAATGTGTAGTGTAGTAGGTTTTTGATATTTTAATGCAGACATCTTGCATATTGTGCCTTTTAACCTAACGTGGCAAGAAAAAGCTACATACTGTATAGCATTTCTCACTTTACAGATGGTCTGTCTTTGTTGTTATCCCTCAGCTGAGTCAACGGCCAACCGTGGCTGAACTGCAGGCCAGAAAAATCTTGCGTTTTCATGAGTATGTGGAAGTCACAAGCGCCCAAGACTATGACCGTCGTGCTGATAAGCCATGGACCAAACTTACTCCTGCAGACAAGGTAAAACTGCAAAACTAAAGCTTTTCCCATTTGTCTCAGTAACATCTACACAGTGTGTGCGAGCAGGAAACTACAAATTTCATTTACAAAGATCTTTGTATATTTACATTTGAAAAATAAATCACATTTTGTACTTTGTATAAGTCTTTAAAATAATGTATTAGTACAATAGATACAGTAGAATTTATCACCTATTAGTCTGATATTCTATTTAAACCAACTATAAACTGTATTTTAGGCTGCTATTCGTAAAGAGCTCAATGAGTTCAAGAGCTCGGAAATGGAAGTGCATGAGGACAGCAGAATTTACACAAGGTAAATTTGTTACTTGCACATAATAATGATTATACCATTTCTCGTAGCAAAGCATCTAACTATTGGTTTTGTCTTTATCGCTAGATTCCATCGTCCTTAATGTCAGATTTGAACTGGAAAATTAAGCACTTAAAGCCCGGTGGAACTTGGGGAAGAACCATTCTGATGAGGAGCCAGGATCTCAGCGCTTCCTTACAGATTGCTTTCAATATTACTGAATGTACTCGGATGCACAGGGACAATTGGTGCATTCAAATAAGATCAACAAAATGCAACTGTTTCCTAGTTCTCTACCCACCGACTGTACATTCAGTGTGGGAGGAAGGACCTCTGGGGGACAGATGATGTATTTCCCCTAGACTTTGGGGGACCCACGTGCCAATACAGAGAGAAGATGAAGGACTCATTAGAGGATGTGTGAAGTGTTACCTGTGCCAATGGTAGACGTTACTCTGCTCTCATTGGCTGATACGTCACTTTTTTTGTCTGTTCTCTGAACGACTCTTTTGTGCTGTTACTTCATATGACAAATTTTATTTCCTTTCAGGGAAGTGTAACAAAGTTAAAAATAATAGTAATAATAATGATGTGACAATAATAAATACAGTAATACTACAGTAAGTGTTAGTTACTGAGCTTAGCAGGAAGCGTGGACAGAATAACTGCAAGTCTGGACGTTATTGTGTATTTGTACATGTTTGTATAGGCTGCTGTAATTTTCTCTTAGACTGAAGTTTTCAAAAAAAATTTTAATGTTAGAAACTTTAAGGTTTTATTTTAGTTTTATGGCCGTTTATATTCAAGACATAGTTGCAGATTTTTCCCCTACTTTTTGTTCCTCAAATATATGAGCTGTTATATAAACATTGCATATCACACTATTGATCTACAGTAAAACTGCAATGTATGGTCATGTACACATTTCTTTTAAGTAAATATGAGGTCAAGCCATTTCAATTTGAAAGTGCCCAAATCGTGTTTATTTCTACATAAGAAGGATTTACTGAATATTTATTCTAAACATTTTAGGGAAGAATTTAGAGCGGGCATGCACTGACATGGCTTTTCTTACATGTGGCTGACAGGGTTGTTACTGCGGCAGGAACTCCTTTATTTTTGCAATTTAAGTATTGTTTTTGGCCAGTAGGAGGATATTAGAAATTGCTCTGCTGTACAGATCCATTCTGGAGTTGATCCTGACTCTTTGTGTATATCTTGTCTTCCTTTTATTTTGAAAAGTATTTTAAATATATTGAAACTCATATAGGTTACTATTTTTTTAAGCACAAAATTATTAGTGTATTATTCAACACTACAACGATGGGAGCAGAATGTACCTGTTCCGTGTTAATGTAGTGTTGTCTGTTCATGCTTTTTAATTTTATGTGAACTTTTAGAAAATGACAGTGAATTTGCTTTTTAGATGTAAACACCTAAATCTAAATTAAAATGCTTACCAATATTTTGTCAAGGTTCTGCTTGATTTTTTTTACAGATGCATTATGACATTTACAGTATTACAGATTCAGATGAAAAACTAATGTGTGTGTGTGTGTATATATATATTAGTACTGTGCAAAAGTCTTAGGCGGCCATGCTGCCATTCTTGCAATTGTATAGTGATCATATATAATTATTTCTCAATCTCTTTATTAGAATACAACCAGAAAATACAGGAGATGTATGTAGTATTAAAAACTGTATAAAAGTATAAGCTGAAGTGATGCCTGAAGAAGACATTTAGTTCTGAATTTTTTTTATTTTTGTGTACAAAATTTATGTATTTTCTGTTTGTATCTTAAAAAGAGTAAAAAAATAAATATGAATGGACATTAAAACTTTGCTAAAACAACAAAGCTGGTGCTGGTGGCCTAAGACTTTTGCACAGTACTGTATATAAAATGATAAAGCAAACTCATCAAGCTAATCTTTAAAACATTTTAGTTGCTTTTCTCTCATCAAAAAAGGAATTTTAATGGGATGCTTATAACAAAATTAGAACTAAAGATTGTATGAAGGAGTTACAGAAGTCAGCAATATAATTTATATGACATGAGGAGTTATTCTGCAGATGCTTTAATCCAAAATGAATTACGGATTCACAAAGAAACATTTAATCTGAATTATGCTTTAATTTTAGTCTGTTGTTAAGTGACTTTGCATAAAGTGTCAGTTAAATACCACGAGTACATTTTAAACATATATAGTATCACTTTATTAAATCACATGATCATAAAAACCCTTTGATCTGAAGGTGTATAAATGCCTTTGTTTTTTCAACAAAATTATAACATATTGGGCCGGACATGACTTAACATGCATGTTTGAGCTGCCTTAATTTAAAAACACCTTGCACTGACAAATCTTCACACTGGGTGCGTTTACATTTTGCATTAACATGCGATCTCGGTGATCCGTTCACGCAGATCCGATCATCCGTATATCAGGACACGGCGCGTTTACATTTGTCACATAAATGTGGCTTCTGGATGTGTGATCGGATCCCGTGCGGGGAGACGCGCGCTGGGTGGATAGCTGTCAATCAAAATGGGTACAGCTGTCTTTAGCCACATGATTTAGGGTTTTCGCGCTAACCGCAATCCCGTATTGTACAGTGCTACTGAACAGCAGAGAATAACTAGCAACCCCAACAACCGTGATGTCCACATTTTAAGCGTTATATTTTTTAGCTTTAAAAGCCTTATCTTTAAAAGCCTTATAGCGTCCGCACCGCGGATGAATGTCCTGTTTAACTTTACCTGAACTTGACTTTCACCCGCATGCTTTAAATCAACAACAAAATCCGTGTGAAACATGACCGACTCCACTGTTTTATTCTGCCCTAATAACGGGCTTTTGCCTCTGCCTAAACTTACATGTATATTTATATTTTAACCATAAACTGTTGTTAGTTATGTTTCCTGGTAATTTTAATATGATTTCATTAAAAGAGCTAACAATTTCCTAAATTTCCTGTTCATAGTGCGTAAGAAGTAATGTAATTTACAAACACATATAAGTAACCTTGCATAAAACCAACACTGAATAAATGTATTTGGCTAATGTTATTATGGTTTGTACGTGTTTTAAAGTAACTTAAAATGTGTTAAATGAGACAGAAACAGCCGATTGACCAGAAACAAGCGCAACATTCACGTTGATATGTCGCCATGGAAACTCAAACATTATAACGATCCTGAATTCTGCTATTAAATATTAAATCTCTCTATGAATAGGAACATATAACATATGCCTGAATAACTTAAATACAGTCAGCAGTGTTAAAATGCTTTTGAATATCGATTTATTAAGATACTTTTAAGCGTAGCTTTCATTGCTCCACAAATATGAATGTATGCGTCTCTCACCTGCGCTCCATGACCTAACGTCATTTATTTTTGACAGTTGTCAGTGAGAGGAGATGATAGTGGGCGGGGTTTTTTGTGACGTTAACTGTAAATGCAGATACGATGGCTGGATTGCGTTTACATTACACTGAGATCCGATCACTAAGCGTCCTCGACTACCTCTGCATCAGGACACACAGATCGGATAACATTCCGATCACAGACGCGTTTACACTTGTCTTTTCAATGTGTATGTGGACAACATCCGGATACAGGTCGCATGTTAATGCCAATTATTACACGGCTCTCTGGAATGCTTGATTCTGATTGGTCAGTTGAGACATTTGCAGGTTCGTTCTTTTCAAATAATAACCGCTCCAAAATAATAACGCATAGCCGGACTACTTTCACGAGTACAATCGCTCCGCGCCAATAAAGATCAATAAAGATTACTGTCTGTTTGGCGCCATCTTGTGACAAACACTCGACAACCACGACAAGACACAGACAGCTTACTGAGACTGAACTTGACAAAATAGAGCATGACAGCTACGAAGCCAACACACAAAAAAATACAGAATGGGCATTAAAACCTCTCAAAGACTGGCTAAAAGAGAAAAAATGGAGACAAGTATGAAGCAGAGGATCTTAATAAGGTATTACGATCATTTTATGCATCTGTGCAAAGTTTCGCGGAAGGATAAAAATGTTAATTTAAAACAAATATGCCAATAAAATGTTTCAAATTCATATTCATGTCCAGTTTTTTTTCTTATGTGGCAAGTAGCCGTGTAATAAGCGGGATAATGTAGAGGCAGCCGGTAGTTATTGGGAAATAAGCCCCTTCAGTGTGATACAAGACCCTCCGCTTCGCGTCGGGTCCTGATCACACTGTCGGGGCTTATTTCCCAATAACTACCGGCTGCCTCTACATTATCCCTTACGTGTAAACGCAGCCAGTGTTTTGTCTCAAGATGCACACCAGAATTGTTTTTTGTATGGTTTGTAAAAAACTACTTAATATAACAAAGGCCTAGTCCTGGATTAATCTAAACCCTGTCCAGGAAACCAATATATTATATTAAAAAATAATATATTTATGCATGACTTGGGCTGAATAATGAAGAAAAAGCAGCCAATAAGAGTACAGAATAGGAAATTCTTGATTAAAAAGCATTAAGGGGTATCTCAAGAAGCTGCAGTTGATTAAGGGGCGGTTTCCCGGACAGGGATTAGTCCTAGACTAAAATAAATGTTAGAGCTGTCCAAACTAAAAACAACTTGCACTGACATATCTTAAAATACATCAGTGCCCTTTGTTTTGCCTCAAAATGCACACAAGTAATGTTTTTAGTAAGGCATGTTTGTTATAACTAGTTATATTTCATAATTAAACTAAGGCCTAGTCCTGGCTTAAACTAATAACTTAAACACCACTAAAGGTTTAAAGCACTGTTTTACCAAATCTAAGCAAAAGGTGGTTACATTAAAGATGCTGAAGGAGTGTAATTATTGTAAATAATTTCCATATTTACATTTGTGTTATTCCATAGTTTCGATGAGTAGCTAGACTTAATACTGTTGTTTAAAAAATTTGTAAAAACAAATAGTAAGTCACCATGAACTTAGAACAATAGTGCAGGCCCATCAGTTTCTCTAGCAACTCAAGCCACATTACCCCAATACCCCTACACTTCTTTATAAATGTGTATTTATAAACAAGGTGGAGCACCACATAGGTGTATAGAGAACATTTTTAAATTATATAAATTAAGGCTGTATAATATAATACATGTGAATAGGAATTATCTTTTCCTCTTTTGACTGTGAGGAGTTTAGATGCTGGAAGAGCTGAACCCGCATATCCAGTTGATTAAAGGTGCAGTTCGTGTAGTATACGGTAGGTGGCGGTAATACTCCTTAGGAATGAATGGACATATAAAGCATAAGAAGAAGAAGAAAGGGCAGAGACATGCGTGCGTTACATTGCATACAGGAGTTAAGGGTGTTCACTAACCTCTCCAACAACTAAAATACGCGTTGGTTATATGTTAAGCTGTTTACTCACGGTAAGTTATTAAATTAAACCGTTTGTATATACGTAGAAGGAGTTGATTGCAAGTATTTACATGTAAACGTAGACCCTTTGAAATGTTTGCAGCTGTACTTAGCAATCGTACGTTAGGCATGCATGAGTTTGCTTTCGTCATTTACTGCTTAATATCGCATTAAAATTGTGTTTGTGTATGTGCGAACTGTTTCCTGTAGTTTTCCAAATACATAATCATCCAATTTAATGCTAAATTGGCTACGTTGTGTAGCATTTTGCCCCATTGTGTCATTGGGTAAGGTTAGATCTGTATAAACTTTAAGCGGGTTCCTACTTCAAGACTTTGACCTTAGAGTAAAGCATGGCTGCATACGATCTGAATGCATTTTTTATATGTACAATAGTAAATGGGCACAACTGTTGTGACTGTAAGCTTATGTTTGGCAGATAAATCACCATCGAACATTTGCTGCTGTCAGTCATTGGTCGTAAAGTCAGCGCCAGAAAAACAGCGGCGGTGTCTCGGATACAGTTAGCTTCCTACGTAGAGCACACTTTTGCGTATTATAAGCGCATCCGGCATTTCAGTCAGCGCGCGTAAAGCGCATTTGGTGCCCAAATATGTTGTCTACGTAGGCAGGTCTATAGGCTTTGAAACACCATCGGATAAGTTATAAGTCGCGCTGTATACCTGAGTAATTTCGTTTATCCTAAACTTCTTTTTCTTAGTGACTTAGTGGAGATTTTAACGTCATTAAAAGACTAATATTTGATTTCACGAGTCACTATAAGTAATTTAGGCCTGTTGTAAGGGTAGGCCTTAAATTAAGTTTAGACTGAGTGATTAGATTAGTAAAACAACTGGTTAGTTGTTTGATTAACTGTACTTTATTCAGATTGTAGATTTGCCAAGAATTTGGAGTCACCATGCCACCCAAGAAAACTGTGAAGAGAGCAGTTACTGTCACAGTACCAGAGGACTCGAATGTTGGGAAAAAACGAAAAAGTAAGTCATCTCCGTTGTGCTTTTGATTTATTTGAAATATGATTTATTTATATCAAAAAGACATCATGGTGAGTTATACAACATTACTTAAACAAAAATTGACATCTTAAGGCCTGTTCAAATAGAGAAATATAATGATTGCTATAATCTTTCAAAAATTCACGCCAAGTAGAAAGCTTTCAGCTGCTGAACAATAAAATAATGCTAAATCAAAATCCATTTGAATTTAAAGGGCTATAAAGGTCCACTATGTAGATTTGTTGACTGCATCTAGTGGTGAGATTGTGAATTGCAACCAACAACTCAGTCTAAGCTCGCTCCTCCCTTTTGAACCACGTAGAGATGCTATGATAGCCGCCACAGGACAAGTATGTCATCGCCTAAAGCCCGGGATACACTGCACGATTATTGGCTGTCCCAGATGAAAAATTTATGTCTACTGTAAAAACATGGTGGTGCGAAATGGCGACTTCCATGTAAAGAGACCCGCGGTGTATGTACTATGTAGATAAAAACGTCTCAGTCTAAGACAATAAAACCATACCGTTCATTTTGTAAGGTCTTTATACACCTCTGATAATATAGATATGTATATTATATTGCATTTCTGATCCTTCTAAAAGTTACACAATGCACCTTTAAAATGTAAAACTGCAGCACGCCAGCTTACACTTAACATCATGGTTTCGTTGGTGTGGACGCTAATATAGTTATTGTTTGTTTTAACAAACCTGTTAAGTAAGCAGCAGTTTTTCTTCAACATGACCTGACGTTAATGCTTGTAGTTGTAGTTTCTCACAGCAGTCATGGCCAGGAGAAAGGTCTGGTTCTTGTTCTTGGCCAGGGTGATGTCGGACAGCTTGGTCTGGGAGAGGATGTGCTTGAGAGGAAGAAGCCGGCGCTGGTAACTCTTCCTGAGGGAATCATACAGGCAGAGGCTGGTGGCATGCACACCGTCTGTCTCAGCGACAGAGGAAATGTAAGCGGAGCACACATAACATAAAAATAAATCCCATTGTATGTCTTAAAATCAGTTCTTTGACCATGGCATCATTCTCAAGCTGTTAAGAAAAGGGCTTTCATAACTTTTGTTATTCTTGCATCCTGCATAGATTTATACGTTCGGTTGTAATGATGAGGGCGCGCTGGGCCGCGACACGTCAGAGGAGGGATCAGAGACCGTGCCGGGAAAGGTGGATCTTGGAGAGAAAGTTGTGCAGGTTTCCGCAGGTGATAGCCACACTGCCGCTCTCACAGAAGAGGGAACCGTCTACGTCTGGGGCTCTTTTAGAGTAAGTGTGAATCGTTACATTTACCTTTATTACTTTTATGCAAAGTGACTTACATTGAATGCATTTTAAAGGAACACGGTGACTTTGGGGGATACGGTGAATAAGCTAAAGTTCGCAAGAGTTAGATATGTCCATACATACCCTATTCATCTCTGTGCACAAAGACTGGAAGTAAATGGCTCCAGCTAGCATACTGCTTCCAATAAGTGACAAAATAATGCCAACATTTGACTATTTATATGTTGTGATTTGTATATTCACAGCATGTACAAATAACAAGGTCAGATGAGAAACAGTCAACTATTAACCCTATACATACTGGGAACTTTATTCTCAGAAGGCAAGCACTGCTACTTGGGCAGAGTGATTAGCGCAACATTTGTGCAAACTCTCTGCTCCTCACCACACGGCTTCTCAGCAGCTGCAAGCAAATTATTTGTACACTATACAAATCACAACATATAAATAGGATAATGTTGGTGTTATTTTGTCACTTATTGGGAGCAGTAAGCTAGCTGGAGCCATTTACTTACAGTCTTTGTGCTAAGCTAGGCTAGCTGTGGGTTTATCAGACTGTTAAAGGACGCACAGAGATGAAAAGGGTATGTGTGGACTTATCTAACTCTAGGGTATATGGTGAATAAGCTAAAGTCCCAAAAAGTTGGAGTGTTCCTGTAATATTATGTGTGTAATATTATGTGGGATCGAACTCACAACCTTTTGTGCTGCCAATGCAATGCTTTACAACTTAGCTATAGGAATGTAATGGGAATGCGCTGATAAGGGGTTTACTCTGAATGCAATAAGTCTGTATTAAAGAGTTTGTCTTCTCAAGGTAGCCAACATCTAGCGTGTCAACATCTTTTTTCTTGCTCTTTTGACTATAAAAAGCTAAATGAATGAGTTGAATGTACCAAAACTTCATGTTTTTGCTGTCTGTCTGAACCAGTATTTCTTATGCTATAGCTAAGCAGGTGAGTTGGTTAACCTCTGTGATCTGTTATAGGATAATAATGGTGTCATTGGACTTCTGGAACCCATGAAAAAATGCTCGCTGCCAGTCAAAGTCCCTCTGGACAAGCCTGTGGTTAAAATAGCTTCAGGTGGGTCAAATAAATTCATGTCATGCTTGTGGTTTAGTAGCCATTATGTATGTAAATATTTCAATAATGGTGTTTTGGATCGATCAGGAAATGATCATTTGGTGATGCTGACTTTGAATGGAGAGCTGTACACCTCAGGATGTGGAGAACAAGGACAGCTGGGCCGGGTGGCTGAGCACTTTGCTAACAGGGGAGGTCGAAAGGGATTGAGTACGTATCTCCACCATGTTGATCAGTTTGTACTTAAATGGGAAGAAATTAACATGGTGCATTTACTAGGGTTGTAAAAAATTTTTTGATATTCCTCAAATCTTTTTTGGTTTTGAATAGAAATCCAGTATTTAAAGCCCATATTTTGTTCAAAATGAGATAAAATTAATATTTGTAAAATATGTATGAATATTCTCACACATTTTTTCCCTTAGTGAGGCTACTGGAGCCACAAATGGTTGCCATGAGGCCACGGGGCAAGATTGTCTTTACGGATGTCTTCTGTGGAGCATACTTTACCTTTGCTGTGTCTAAAGAGGGTCATGTCTATGGGTTTGGCTTGTCGAATTATCACCAGCTCGGTAAACTTAATTACATATTTACGTAGACGTTTATATGCTTGACATTTTGCTGTTCTTTTTCTTAGTGTCTCTTTGTTGTTGTTTTGACAGGCACTAAAAGCACAACCACTTGCTTTGTCCCCGTCAAGCTCACTGCCTTCAAAAACTCCACCACCTCTTGGGTGGGTCTCTCTGGGGGACAACACCACACTCTGTGTGTTAGTTCTGAAGGTAATAAATCTAAGAAGCAAAATGGAGAATACTTGAGGGTTACCTAAAAAATAAAACATTTAAAGGGGCTGTGAATTTGTCGATTTTATTGTTTTATACTGTTGTCTGATGTCTACTTATGATGTTCGGGTGGTTTTTACATTCAAAAACATCAAAAGCAATAAGTAATACGCGGTTTTGTACCATGGATTAGTGGCTCTCTGGAGAAAAGCTTTGTTTGAAGGGGCGGGCCGCATTGAAAACCTGGACGTAAACGCCAACTGCTATGATTGGACCGCTTTATTCCCTGTCATTACATGTGGGGAAATGTTTTAAAAACATTAATGTGTAAAAATAGCAGCCGAACACACATGTTTGAGCCACAAAAGATTCTGGGTGCTAAAGATGATACACCTAAATGACAATACGTATAGTAAAGTAGAAACAAAACTTTAAACTCGACGTGACTAAATTACCGTATACAACACAGTAAGCGCGCATCAGAATCTAAACTGCGGCTGATAAATCCTTATCAATAACTTTGTATATTTCTATTGTGCTTGTGAGGTTGCTCTTAGATGCACGTAACGTTACATACCACAGTTATATGATAAAAAAAGCTTTTAGTGTTTGACCTTTCAAACGCAACTTGCCTAAATTACCGTATACAACACAGTAAGCGGGCATCAAAATCTAAATTGCGGCTGGTAAGTCCTTCTTTATCACCAACTTTGTATATTTCTATTGTTATATTACAGTTGTGTTGTTAAGTGTTGTACCTTTATTCATCGTTCAATGTTTTAAGTAAATTAAAACAGTCAAACATACGTGTTTAGACACGGATGTTACAAAAGGACATATCAAGCGATCTCTTCAAACAAAGCAATAGTGAAACGCAGTAACTTAAATGAAGTAAAATGTTTTACTTGCTTTGTATTATACTGCTGTGTCATTTTTGTCGGATCCAATATTAGTGGTGCTTTTTTAATCACAGTCTCTCTGCAAATCCAGCATCAACTTCTTTACAAAACCGCGTCAAAATAAACATCTCTGAGAAGAAGTCATTTTTGTTACATTTGGCACTCTTTAAAGACATGTTTACTTATTGTTGAGACACATGTGTGTCACGCGAAGCTGTGGGCGGGGCTACAAAAGTGGTCATTGTATTTGGCTTTGGGGAGGTGCTTCAATTCTACTTTGACGTCATATTTCTCCAAATTCCTCACTCATTAGTATTTGATTCACCGCTCCTTTAAGATGATTCACTTGCACTTGTATAATATCTTTGGTTCCAATTGACAATGTATTTTTGGGTGTCTTACCTTTGCAAGGGTACTGAATGTGGTGCTGCTGTCTTTATTTACAGGAAAAGTGTACAGTCTTGGCCGGGCAGAGTATGGCCGTCTGGGCCTGGGGAAGGATGCCACAGAGAAAAGTGAGCCCACACCGGTCACTGGGATCAGCGATGCTCAGGTGGTTGCCTGTGGTGCCTCCGTAAGCTTCGCTGTCACAAAACAAGGTATAAATACACATACTGCCTATAAATTCTACAGAAGCACTTAACTGCAATGTTTGCTGGGTTTATAATGGCTATAGCATGGGTTAGCATGTTAATTATGTATATAAGGGATGCATAACGATTAATCGCTATTAATCTATAGCAGAATAAAAGTTTTTGTATACATCATATGTGTGTGAACTGTGTATAAAAACTTTGTATTGATAAATGCAAAGTCCACATGCATGTATATATTTAAGAAATGTTTACATGTGTATATTTATGTATAATTTATATTATGTATAAATACTTAATATATAAATATTTTTTTTCTTAAAATGATAGTGCTTTAAGATTCTGTTAAAGGGGTCTGAGTTTGGTTCCTTAAAAGAGCAAGTGTGAAAACGCTTTCATTTGCTTGGTTTTAAATAGACTTGGTTTTAAAACTACTGTTGGTTGCTGTCACAAATTCATGTTAACCCCTTTTTACCTTCAGTAAGCTACAGTGAAAATGTAAAATTTGTAAAACGGTCATAAAATAATCCAAAGAAAGGTTTGCAAAGGTCAAAGTTAATTCTTAACTGCAAACCTGACTTCAAGCATACTAACATTGATATCTGTTTGTCAGGCTCTGTGTTTGCCTGGGGTATGGGCACCAACATGCAGTTGGGTACAGGAGAAGAGGACGATGAGTGGACCCCTGTTGAAATGACCGGCAAACAACTGGAGAACCGTGTAGTCCTATCAGTGTCCAGTGGAGGGCAGCACACAGTCTTGTTAGTGAAAGACAAGCAGGAAAGCTGATGTTTATCTCCTTGACTAGAAAAGCTGAGCCAAACTACTGTATCAGTGGTATCTATAACCTATAGCTTGATCAGGAACTGGGGAGTCTGGGGTTTGTAATACTTCCAACGCTGAGCTAAGCCAGCTAATGAGGGAAGATGGTTGGTTATAAAGAGGGTAGGATGAAAATCATCTAATTAAACCTTTTATTCCACCTAATGGGGAACCCAAACTATCACTGTCTATGGTCTGGTAGATCATGATGAAAGAGAGACCTTTTTTATGGACTTTGCTTTGCTTTATTTTCTTAATTCATTTTTAACAAGGATCTTTAGTATGCTTCCTGGAGACTGCCTGTTGTTGAGTGATTGTATGCATGTATAAAATGTTTTTTAGATAGGTCCCTAATACTGTTTTTTTAAATTCCACATTTTGGTCTGAGCAATAAAGGTTACAAAAGCAGGTGTGATCTACAACACACACACATTTTTGGGAAAAACACATTTAGTATTGCTGTATTTTTGTGGTGTTAAACTATTTCTTAAAATCTTAAATTGAACAATGATTGTATCCCTGCATTGCTGGTCCTGTGGACAACTAATAAAAAAACCTTGAGTCTTTTCCGAATCAGACTTATTCTTACCATTATTCTAATGGTTTCTATACCTGAACCTTTTTTTTTGCTTTGACCCTTGTAATGTGTGTTCCTATAGCTTTTTCTTACTCTATAACTTTTAGTGAAAATCTTCATCTTTTTTGCTGTTATTTGATTTAAGTTTACGCTCTATAGTATGTTGACATGGGCTTAATTTATGTAATTTGAAATCATCTATAACCTTTCATTTAAAGTTTCCTTAAGCTATAACTTTGAACTAACAGATCTAACATTACTTTATTTTAATTGAAAACATCTTTGATAGTTGTTCCCCTGAATATATGATTTGTATGTATAGCAAATCCATTAGGTGGCAGTGCTGGTGTAGTAAGTATCTACAATGCTCCTGTATAGCTCAGTGGTAAGCCATTGCGTTCATAGTGCAGAAGTCATGGAGTTGAGCCCAGGGGACACACATTGATATAAAAAATGTATTATACCTTGATTATAATTGTAAAATTATACGTTGTAATGCACTGTAAATCACTTTGGATAAAAGGGACCACCAAATACATATATGTTCAGATTGTTTAAAGCCTTAATAATTTTCCTATATTTCATAAATCATTTCCGTGTAATGTAAGTAAACTTGGGGGGGTCTCAAGCTCCAAAAAAGGTTTTGTTCATCTTCAAGTCTTCTACAAACTAGATTTCGTATGGACCTGATCAAAATGGAAGTGGTCATTGGTGTGCTGATCCAAACAAATCATGATTGCTGTAAAACATAACGTGTCAAATTTCCAATTTTGATATTTTTTTTTACAAATGACTTACTGTGAAGCATATTTTTTTAATTCATGTGCCGTCGTAATATTTAATAAAAAATGCAAATCTTATCCCCTCCTCAAAACGATCTCTCTTTATTTCTGGTCATATAGTGTGAAGATTGCTGCAATTAGCAACATTACCCAACTTCAAACGATCCAATCAGATCTCAATGGACAAATCTACGTCAAAAGTGTGACCTATGTTTACAGGTGACTGAACGCTGTGTGTTTGTATTTGCAAATACAGCATACAGCTGCTACATTATGTCGGGGAGCAGAGACGAGTGCTCGGAGGTCAGCAATTTTACACGTGTTCAACTTCATGCGGCGCTGCAAGAACCGACAGGCTAATGACGTCAATGTACCGCGAAAGCGAATTGGAATCACATGTAGAGGTCTAATTTCCAATCGCTCTCGCGGTACTCTGACGTCATCAAACACCTACTGCAACAACTTCTCCCTACAACACAAAGAACCAGTCCGCGTCACCAGCGCCGCCGGTAATTGGCTTACATGGGCCTGAGCTTCTCTTGATGGCATATATGCACAGGTACGTGTAAAATGAACACTTTTCTGAAAACGGACATGTGTGCACGATGTTATTTTTGAAACCGTAGAGGTTGAAATGTCCGTTTATGAAAATAGCCGCTCACGTGTAAACGTATACCTAAGGCAATCGCTACTTATCTTTCATGGCGACTTTAACCTCTTAAGACCTGATGGTTTGTCTTTTATTCAGATTTCTACCAGCTATTTTGGGGTTAGGAAGAACCAATACATAAAATAACCAAATATTTTTCTAAGAACATGAAGCAGTGTAGTTGTCCATGTTTGTGTACAACAAGTTCCAGTTACACAGAATTAAGTATGGTACAAACATCAAAAAAATCCAGGTCCAGGATGTTAATATTAATTCCAAATGGCAATAAATTAAATAAATCTGTTCCAGATAAATAAAATTGTCACTTCCGAAACGTGTTTCATGCTGCCTTCACATGCAATCTTAATGATCATAAGTAGTTTTTCTATGTAAAAATTGCAAATGACTGGCCTCTGATGTCATGATTATTTTAACACCCAAGTTCCTGACATGGGTGGGCCTCAAACTTTAAAATTGGTGGATGGGAGAAGGATTTCTGCTTTGGCTGGTATGCTTTATTAGTTTATATCAGCAACAGCTTCCTTGTCTTGTCATTAGAGTACATATTCCACCTGGTTTACAGACAAGCCCTAAGGCTAGTCCTAGATTAAAACAAACGTTTGAGCGGCCTCAAATGAAAATAACCTGCAGAAACAGATTTTAAAATATGCCAGTGCCACTGATTTGTCTCGAGATACACATCGGTAATGTCTCTTTTCTAATTTATAAACGATGGTTAAAATAATTTAACTTTTAACTTAACCAAGGTCTAGTCCTGGCTTTAGCTAAGCCTTGTCGGTGAAACCAGGCCATTGTGTTAAAATTACATTTTCCAAAGATATGGATGGATTACTGCCTGGGCCAATGGGGCCAGTGCCCAGAGGCCCTTGACTACCATGAGCCTTGGGCTTCGTGCATGTGCTATCCAGTTTGGTACAGAAAACCCAACAATGATGAAAACAAATGTTTATTTATGTTTAATATATGGGTCCTATTCCCTTTACAAGCCCTGTTAGACAAGGCTGTCTTTGTCTTTGAGGGCTCCCTGGCACTCCTGTTACTACTACGCCGTACGAATATGCTTAATATCCGTAAGTAATGACCATATATTTTAAATATTTGAAATGTATAAAAGTAAGGCTAGTTTTTTTTTTTTTTTTTTTCATTTTTCCTTTTTGTGGTGCAGCTAGTGAACATTTTACAAATTTGTAAGCACAAAATTGAACCACTTTACAGTGCCACTATTTGGGGCCCAGATGACGCGTTTTGGCGTTAGCCCGACGTTGGGTTTTGACGTCAGGCCGATGTTGAAAGCTAGTGAAAATTTTGACAGGGCAAATACAAATTTTAACCAATTGGCTGATCCTGCCAGCAGAAAAACCCTTTGCATTGAGCCCTGCCCCACAAAGATGTATTAATATATATATACAGATTTACAGTGCTGCTTGGGGCCCATCTTTATGATCTCACCCAACATGGTGTTTTGACGTTAGTCCACCGCTGGGTTTTGACTTCAACGCGACATTGTGTTTTGACAGCAACCCGACGTTGGACCTTAACCAATTCTTATTTCTAATCATAAACAGAACATCTGCTCCGAATTAAGGGCTTGACGGCAGGCCGCTGTGTTTTGACGCCAAACCAATTTAAAAAAAATCTGAAATGGAATGTCTGGCCGCTGTGGCCTTTTCCACCTCATCCCTTGAAATACAAACATTTCTGGCATCCACATTCTTTTCACACTGAAATACACATTTTTTTATAAGAATAAAATCTGAGTAATCCACAACTGAAAATTCACTAAAAATAATAAATACAGATTTGCAGTGCTACCATTGAGGCCCATCTTCAGGGGTGCACATAACTGGTGCGCATGCGCGATTAAAATAAAAAATGCGCACAAGACACTGCACCAAAAGGCCCTTTTCCGTACTGCTGGAACTTTAGGGATTGCTCCGTGCATCATTGGTAAGATAATTATTACAAACGTGTAAACATTAATGTGTGTTAGCAGAGGTGCAATAGTCACTGGCCCGATTGTACAATTTAAATATTTAAGCACAACAAGACGCGAAACTACGCAGATCTCACGCGATCTCTGTACTCACGTGTTGTTTGGTAAATTCTGTTTGCGCGCACCTCAAGCGCGACCACGATCCACATATCAAGGTTTCACCGTTTCAGACAGCTTGTAACTGACAGCGCGCAAAAGCCAACTGAGTTTTTTTTTTGCACTTGAAAGGACATTTTAAAACTAAATCATCTCAAAATGCAGTAATTATAGTATTAAAAGTATTTTACACATAAAATAAACACAAGCGGTTGAGGAAAAGAATGCGTGTGTAACAATGTATTGCATCCATGCATTTAAAGGGAAAGTACACCTATTTTTAGAGGATAAACCTGATGTTGTTTTAATATTAATCAAACCACAGACAAAGAAAATCATAATTTCCTTGTCTTGACTAAATAACATTTGTAACTTTAATAAGAATTAATCAAATATACACAGTAAATACACTCTTAGAACGAATGTGTTAAAAACAACACATTAGTGTTGATTGTGGGACGACACACTAAATGCGTTGTCCCAGAATTCACCCATCACTGTGTTATTATTGAAACAACACATTTTGTGTTACTTTTAACACAACTTGTGTTATATCTTAACACAAAATCAACACAAAATGACACATAATGTGTTAAAATTACACATAATGTGTTAAAAGCTTAACGCACAAAGATGTGTAAAAAATTAACACATCCTTTCTAAGAGTGTATGCAGTATTATCTGATTACTTTATTTAGTTTCTGTACTCTACCTGAAAAACAGACCAGCCTGAAAACATAAACAGCACTGTTAATTTAATTTGTATATTTGTTCTATTATACTTTTTTTGCTATTGCTCATGATTAGATTTTTTATTTCTGACCATTTACTTGTCTTTAACAGAATTTGAGTTAGCAGACATTTATAAAGGTTACATGTGTCAAAACAATAACCAGGCATATTTTATTGTATATTCATCAGCGTCTACCATGTTTAAACCAAAGTGATACGGCGAAGAGAGAACTCAGGAGATAAATGATATTGACAGCATGTCGGTGCTATGAATAGTGTGAATACCAGTAAGCATCTCCAGGTGCTCCTTTGAGAACCAGAACAAAAAAGTGATGTGCACCCCTGCCCATCTTGATGATCTTGCCTGTCTACAACCCCACAAGCTGGCCTTGGGTTTTAGTGACAATAACATTTTGGAATTTTGTGCTTTGTATAGATCGCAACTGCCCAAAACTTATAGATTGTGTTCATATCATCATTTTTTTCTGTTGAGAGGTTATTTATCTATGGCTTACAATAGATGGAAAATTGATTGGCTTGTGCTGCCTCTCTGGAGAGCCCATGTGTAAACTTCAGCTTGGTCACGTCAACAACAATTGTGGGAAACAATCAATTGATTAGGCCAATTAGCCCATTTGTCGGACTGACTATTTGCATAATAACTGTTTACACTTTAAGGAGTTTAACAGTCAAACACAAAAGGGCGATAACAAAATATTGATTTCTGTGAACTATTGATCCATTTATAAGTTGATTTATACATTAAAGCAACACTATGTAGTTTCCATGTAAAATGACTTACAGCTCCCCCATGTGGTTGAAAAGCGCAACAGTGCCTCTTCTGCAGGCAGGGGGAGGGGCGGGGATGTGTTTCCTACCCTCCACCGTCACTTTCAGAGTGTGCTTGTAGCAGCTAGGAGGCTGCTCAGGTTGCAGCAACAGTACAATTTGTCCAGTTAACTCTTTCACCGCCAGCGTTTTTAAAAAAAGTTGCCAGCCAGCGCCACCGTTTTTCATGATTTTAACCAAAGTTTAATGCCTTCAAGAAAATGTTCTTCTTTAAATATATAAACATACAATATACCAAATGAAAGAACAGACCCTCTGCTTTCAAAAAAAAAAAAAAACGTTTCATCCTACCTTCCGTGGTTCTTTTGTAATCAGCTTTTGAATATGGGTAGGTTTCTGCACAAACACCACATTTTGAGCAAAAAGCAGAGATAATTCCATTTTTGTGACGGACTTTTCATAGAGATCCCATTCGGAGCGATCTTTAAAACAGACATGGACATGCAGCAGCTTGCCATAGAGCAATACTTCCGGGTTTAAAAAGTTGCGGAAGGGCGGTATTGCGGAAAGATGGAAAATCTCGTCATTGGCGGGGAAGCGTTTTCTCTTAATTGACGAGATATCTCGTCAATGGTGGTGAAAGAGTTAAAAGTTGTTCTATCACTGAAATAATTTTTGAGACATTATTTAAAGGTAAAAAACTACATAGTGTTGCTTTAATGTATAACCACTAACATAAATTTCAACTAAATGGTAGGATATACGAAATATAGGCGCTTGCTTATGTAATTCATACCATGTCCTAAATTCTACAAGTACTTGAAACTGAAAATGGTTCGTTCGCTGTTGATAAAAATTTGCAGATCAAAGCGCCACTTCAGAGTCCATGAAGGGGAAATGGTATTGTGCTCTTGGGCGATCTTTATGCTACAGCCCACAGTGAGTCATGCTGAGAGACTTTGAGGGATATTTCGGTTAAAAAGCTCTCCAAGGCTCATTTTCTCTGTAAGCTTTGAAATGCTAACAGCCTCTTGTGCAAGCACTTAATTGACCACCGTCTTTTAGTGTTGTCATAAATGTTTTTTGATGCCCGGTGTGAAACAGCTTGTGGTAACTTCATTGGGAAGTGGGCACTGGCTTCTTGTGAGAACTATCATTTTTTATTAATATTAATGCTAGGAAACATTAAATATGTGTGTCTTACCGTAGCTCGGTTGCAGAGCATTGCGTTAGCAACGCAAAGTTTGTAGGTTCGATACCCAGGGAACACAAGCTGATAAAAAATGTATGGCTTGCATCGCTTTGGATTAAAGTATATGGCATAAATGCATACATGTAAATGTTTGAGGTGCACCGTTTTAATATAACTAAATGTGGTTAGAAGAAGCAAAACTCATTTTCAGTTTAAGAAGGTCAAGAAAATCATTTAATTTGTATCATTGGCAATAGTGTCACTATTCCTAATAGTGATGTTTTTCTAATCTTTCAAGTGAGAACATGTTTTAACATTTTGTGAAATGTACATCAAATGTTTAAAATTTTAGCATGTTAGTCTTTAACCCACCAGTATTTGTTGTATAGCAAGTCAGCTTGTTGGGTAAACAGCCTCATGTTACCATGGAAACTAAAAAGGAGCAAACCTTAAAGGGAGATACTGGTTATGTGCATGCTTTTCAACATACTTGCCTTTCATTAATTATAAGGTCGGTGTTTGTTTTAAAGGACTTAAAATTTTGTTTAAAATTCTTTATCCAGGCGAAATGGGTAAATGTTAAAGTAGGCTTTGAGATTTACTTCAGTGTTATAACCCAAGTGTAAAATCAGCATAACTATATGCTAATCAAAATACTTTTTATTTACAAGAAAAACATCAAAAAACGACTTAATTTGGCCTGTAATTTCAGATCTAATCATAATAATTATTTTGCCGTGTAAATTGTTTTAAATTAAACATTCTGCCAAATATATTAATGTAAATAATGCTATTTACCCATAAATGGTAATTTTTTCACAGTTGTTGTTATCCATTAAGCATTTAACTTTCTGAGCGGTTCACTCCGATTTAACCCTGCTATCTCACAGCATGTTAATAGCAAGTCGTATGGTATTGATACGTCTGTGTCATATATTGATTCCCTAATCAAACTAGCTGGCAATTGGGTCTCTTGCCATTGTGCTGTGATGCATCTTTCCACCCACTCTAACAGCCATGTAACAGCAGTGCTCCCTGATCCAATGTTTATGTCATTATGTAACAGACATTCCAAACCATCATGAGGAACCAAAACACATTTACTGACCATAATGATGTTGCTTGCTGCTCAGGCAATTTGTACGATTGTGTCTATTGGCATATTAAGTGCAAAAAATCAGAGCGTTTTATTAAACATTATTTCTGTTTGTTTTCCATTTTGTCAAATAAAACTTAATTTATTACTACCTAGGATACATGTGCTAGTTCATAATACTTCTGCAGCAATATAGACACTTTGGGGTGGGTTCCCAGACATGGCTTATCCTAGTCCAGGGGCCTCATTTCTAAAGTGTGTGTATGCACAGATTTGATTGTAAAGTGTGCATACATAAAAATCCACTGCAAAATCCATATTTATAAATACTGTCTTTGAGGTGGAAAAGTGCTTAATGCCACATTAGGGTCTGAGCAGATGTACGCACTTTTGCTTGTCCAATAGCTGCAGGTTTTTGAAAATATATAAGCCATTCTTGCTGTTTGAAAAACATTTAAAGTTATGATAGACCGATATCGGCTGGCCGATTTTTGCGAGTTTTATGTGTATCGGCCGATATGTGGCTTCTGTGTTCACCGATAGTTTTTTTCCGGCATTATTTACAGACAGAGTGTTGGAAGCTGCAAACGATTGCAGGTCATGCGACTAAAAACAACCAACCTTTCCATGACAACATCGAAAGTTTGCTGATCATAGATAGACAAAGCGGGTTTTTATTTCTCATCTCTATATATATTTCTAGTAGTAAAGTGCTAGAAATCAATATCCTTGGCTGATAGGACGCCGCTGCAAGAATACTTTCTCGATCTAAGAAATATGATCACATAAGCCCAATTTTGTCATCTTCACTGGTTACCAGTTAAATATCGCATACATTTTAAAATATTGCTAATCCCCTACAGTATAAAGCCTTAAATGGCCTAGCACCTTCGAATCTTCGAGAACTACTATCAGAATACAATCCATTGCGTACACTGCGGTCAGAAAATTCTGGCACTTAATTGTCTCTAGAATATCAAAAGTGTCTTAAGGTGGTAGATCCTTTTCCTACTTAGCCCCTAAGCTCTGGAATGATTTACCCAACAATGTTCGAAAAACAGAGACAGTCGATCAATTTAAGTCTAAACTAAAGACATTTCTTTTTAACAAAGCATTCACATAATGTGTCTAGTAAATATACTTATGCTGCAATAGTTAGCTTGTTCGGAACAAAGCATTAACATAATTCGTCTGGATAATATACTCATGCCGCCATAGTTAGTTTTCCGGAACCTATACAACAACTATATGGATGGAATGGAAAGTATTTATTTGAAACAGGGACAACGCAAACTTGTTAAAAAAACAAGAGAACATGTCTCGAGCCAGGTTGTAGCAACAGTTGCTAATTTTCACCTGTAGTCCCTGGGCAGGTATAACGGATAAATTTTTTTTACAGGGTAATAGATAAAATAATGACAGTTGTTATTAAAACAGACAATTTTGTAATATAATAAAATACAACAGAAATATGGAAGCCATCCACTAAGATTTTGTCTTTCTATCTCCTCCTCCAACAAAACACAGTTTAGTAACATCTGAAGTATAATGACATACAATATAACTTTAAACACTTACTTCCTTACACACACAAACCCTCCCACTCCCACACACACACATACATACACTCCCACACAAATGAATCATATTATCGATGTGTACAAACTTGTTCATTTAACAGCCAACTCTTTGTCATGGATGAGAAAGTGTGAGAATCTGTACATAAAATATATTCACTGCTTGACACTTGCATTACATGCGACCTGAAATGCATGTTTAAGCTGCCTTAATTTGAAAACATCTCAATTATCTTAACAAATATCAGTGCCATTGTTTTGTCTCAAGATGCACACAAGTATTGTTTTTTGTAAGGTATGTTTGTAAAAACTACTTAAATGTCCTAAAATAACGCAGGGCTCCAGACTGCCCCCAATTGGTCACATTTTGCCACCAAAATTTGAGAGTGTGCCACTGAATTTTACATCCAGTCGCACATGTGCGACCAGTAAATTTGACCTTTTTTTGTGATGTGACACTGAATTTGAAGCAGCAAATTGTACTTTCTGAATCTTTCATTAAAGTATTTATTAGTAATACAGTATTTGGTAAGCATGTTGATTTTTGGTGTGTGCCCCTAACATTTCTGGTTGCGCTCCTAAAATGTTCAGTTGGGGGCCACTGTGCTCCTAGTGAAAAAAGTTAGTCTGGAGCCATGTAACGCATTTATAAAATGCTGCGTAGACCAGAAAATGCATGTATCCGGGTCCATGACAAAAACGGTTTGGAAATATGAGAAATTCAAAAATCTTAAAAAAAAAACTTATTTTAAAAGCACACATCAGGTTTATTTTAATGCACATATTGTATTTATGTTAATTTTATGCAATAAAAAATTTCATTTGCACCATTTTTATGAAAGTTAAGACTGAATAAAATATCATGTTATTAGTTATTTCTAAATGTACATTTTAATGCGTTTTTGTAATATTTGTCCTGACATATGCTGAAAACAGCTGTTTTCTAAGTAATATTCGACAAATGATGTAAAAATCTATGTAAAAAATCATATTACGCTAAACTAGATGATTATATTTAATTCCAATTTTTTTTTATGAATATATTTATATTTCATAAAAAAAATAGTAGTTCTACCAATCGACAGACCGGTTACACCACATTGACATTTTTGCAATTATACCCAAATATTCTTTCAAAATGAAATAAAACCAGAAATTTTAGCCTTAGTCCTTAATAAACAGAATGTATGCAAGTAATCTGCAAACTTATTTTGAAATGTTACCCTTTTACATTTAATTGAATAATTCACGTCATTGACCCACCCCGTTTTTTATATGTGAAATCTAGAAATCGCATATTATCTAGTTTCAAATCTCCACATTTAAACAATGCCTATTAATATAAAAAAGCACCTGTCAATGTTTAAATTCTTTAAGAGCGGCAAGAAAGACTTACATCCAAAACCTGCAGCAATCGGACAAGCAAAAGTGCGTACGTCTGCTCAGACCCTGACGTGGTGCTAAGCACTTTTCCATACATATGGACTATGCCGTGGATTTTGTGTATGCACACCTTATGAATCACATCTGTGTGTACGCACGCTTTATAAATGAGGCCCTTGTAGTAATCTAAACCTGGTCCAGGAAACTGTCCCTTTGTGTAAAAATGAAAATTCACACGAGACATGGTTTGCTTCAAGATAGAAAAAACAACACATTTTTCAGATGTCATCTTGGCAAAATATGTGATTTACCGATTTCATATAGAGCAATACCATGTGAAATTATGTTTTGTTCTACTATACAAGCCTGAAATAACAAAACTTCACAGATACAATTAATTATATATATAATTTTAAAGTGACGTATATTCAGGTTGTAAAATTCTACTGTTGCCTGTATTAGTTTGTGTCCTTGAAGCAATTATACAATAGCTTTGTGTGCCTGTTCTAGTGTTATAAATGTGTGCAGTGCTTGACTACAAGCACACTTACCTGCTGTTTTATAACAGGGCTATATAGGTTGAATATAACTGACAAGGAAAAACCATTCCTGTTTCATTTCATAATTGATCTAGTTTTATGCTTTAAGCTGTGTCAAAAACTTTACAGTAAACTCCCTTAAAAGTTTGCAATATACAAACAAATGATGAATTCAGTCAGAAAAAAAAAGAAAAACGTTATTATGCAATCCACAGTATTATTTTAATAAGTTTAGCTTTCACAATATAGACATTGACAGTTCAGATCATTTGTAATAACTGACTTGCAACTATAAAAAATAGCTCAATATGAAATATCTAACAGTTGCTGAAAAATACATCATACCGTTGTCACTGCAAAACAACACTCACTGTCGCTAACACAACTGCACAACTGTCTCGGCTGGAGAAAGTATGCAATAATCAAGAAGCTTAACTCTGAAGATGAGGCTAAACCTTTTTACAGCAAAACTGACATTTAGAACCAAACTTCAATACACAAAATTATTTGTTAAATGTCACTTTAATTATAAGATTTAAAAAAGCCAATAGATTGGTTCCATTTACCGATAATGTCAACAAAAGGCTAGAACTATTAGACAAAACACGTTTAATAATTGAGTGAAAACCAAGAAAATACTGTATGTACAAACCTCCCGGTGTTAAAATTACAACATATCTAAAGAAACCACACTGCTTTTCCATAGAAACCACAATGTGGATTTACTCTGGTCTTGAAGATCCATCACCACTAAAATTACGTATCAGAATTATGTTATAATTCTTGTAATAGCTTTGCCAGCAATCGTAAGGGGGTTAACCCTGTTATCCTTATAATAGCCACATGCACATAAATGCAAATTGGTCAATACGCTTTGCGTTTCACACCCATGTATTTCTCCTCGGGTTTAATGAAATCCTGTTGTTCCAGAAAGAAAAAGCCTCTGTGCATTTTGCTAAACAAAGACTGAATGTTCGGTGAAATGGCATGCTTGTCTCTTGAAATGAAAATATCCATCTTGCAGCTTATTTTTTATGTTTAGAAAACTCAATTTGTGCAGTCAGTCTTATAAGCCCAAATACAATCATGTTACATGTTTCCATATTTCCAATGGAAATGGAATTCACTTTCCACTTAAAAATCTGATTATGAGATCCACTTTGATGGCTTTAACCACTAATGAATGCAGACTTCCTGTTGACCACGTAAGGCCGCATCTTTGATATCCATCCAATGAATGTTTACAATCTTAATGGCCCAAACGTATCTCATTTCCTCAAATAGGAAATCATTTTGGAGCCATCCACTGATTTTTCCATTTGGTTAAATAGAGATTTAAAAGAATCACAAGGATCCAAAAAAGACCAATTGCCTTCGATGTACGCTTGCTGTCGAGTTGTATCAACCTCAGGTGGTTTCCGGCAGAGCTTAGAACTCAGTGGTGGAAATCTGAGTGACCTCAGTCTGTGTCCTTTCTTGTAAACTCGAAGGCATTTGGTCCAGGCCTAGTCAGGTGGGCCGCTTCATTGACTCTGTCCTGGCGCACACGGAGATGGGCTCTCTTGTGACGCTGCGTGCTCTGGAAAAGCTGCCCTGTTCCATGCGTGAACGAAAGGGGAGGCAGAAATCCCGGAAGCACCTTTTGAAGTTTTCATCTAAGAAGGCATACAGGATGGGGTTGAGGCTGCTGTTCATGTAGCCCAGAGCGATGCAAAGATGCCAGCAGGCAAGCACAAACAGATTCTTCAGGTTGACATCCACCACAGTCTTGACGATGATGAAGAGGTGAATGGGGGTCCAGCAAACGATGAAGGCTGCCACCACCACCAACACCATGCGAGTGATGCGGCGCATGTTCCTGTCTTTCTCTTTAGAGCCCGAGAGCAAACGCACGCTCTTTAGACGAATGATCATCAGCCCGTAGCAGACGGTGATGACCAAGACGGGAATCACAAAGGCGAAAATGAAGACGCAGATCTTGGTCACGATATCCCAATACCAATCTGGCTCTGGGAATTTCAGCATGCAAAAGGTGTTTCCTGTAGTGAATACAGAGGTCAACAGATTAACTAGAATTTTTGAAACAAACATTTGATAAAAATATTGCTTTTTCAACATTTGCATAATGCATTAGAATAAAAAAACATCTATTTGAGAAAGTACAGACATACAGGAAAAAAGTATTAGATTTTTCCTATAGAAAACTTTCGGGTGATTCTCACAAAATCCAGATTAAGAAGGTGTCCAGCATCAGATTTTTTTAAAAAGCCCTTGAAGCCAATTTTTTTTTCCACATTCCAAGATTAAGGTTTGAACTTACTATAGCCTTTATTTTTTAAAGAATTAAAAAAATATATTTCCTATAGAATTATTAAATTTTTTTTGATTATCATTATCAAAATGATCATTACCGCAACATGATATTACATTAAATATATGCATTTACAATATCATGTTTCGGTAATGAGAACTAAAAAGTTGTCTAGGTACTATGACAAACAAAAATGTCAACTTTTATCTGGAGAGAAAAAATAAGAACTGCTTACCTAGTAGCCATCTTGAGTGTCACAGTCAATCATGTCCCTTCCAAATCTTTTTTTTTTTTTTTGAAAATGTTAGTTCCTTTAGGGCTTAAACAATGATTGAAAATTGTTTCGGAGGATGAGAAAATTGGTCTTGGACACATTTATATTCCTTATTATTGTCTCTACATTTACCAATGATCACCAAATATCACATGTTTTTTTACTGTAAATGTATATAGTATAACATGCACTGAAGCTTTTTATTTTTTAGATTTTTTATTATAAATATTTTCATGTCAAAGAACCCAAATCCAGTCATGGACATGTTGCGGCAATGAAAATTTTCCCCTTAAATGTGGAAAAAACAACAAAATTGGTTTGTATGATGTCATTTGAAATCATGTGCAAAATAGTACATGAAGAGATGTTTGTAACGTTATGCTTCTTATTTTGATACTCTTACTTTGCATTTACTTTTTTTTTATCAAAGTCTAATTTCGTGAGAATCACCCTTTTGTGTTAACTATGATTTTTTTTACTTGTCCCCACCTGTGTCAGTTTTGTTAGTGCCAGCCATGACCATTACTGGGATGCCAATAGATGAGGACAGAATCCACACGCAAATGTTGATGATCTTTGCCTTGACTGGCGTACGAAAATCCAGAGCTTTCACTGGATGGCACACGGCGATATAACGGTCCACGCTCATCATCGTCAGCGTGAAAATACTGGTAAACATATTGTAGTAGTCGATAGCGATAACCACCTTACACAAGAGCTCCCCAAATGGCCAGGTTCTCATTAAATATTTGGCACTCTGGAAGGGTAGGGTGCTGGTGGACAAAGCGTCAGCCAAAGCCAGATTAAAGATGTAAATGTTGGTGGCTGTCTTCATCTTTGTGTACCTGTTGAAGAAAAGTAAGAGTCAGTCAGCATGCTTTCTTTTTTTTAAAAATGTCAGCACCTGGGTTTGCAATAAAGATATGAGCCACATGAATGCCGATGCAGATGAATGGGTTGCTTTGTAAATGGGTTGAAGCTGTTCTGGGATTTGGCCTTTTGATTATGAAGATCTCATACGTTTGTTAAAGATCATGATTCACTTCATAAAGTGCAAAAAGAAGCATATGTGCATGTAATACAGACTGGCACACTGGAAAAAAATGATTATTTCACTATCAAAATGTATAAATTTAGGACATACACTCACCTAAAGGATTATTAGGAACACCATACTAATACTGTGTTTGCCTTAATTCTACGTGGCATTGATTCAACAAAGTGCTGAAGGCATTCTTTAGAAATGTTGGCCCATATTCATAGGATAGCATCTTGCAGTTGATGGAGATTTGTGGGAAGCAAATCCAGGGCACGAAGCTCCTGTTCCACCACATCCCAAAGATGCTCTATTGGGTTGAGATCTGGTGACTGTGGGGGCCATTTTAGTACAGTGAACTCATTGTCATGTTCAAGAAACCAATTTGAAATGATTCGAGCTTTGTCGCATGGTGCATTATCCTGCTGGAAGTAGCCATCAGAGGATGGTGCATGGTGGTCATAAAGGGATGGACATGGTCAGAAACAATGCTCAGGTAGGCCGTGGCATTTAAACGGTGACCAATTGGCACTAAGGGGCCTAAAGTGTGCCAAGAAAACATCCCCCACACCATTACCATCACCACCAGCCTAGTGGTAACAAGGCATGATGGATCCATGTTCTCATTCTGTTTACGCCAAATTCTGACTCTATCATCTGAATGTCTCAACAGAAATCGAGACTCATCAGACCAGGCAACATTTTTCTTCAACTGTTCAATTTTGGTGAGCTTGTGCAAATTCTAGCCTCTTTTTTCTATTTCTAGTGGAGAAGAGTGGTACCCGGTGGGGTCTTCTGCTGTTGTAGCCCATCCGCCTCAAGATTGTGCATGTTGTGGCTTCACAAATGCTTTGCTGCATACCTCTGTTGTAACGAGTGGTTATTTCAGTCAAAGTTGCTCTTCTATCAGCTTGAATCAGTCGGACCATTCTCCACTGACCTCTAGCATCAACAAGGCATTTTCGCCCACAGGACTGCCGCATACTGGATGTTTTTCCCTTTTGACACAATTCTTTGTAAACCCTAGAAATGGTTGTGCTGAAAATCTCAGTAACTAAGCACTTTGTGAAATACTCAGAGCGATCCGTCTGGCACCAACAACCATGCCACGCTCAAAATTGCTTAAATCACCTTTCTTTTCCATTCTGACATTCAGTTCATGAGATTGTCTTGACCAGGACCACACCCCTAAATGCATTGAAGTAACTGCCATGTGATTGGTTGATTAGATAACTGCATTATTGAGAAATTGAACAGGTGTTCCTAATAATCCTTTAGGTGAGTGTATGTGAGCTTCTATATGAGCGTATATATATTCATTTTTATTACTATTTTCTGCCACACCATCAGCCTCAAACATCTCCAATACATTTTCTTTTGGTCAAATAGGTGTACTTCACATGCCATGCCAATGGGTTTTTTCTTTGGCTGCACGTAGGCTGATATTTCTTCAGCGATTTACAGAGCCAATAACAGATATGTGTGATTTCTCAGGAAACCCATTTCAGTGATATCTAACAGGTAATAGGGAAATTTTATACATGGTATTTAAAAGTGCTTTTGACATACAATTTCACATGAAATCCAGTAAGTACTGTCTCATTGCACATCGGCACGCTCTCATTATATTAAGATGCCTCAAGTGTCTCTCTGTGCTATCTTACAATAATCAGCTCATAATTTTCGGGGAGCACTCTCTGTTTTTCAAACCAGAAGTGAGCTGATAAGGCATAAAAGGATATAACAATGCAACCATAGTAACTAAAGAAGAGATCATGGTACACCAATGCTAAAGGCTTACGTTGTAATCCATTGATTACTATCTCAAAGCTTTAGTGATTTGTCTGGTGCCCACACGCCGTGATCTCTTTTGAGGACTTGACATTTGAAGTCGCACCGAGTTGAAGAGAGTAAAATTCATATCCATTAGTGACACTGCAGTTTATTGTTTACTTTGTACAGTGTGGTGAGAGGAAGTAAACAATTATTATAAATCCCATTAGGCTTAATATACTGTGTGCATAAGTTGTTTTGTTGTATGTAATGTACATGACTCAAATAATTTGCATATATTTTATACTAAAGAAAATCACGGGGAACTGTTGGATCATGTAAATGTTGCACTGTTGCCAGTCATTTTTCATGGCAGATCTTCATCAAGGAACATTTTTCATGAAATATGCCCTGGAGAAATAAAATGTTTTCAGGTATCATAAATGAGTGGCTCTAATTTGATTTTAAATGACTTGTGTTTACTAGAAGAAAACCCATAAAAATACGTAATTTTTTGACCTTTAAATCAACCTTATTTTTTGCCAATACTTTATCTATAAATTATACTTTAGAGCAAACTATTAATGATTTTTTCTTATTTCTAAGTATTTCTGCCTGCACATTATAAAGACTCATAGAAGTTGAAGTGTAAAAATACCCAAATGTGGAATAGCATAATGAAAAGTCAAACCAGACATCACGACTTTGATGAGCTCATTCAGTCTGTTCCTCTAAGCTTTCACTCCTGAAGATTCATTACATAGTGTAAAAGGTGCCATGAATGGAGCACAAAATGTAATCAAGCTGAATGAATTGAACTTAACTCTTAAGGAAACAGAGTCTATTTTTATATCAGTGAGTTTAGGATTGTGTAAATACCTGTAACATTATCTCTAACAGTCTTATGATAGAATGGTTAACAACAAGACCAAAGCACATCAGTTGTCTACCTGCTATAAATTTGTTGTTGAAAATAAATAAGTGAACCCTTGTGCATCGTTCAAATTCAGTACCCTTTCGTGTTGTTAGTGGACAAAAAAAGGACACTAAATTAAAGGGACATTCCACTTTTTTTGAAAATATGCTAATTTCTCAGCCCCCCTAGAGTTAAACATTTGATTTTTACCGTTTTGGAATCCATTCAGCTGATCTCTGGGTCTGGCGCTAGCACTTTTAGCATAGCTTAGCACAATCCATTGAATCTGATTAGACCATTAGCATTGCGCTAAAAATAACCAAAGAGTTTCAATATTTTTCCTATTTAAAACTTGACTCTTCTGTAGTTACATCGTGTACTTAGACCGACAGAAAATTAAAAGTTGTTATTTTCTAGGCAGATATGGCTAGGAACTCATTCTGGCGTAATAATCAGTGACTTTGGTGATGTAACATGGCTGCAGCAGGCGTAGTGATATTATGCACTGCCCAAAAATAGTCCCCTTGGTTACTTTCAACAAAGAACTTTGCTTTCAATAGCAGGGGACAATTTCCGGGCAGCGGTAGTAACACTGCGCCTGCTGCAGCCATGTTACATCAGCAAAGTCCTTGATTATTACGCCAGTTTAAAAAGTATAGTTGAATGGATTCCAAAATGGTAAGAATCAAATGTTTAACTCTAGGGGAGTTGGAAAATTAGCATATTTTCAAAAAAGTGGAATGTCCCTTTAAATGGCTGTAAAATGTATCAAATGATTTTTCTTTTTTTGCATAAATCTGTTAATCAACCTCAGTACTGATCAAAACTACCAAATGTTTACAAAAATTTCATGATTTTAACTCTTTAATTACCAAGTTCATAATAACTGTAACTGATTGGGGGGGCACAAAATGATTTTCAATATAAAAATTGATTGAGGACTGGATTTTTTTCATGTCAAAGATTAGTAAAAACACTGTCTTTGATGCATTTTTTGTTTTTGTGCAGCATCAGTAGGGATGCAGCGATTAACCGGTTTCACTATTAACCGCGCTTTAAAACGTCACGGTTAAGTAACCGTAAAGCCTTCGCTACACCGCGTGTTTTTGTTTCACGCACGCACGCACGCACAAACCAGATCCACGAAGCACCAAGAGGCGCATGCGTCATGATGCATTGTATGACAAAGCTCCGCGCTCAAAAGAGTATGTGCGCGTGACGCGTCTCTTGGTTGTTCGTGCATCTGGTTTGTGCATTGTATGACAAAGCTCTGCGTTCAAAAGAATATGTGCGCGTGATGCGTCTCTTGGTTGTTCGTGCATCTGGTTTGTGTGTGAGTGTGTGTGTGTGTATGTGTGTGTGGGGGTGGGTGTGTGTGTGCGCGCGCACCTGCATCCGTACATGAAAGAGCCACACTTCAATCGGTCTACTCTGTACAGCATTAAAAACCTCCTGCTCGCGGATCAAACCCGGGCGGGGCTCCTGGTGGTCTGACTGCATTTCATAACGTTGAATTATTTTAACGCGTTAATGATTAATTAATGAATAGCATGAGTTAACACGTTAATCTTGCCACCCCTAATATTTATATTTGATTTTTGTGTAATATTAAGCTACACCTGTCAAAATGACTGGCAGTACCTGGCCCAGGATGACCCTGTGTTATTATTCGTTTTGAGAGGCTTTTATCATTTTTACTTCATATATTTTACTTCAATACTTCAAACAAACCAAAATAATATAACTTTATTCAGTCCAAATGTAAAATTACATTTATTCAAAAGATCATTAAAATGAATAGCCTACAGGTTTTAAAGGCACCTATACTGTTTAAGTCAAAGCCAGCTAAGTTATTATTATTATCATTTGTCCAAGAATTGTAGAAAAAATACACAAACTGAAAATACAGAAAAATGTAGCAATTGATTACAAATTTATTCATGTGATTTTATACATTAATGTTGTGAAATAAATGAATCCTTAATAACCGTAATAACCGTACAACCGTGATTATTTATCAGACTATAACCGTACCATCAAAATCTATAATCGCTGCATCCCTAAGCATCAGATTACATTTTTTTCTTCCTCATTTATGGTTTGTGGCTGTTTTTCCCATTGACTTCCAATACAACAACATTTTTTGATTGCAGAGCCATGACACCTTATTATCATGCATTCTTGATTGTTGGTGGTTTTCCTTTTGCAAATTTTTTCTTGATCACCAAGTGGTACCAATTAACCCTTTAGTAGGCCTGTGCAAAAACAGAGCTTAATTTCTGGTTTGTGAAGTAAATGGAGTATAAATCCAGTCCACAATCACCTTTTATATTTAAAAATCAGTCATTTTGTGTGTGTGTTTTTTTCTCAAATCAGTGATACCACTTATAAACTTGGCAATTAAAGAGTTATTGGCATTTTTGTAAACATTTGGTAGTTTTGATCGATACTGGGGTTGATTAACAGACTTATGCAAACACAAAAGGTTACATTTGCCAGGTTATATTGAGTTTTTTGAAAAATTTCAAAGCATTTTCTGAAAATATGTGTAAATATAATATTTGTCCCCCAAAAATCATTCCATTTCCTGAAACACAGAGAAAGTTGTGGCCAAATTAAGACAAAAAATGTCCCCAACAACACATAAGGGTTAAGTATAGTATGGTTGTTGTGTGCAATGCAGCAAAATTCTGTCAAATTATAATAAAGTATAAAACTAGTGGTCTTAATTATATGGGTATACACGTTAAATATGATTTCTATAATTAAATATTCCTGTTCCCATGATTTTTTGTTAAATTATAACATCACATTACATTCAAGCATTTGGCAGCTACCACTTAAAAGTGCATTAAATCTATACATTTTTACATCAATTGTGCTCCCTGAGATCAAACCCATGACCTTTTCGCTGATGACGCAATGCTTTGTCTAAGCTACAGGAAACTAGTCTTTCTAAATCATCTCACACATCTGAAATGAGATCAGATTGTTAAGAGGTGCTTTAAAGTGGTGGTTCACCAAAAGGTTAAAAAATCTGTAATCATTTAACTCAATCATTTTGTGTGCCACAATGAAAGGCTTGGAACAACATGCATGCAACTAAATGAATTTTAATTATGGATAAACTGTCATTTAAAAATGTGTTCATCATCGAAACAAACAAACCAGCGGCTGTCTCACAGTTACACTGGCACATCAGTGGGTGACACTGTGTTTGTGTTGTATTGTGTTGAGTGAAAGGTTGTCACTCTCAGTTAAACTCACTCATCTTCATCCTCTGCTTATGTCTGCCTTTCATCTCCCACAACTTGATTTATATAAAAATGACGGATTTGTGAATTAACTAGCACTTTTAAGTTATAGGCTACTGTCTGGCTTATAATGTCAACAACAGATTTCTAGGCAGTTTGACTGTTTTTAGTTCTCTTTGGGCTCCACTGCATTGTGCAAATATCACTATAGAGTACACAAATTAACTTTGTTGAATATTGCAGCTAAAGTGTGGTATATGAAGTCATAAGTAGCCTACACATAGTATTAAAACACTATTTGAAGAATGCTTACCGGACCACACCGTACATAACCAGCAGGTTTCCGAACAGCCCCAGAACGCAGATAACAGAGTAAAGCGCGGTGATGCAGACAGCGATAGCGAGCGCAGCGCTGCCTCTTCCCGGCTTCTGCTCAGTGCCTTGGCTGAGGTTGGATAGAAGACCCGCTGGTTCGTCCATGAAGCTTGTGTTGGTCACAATCAAAGGGAAATCGCTGGCGGTCATGTTTGTAAACTCCATTTTGCGCGCCTTCTGTTTAATGTCAACGAGACTAAAAACTGTATACCTGTGATTTTAGTTTCAGTGTGTTTTCGAGACAAGCGGCACAACTGCACGGGTCTGGTCACGCAGCCTTTGGTGAAGAGCGCGCGCTTCTTTTCTCGGGAGCGCACTCGAGTTCCGACTGCGCGCGCTGCTGTGCTGTCACGTACTTTCTCTGAAGTCAAATCCTAGTGGGATACATGGCAATATACTGCGCCCACAAAGGCGCACTGACTAGAAGTGTGCCAGATACATTTTGTAATTGATATTCCTGCATTTCAGTTGTTGTTTTTTAAAACGTCATAGATAGTGAGCAATTAGGATATTTTTTTATTAAAATTTATTTTTCTGTCTGTTTTGGTCATGTCAGACGTGTCTGTCTGTTTGTCTATCTTTGTTTACATCTATTCATTCATCCATGTTATTATCTAGATTAGCCTGTCTGTGTTTATTTATCTATTTAAATGGTCCCTAACTGTTACTAGGGCGGTAGGCCTACTACCCTTTGCACCTAAAAAGCTCCCAAAAGTAAACTGACCCAAACCATTGGGTACTATGCAATGGAAAAGCGCAATAAAATGGTCATATTAGTAGCTCATAGATGTGCATATTGGTACCAAAGAGTGCATATAAGTAGGCCTACCTAAAAGATACATATATCCAAACCTAAATAGTTCACATTAGTAGCATTTGGTACTATTTTTTTTATTATTTATCTGTCTGTCTATCATCTATCAGTCCATCCATCCGTTTGTCTATTTATGTTTATGTTCATCTGTCTGTCATCTATCTGTTCATCCGTCCATTCATTCATCCATACATCCATTCGTCTGTTTGACTGTCATAGCATAAAAATACAAAATACATGTACATTACATCATGTCTATCATATCTGTCTGTGTATTGGTGTTCATATATCCATATGTGTGGCAGTACCAATCTTTGTTTTTTATTCATACTTAACCTATTACAGATTACACCCATAATTTTGTGATTCACACAACTACTGTTGGTCATTTCCATAACACCAAATTATTACTGCAAATACAACAGATGCAGAACATAAGGGATTTATAATGCAATTACCCTGCTGTCAACAGATGAGTTACATCAGTCACAGTTATAATTGTGTGCTTTACAAGATGAATAAAGACTTTGACATGAAAATGGCCAATCAGCAGCAGGTCGGGTTCAATATCATGCTGGCATATTGAAATCCACAAGTAAATCAATAATATTAATTAAGAATAAATCTTTAGGCTTATACGAGGCGTGCTATTTTAGTGTTTGGCTCTTCTTTTTGACCTTAAATACTCAGAAAGCAAGCAATTTCGTTAAGCATCCCCCTTTGGCAACATTTCCTGATAAACTTGTGACCATCTGGATGCTTTGTGTTTAAATCAAAGCAACAAGCTGTTACTGCATGTTGTTTTGGTGCTTGTGAAGATGCAGAGTACATGACCTCGATCGATCTTGTAAAAAGGAAAATTATAAAATAATATTACATTTCCAACTTCTGACTACCTGCGGTATCCTTAAGCTATCTCCCCACTGATGTCCCATTAGCAATGCAAGTGGCAGTTAAATTTTGGACAATAAACAAAACCCCTCAGGGATATATTTTCAACACTCAACTCATTTTAATAACGTCAGATAGATCGAATGATCAGTTTAATGTAGAACTGAAGACATTATTTGCTTTTCATTGGCCTCTAATAGCACAACACTGCAACAAAACCCAAGTCCCTGACAAAACATCCCTGGTGGCCCTTACAGCTCTTGATATTAAAGTTAAAAGCTTTGTATTTATTCAGGAAACCGTATTATTTTCCCAGAGGCTAATAGAAAAATAGATAAACCAAACTTTTTATTTTACCCAAAAGTGACATTTTTAAATGTGCCAGAACTAAATGTACTGCAGGACTCATGATGGCTTTGGAATTGTAGAGTGCTACTCTGAAAAACAGCATTTGTGAATACCACACACAGTTCTTTTAAATGATAACCAGCAGCAGAGAACATAATGCACACTTCAATTCACATCACTGGGGTGAACTCTTAACAGTTAAAACTAGAAAAATCTCTCCCTGTCATTTAGCTTAGTCAGTTACAAGAGCCAGCTGTTAGTTCAGAGATTTCAACTTGATATTTTTGTCTAAAGGCCACATTAAATCTGTATTGGTACCCAGCTGTCATTTTATTGTCTATAGACTCGATATAGTCTGGCTATGAGTAACCCACTTCTAGCCAAAATAAACCTGAATTTGGTTGCATGCCATTTTTGCAAAAATAACTTGCAGGACAACAGTGATTACAAGCGTTTGGTTTCATTTATTTTTACATTTATTTAAGAGTTTAAAGTTTGCCTTATTTTATTCTAAATGTCTGGGCTGTGTTTGGACAGCTATTAGACATATTTTAAAACGCAAAATTACCATTCATTTATTTAGGTTCACCTTTTAGACATTTATTTATAAGGGCGGTTTCCAGGACAAGGTTTAGATTAATCCAGGACTAGGCTCTACTTTTATTAGGAGATCTAGGTCGTTTTTACCAACAATCCTTACATGCTGTGCATCTTGGGACAAAACAATGGCACTGATATATCTCAGTACAAGGTGTTTTAAAATTAAGGCAGCTCAAACATCCATCTTAGTCTGGGACCAGGACACGCCCTGTCCAGGAAACCGCCCCATACACTGTAAAAAAAATTCTGTAGAAATTGCAGCTGGGTTGCCGGTAACTTACCGTAGATTTAAATTTATGTTTTTAACTGGCAAAATTTTGTTCAAAGTTAAATGAACATTAAACATTTACAAGTCTTTGTCTTTAAAGAGTAAAACTAAAAAAACAGCATCAAGCAAAACATTCTGGGAAACAAAATCTGAAGCAAAAAACAGAAAAAGGTTGATGATTATTTCTGGTTCCCAGAATGCTTTGCATGAGGCTGTTATTGTATAATTTTATTCTGTAAAGATAAAGACTTGTTAATATTTCAAATTTATTTAACTTTGAACAAACTCTTGCCAGTAAATAACATAAATTTAAATCTTCAGTAAATTACCGGCAACCCAGCTGCAATAACATTGTAATTTCTACGGAATTTTTTTACAGTGTAGATTTGATCAATTTCTTATGGAAACTGCACATTGACGTATTTTTCATGTGATTTTACAGTGGATATGTAAATTTGCAGTATATTTCTGTAATTTTACAATTTTAACTGTATTTCAAAAAACTTGGAAAATCTGTAAAATACGTTAAAATTCCGTAAAATTATTTTTTACATTTAAAAAATTATGTCATCATTACATGTTTAAACTATCAGAATCTTAATACAGAGTGAAATAAACAAACATCAGCATATTTTCTATAAAGCAGTATTTTTGTGAAGTGTGAACATTATTACCTTATTAATCAGTCATTTCCATGCCAAGATTGAATGGATGATGACTGAATTTTGAAATCATGTGCATGTTCACTGCTAGACAATGTACACTATTAAATACACCAGTGAAAGGTCTGGTCAAAAGGAGTATTTCTATAAGTCCAGGGGGTCAAAGATTTAAGAAACGACTGAAATTATATTTGACCTCTTTGGCATCAAAATATCTGCCTTATGATCATAATGGATGCCAGACCGTGAATTTCAGAGCAACTGCGAGCTTTGTTCATGCAAGCAGAGGCTATTTTCTTTAATGCCCCCCCGAAGGTCAAGCACATACGGACACCGTTATAGTCGGCCAGCAGATATTTAAACGTTGTGAGCATCTGTTCTTACAGATGGCTCTTTATGTTTGCCTTGATGAGAACGATTGAACCATTAACTTTAACAGATAAAGCCAATTAGTTACAACAGCCCAGATTACAAAATATGATAGAAAACACCTGTACAGCTGATGTAAATGCAATAACATTTACCTGCATGTTTTTCAGAGACAACATGCTTGGCCGGACCACTAACAGACTAAAGACTGATTAAGCAAATTTTATAAATCCAAGAGACAGATGCACCTATTAGACCATCTGATGGTAAGATTCTGCCAAACTGTCTTGGTGTAAATAAACTGACTATATACTAAAACAAACATCTGATTAAATATTGGCAAACTTAAATGCAACTTTTTAATGTTTGTTAAAATTGTACCTAAAATTCATTAAGAACATGGAAATAAGAATTGTGTTTTCCTCTGACTGGTGACATAATTTAACTGTGTAGTTGTGACACTTCAAGCCTTGCCAAGATATAAAATCAATACATAAAAGTCTTGACTTTGGAATGAAGAATAATTAATAGCCATCATAATAAATTGCTCAGGCATTGCATTACTACATTCAGTTGAGAGGAAAATGCTTAATCCTGATATTGTTCTCAACATAGGAATACATTTTTAATACGAATCTGTATTACCTGTATGTAATACATTTGCAGATATGCATATCTATTACTGGTTTGAATGCTAAGTGAGTTTAAGAGGCTGTATTATTCATTTTCTGATTAATCATTCAGACCTTATTAAAGCCATTTACATCTGGAGTGCAGATATTACTTTTTAAAGGGACACTCCACTTTTTTTGAAAATATGCTGATTTTCCAGCTCCCCTAGAGTTAAACATTTGATTTATACCATTTTGGAATCCATTCAGCTGATCTCCGGGTCTGGCAGTACCACTTTTAGCCAAAAATAGTCCCCTGCTATTGAAATATACTAAGGGGACTATTTTCTGGTGCTGCATAATATCATTGCGCCTGCTGCAGCCACGTAACTGTTAATTTTCTTTCGGTCGTAGTACACGATGTTACTACAGAAGAGTCAAGTTTTAACTAGGAAAAATATCGAAACTCTGGTCATTTTTAAGCGTGATGCTAACGGTCTCATCAGATTCAATGAATTGTGCTATAAGCTATGCTAAAAGTGGTACTGCCAGACCCGGAGATCAGCTGAATGGATTCCAAAAAGGTAAAAATCAAATGATTAACTATGGGAGCTGGAAATGAACATATTTTCAAAAAAGTGGAGTGTCCCTTTAAGTTTTAAGTCTCATAATAAAGACTATGAAATATAAATCATCTATCTATCTATCTATCTATCTATCTATCTATCTATCTATCTATCTATCTATCTATCTATCTATCTATCTATCTATCTATCTATCTATCTATCTATCTATCTATCTATCTATCTATCTATCTATCTATCATAGTTAGTTACATTATTACATTAGTATTACTCGGATGAATTAAAATATCCATCCATCCATTTATCTATCGATCTAGAAATATAGATATTCATTAACATGTAGTTGGTTAGATTATATAACACTCAAATGTTTTGTGTTGAGATTTAGATCTGTCCAGGTAAGTGTGCGTGACAAGACTGCTGGTTATATTAATTAGCACTACTGTGCAGGACGGAAGAAACCACAGATGCCATTAGCATCTAATCAGTCTTTCTGGCTCTTGGCATAAGTAGAACTGATGAATTCAGACCAGTGGGAAATCTATAGTGATATATGTATTATTAATGTAAATACACGTTAAAATGACATTTAAGCATTTCTTTAAATTACTATTTGAAACCAAAGCCAACCAAATTAAAGCGCCTGCCCAACTGAGTGACTAAGAGGTTACGTCGTTTTTTCTGTCTTCCAAGAATAACATCTTTGAAAGGCAGATTGTCTGTTGTAAACATTCTTTCCACAATTGCTGTTTACAAGGCCACAATGCATCTCATAAATATGCGTGCCAACTCCACGTTTTGTTCTTCTATTTTTAGTGGTTTAATTGGCTTTGGGGGCATTGTTTCATCTAAACTGAATTTCTTCGGTGTTGACGTATAAGCTGTGGTAGAGTGTGACGAGTGGGTTTTGTTTGTTTTTGGTTGGTTCATTACAGTGATGAGGAAACACAAGGAAAGATTATATTGCTGTTGCTTCATTACACCTGCGCCAGAAAATGATGCATTACTGTAATATGTATAACGCTTTAAGAATATATGTGGATAGTTGAGCCTGTTTTTTCCAGTACAGTTACAGTACAGTATGTTAATAAGGAGACATTACTAATTGTTTGTCGATGATGCTTTACTAATGAGTCTGCGAGGGACAGAAAGGTTGGGAAACCCTGGATTAGATCATGGATGACTGGTGCATTAGATTGATGAGATCTAGCCTTCTGCCCACATATTGGCACAGCTTTTTTGGCAGCCATCAACACTTTGAAACTGAGAAATCTGTCTATCACCTTTCACTTCAAACCAGATTTGACCATCAAGACTCCCACAGTAGGGGTGAGATATAGGAATATACTCATTTAGCCGTGCTTTACAAAACATTTATATTTGAGCATTACTCAAAGAAAAAATTTGCACAATTTTGCTTTTATAAATTGATTTCCATTATTAAAAATTATGAACGGCCATGGTTTCTTTAGAATATGCAACATGTAAACAGTAAATAAAAAAACATTGCTATGCAACAAACATAATGATCAGCTATGGGGATGGGAACTCATTTTATAAATATTTATGAAATGTAAATGTCTTTTTCAAGCAGTTGAGCACAATTTAGAATCCATACACACGGCTGCACACTGTCACGAGAATAGTTCATAAGAGCTTCAAGGACAAAAACCCTGGGTTTACCACAACACTCTTGTAATAACATTAATTGTCAGCTAGCTTTCCAGATTTACTCAAGTAGAAAGTTCATATTGACAATATAGACATCTGTAAGTCATGTTTTGTTAAACCACTGAGCAGTAATAGGAAACGACATGGTAACACTTTACAATAAGATTATATTTGTTAACAATTAGTAAATGCATTAGCTGATACTTCTATAGCATTCATTAATTTATGTTCATGTTAATTTCGGCATTTACTGATACATTAATAAAATCAAACGTAACTGTTAACATTCATTTATGCACCATGAACTAATATAAATATCTGTGTTGACATTAACTAATATTAACAAAGATTAACACAAAGTGAAAAAAGTATACTGTTCATGTTAGTTAATGCATTTAATAATGTTTACTAAATCAAACTTATTGTAAAGTGTTACCAATAACATTGTCTATCGAAGCAAGCTGTACTGAAATATTGGAAGTGGTAACAGCGCAGATCAACAGGTGCCCACAGCTACAAATTGTCAAATATTTTTTTTCAAACACGAGTGAAATTCGTTTGAAATGGTCACAGCAGGAAAACATCTGAGTTGTTTACTATCTATCTTCATACTGACCATTGCAACAATGTGCTGTCTTATGTCTTTGTTTCATCTAGAAATATGCTTTTCAAAAAACTTAGATTTCCTCTCAGACTTAAGTCCCTATTCAAATGGAAATGGGGGAGAAAACCGTGACCAACATCAGCCTAGTGCTTCACTTTGTCTTTATTCGTGTTTGTGTGCAATACTACGGCAATACCTTTTAGTCATACTACCACACGCATCCTTTCACATGTGATCAAAGAAACTCTGCAGATGCATCTTGAAGCTGTTGTAATGTGTTTTATGTAATAAAAGTTTAGAGATGAATAAGAGTGAGCCAATTATATGCCTGGCAACTCATTGTGGTTATCCTGATCATCAAGATCTAGATAGTTGGTAATATCACGCCACATTTCCTTCAATTGTTTGGAGGAAGTACTTGCCTGATTATTTAAATAGCACCTTGTAATTCAATTTTTGCGTCCTAAAACAGTGTGTATTAAAATTAAAGAGCACCTATTTCATTGCTAAAAAACAATGTTATTTGGTATATTTTGTATAATACAATGTGTTCGCGTGGTTTATGGTTAAAAAACACATTATTTTCCACATACCGTACATTTTTGTAGCTCCAGATTTCACTCTCTTCCTGAAACGCAAGAATTTGAAAAGCTCTGTCTCTGAAATGTGACGTTCCGGAAGTGTAACGCTCCTTAACATGTTTGAAAGATTTGAGCAAAATGCAAAGCTAAAAGGAGTTAACTTATAGGCTGAGAGTCCGAAGCGGGAGGAATTATCATAATGTCGGTCTTGTCTACATCACCAATCGCAGGAAGTAACCTGTTGCCTACAATCCGCGTGTTTGTTGTAGTCCAAGAAAAGAGATTTACGTTTAAGACGATAACTCGCGTCTTCGTTTACTTTGGGGTATGTAACTTTTGCATATCGTTAACATGAACTAATACACACTTACACACCAAAGGAAATATACAGTTGGGAATCGGCCCATTGGTGCTCTTTTAAAAATATATATATAAAATAATGGTTTGTACTTTACTGCATTTCAAAATTGTGCTACCTGTTTCTGACTCAAGGCTAGACACAGTACAGTACATATCAAATTTTAACATCTCATACCAGTGATTTATAAAAGGGAAGTGATTTCGAATAGCCAGAATGTATTTATTTGTGAACTCAGATGAGTATCTGGGAACCATTTGCATAGAGAAGACTCAGGTAACCAGGTTTTAATATTTTATCAGTATGAGTGGGTAGTAAGAGCAATCTTTTAAAGTCACGATGGCTAAAGTCTAATGGAACACATTAGATGTTTGATAGAATGAGTCTCGGCCCTTTGATATCTTAAAAAAAAAAATGATCCAAGAGGTCCTAATGGATTCTCTCAGTAAAATGTAGTTGTCATGGGAACAGCTGACTCGCTTCATCCTCAGTGAGAGAGCAAGAGCTCTACACCTCTGATTGGTGCCATGTGCTAAAGGGATTTTTGGTGATTTTTTCATATGGGATTATTGCAATGCACACAAGAAGACAAAACGTATTGTAGAGCTGCTTATTTTTTGGGGATTATTTAGTCACAAATAGTCTAGTGAACAAATAGGATTCTGATATGGAGATCTGCTAACAGTGACAAATTAACATAATCGCTGACCACACAGTTCTTCAGCTGATTTGAAAGCAGTTTTAGTTATGGGGAAAACATGTGCAGGGTAAAAAAAATCAATTTTCTTCCCGTGCTCTCTACACACCGCCTGACAGTGAAATGTCAATTTGTTCCTACTTTTATTCTACACCTTGTTTTATTTAGTATTCAGGGGTTTTTACCTTCTGGTGCCTACAACCATGGCTCTCTATGTTCAGCAAAGCTATAATATAGCTTCACTCGAGCTCAAAGCGTCGAAATGACTGAAGAGCTCTCGTACCTGCAGGGCATCCAATTATCTGCTGAAGCCTGGGAGAAATAACTTTCGCTTTCTGCAAAGCTGCACACACGAAGCAAGCATAGTTACCCCGCTGTCTCGATAGCATTTCCTTTCTCCCACAGGAAATGCTGTTAGGAGCAGAGCATCCATTTACAACCTTTATTTCTGTTCTCTTCTAATGAGTGGGCACCCTGGTAAACTGAGTAATGAAACATGAGTGAAGAAGATTCGGCGCTAATAGGGATAATTTCGGACCAGATTCATACTCCTCTTGATTTAAACATAGCGTATTGAGAATAGTAGAGAGCGGGGTACTTATTAAACCCAAATATAGTGACAGGGGCGTCATTAGCTGTTCTCGGATTGCGTCAGTAGGAAATGCCTTGAATAATGAGACGTGGGGTGGACTTTGACATACGGATAAAACATTTCCCACAAGCGTCACTGAGGAAGACAGTTTTCATTTCCGTGAGAGTCAAAGGATAGATAAAATGCATTTCTATTATAAAATTATAATGAGTGGTTTTAATTAGGCATTAATTGACTACAAGTGTTTTGAACAGCCCAGCTGTTTTTGTTTTAGGAACAATTTGAATCCTAAATGTATGCTATTAACTTGTCTTTAATTTATATATGCTAACTTAATCAAGAAGTCAATGTAATGGGGTAAATCTAAACGGTTTTATACCCTGGTGTTTCCTTTTCAATTTTGTGGGGATTTCATAGCACAGAGTACGAGTGGAGCTGTCCGTGGTGCTGCACCAACAGTGATGTTGGCTCTGATGTTCAAAAGCTGAGCCAAGACCTAAGATGATCAATATTTCAGAACATTTCTGCATCCCGAAGCAATATAACACAGTATTTCAATGGCCAGTCATCTTTCTTTGGGAGCTGATTTTTTGTCAATGAGAAATCAACACACCCTTTCCTCACGTATGTAAGTGAATTACAAAAGCCCCTATAAAAAAAACAACTTTACTGCTTTTTTAAGTACAACTTACCTACTAAAATCAAATAAAATCTACTTAATAATGCATGAAAAACAGATTTTAAATAATTAAGTAAATGTTATTTCATTATTTTTGTAGAAGTTAGATTTATTTTAATCGTTTAGGTAAAGTCTTAGTTTTTTTTTACATTTAAGCATCGCTGTCCTAAAAATATTAAATAAATCGTATTAACTGACTAAAAGTCAGCCATTGAATAAACTTGATTCTGAACAGAAACGCACACAAACTGGGTTTTTGACATGCATTGTCAGCACTGTGGAGAGAAATACAATATACTGTTCAGAACAGGTTTCATGTAAAGAAACACTGATCACCTGAAACCGTTCACAAAATCATAATTTACAACAAAACAACATCAATAATATAAGAGCTTAAACCTTTATGACATTTTATTAACAAATATTTAAGTAGTGAAAGTTCTTATCAGTTTTTATTCTGTGATAAAGCTTAAAAAATAAAAATATTCAGGTGCAAAGGATTGTGGGTATTCCTTACAACATGTGCAAATAAATTTAAGTTTATTTTACTTGATTTTAATGGATTTAATATTCTTAAGTTAAATTAACTAAGATTTTTGACTTGAATCTGCTAAAGATTTTGATTAAAATTTACTATTTACTTGTGCAGTGACTATAAAACAGTTAAATAATACAAGAAAATATCTAATACAACTTACTATTCCCACAGAGTTCATTTTCTACTACATGAATTGTGTATTTATCATAATTTTACTAAGGAAAATCTAGTTCCCTTTCAGTCGGTCACTACGACGTCACGTCGTGACCGACAAATTGGGAACCGCTTCGCGGGTGACCTATCTGCTTCGAGAAACCTTTAAAACGCCAATGAACTTGGCATGCAGATAATTGCATCTGCCGGCGCCGCCCCGCCGCGCAGGTATTTAATGAGCGGCAGGTGCAGTTATCAAATCAGCTTTTTTAGCTTCGAAAGCTGGCAGTGACACTGCTCACGAGAAGCTGCTCTCTCTGAAGGAATAGATCTCGGCGTGCTAGTTGGTTGGGCGAAGGCACCACAGCGGGGCTCGCGAGTGTTTCCACCCCTCTATCTTTTTGTGATCTCTTTCACATTTTTTAGTTGAGTGTGTGCGTTCTCCTCCCTGTGTGCTTCATCAACTACACAGCTAAAAGAGTGATTTCCCCTAAAAGAGCTGCAGTTGAACTTGCGTCTTTTTAAAGACAGCCGTTCACTGCTCACGGGCGTTAAGCGTCTTTTTAAAGATGTCTTTTTGTCTGTGTTCGACTCCTGGGTGCGATAATATATGATTCCTCGTGATGGACACGATCGCTGTCTCTCGTGTTTGGGTCTCCAGCACGCTGAGGCGGCTTTCGTGGGAGGGACATGCTCCGCTTGCGAGAGCTTGACTCTTGCGGATCTGCGGGGTCGTGTGGCGTTTCTCCGGGAACGCCGCCCTCCGTTGCTGATCGCCCCTAAGAAGGCGGCTGTGAAGCTACGGAGAGACGACCTCCGCCTCACGGTGCTGAATCGGCGAGCTGGTCCGTCCAGCAGCCCTCAGCCACCGGATCCGCAACCATCCGAGGTCCCGATGGAGACGGAGAGCGCGCGTTCTGCGTCGCTTTCTACCTCTGCCGGGCCTCCCGAGGATTCGATATCTATCGTAGCATCGGAGGGGGGGCCGTCATTTTCGGACGTTGATCCGGATCCTCTCCCTCCTTCGGGAAGGGTTGCGGTTCCCGATCTCGATCCGGAGATGACTGCCATGCTCGCTCGGGCCGCGGAGACGGTCGGGTTGGAGTGGAGAGCTCCTCCCCCTCCCGTACCGTCCCGCCTAGATGATTGGTACTTTGGGGCTGCACGGGCTTCACAGTCTTCCCCTCCAGTACCTTTCTTTCCCGAGGTGCATGATGAGCTGACTCGGTCGTGGAAAACCCCGTTTTCCTCCCGGAACCGGCCGCATCAGCCATCACCCCTCACCTCCCTCGATGGCGGGGCTGCTAAAGGGTATGCCGGTATCCCGACAGTGGAGCGTTCGGTAGCGATGCAGTTGTGTCCTGCCGGCGTCTCCTACTGGAAGGACCGTCCGACCCTTCCCTCACAGGCCTGCAGACATTCGTCAGCTCTGACGGAGTCTGCATACCGGGCTTGTGGGGAGGCAGCCTCAGCCATACATGCCATGGCTTTGTTGCAGGTTCATCAGGCTAAGGCTCTGAAGGACCTGCACGAGGGAGGTCACGATTCGGCGGTCTTTAAAGACCTACGTGCGGCTACGGATCTGGCGCTACGTGCGACTAAGACCACCGCACAGGCCGTCGGTCGTGCTATGTCCACTTTGGTGGTCCAGGAGCGCCACCTCTGGCTGTGTCTGGCGGACATGAGAGACGCCGATAAAACCCGGCTCTTGAATGCTCCGGTGTCCCAGACCGGCCTGTTCGGCGAGGCAGTAGAAGACTTCGCACAACAAGTCTCAGCCACCCAGAAGCAGACTGAGGCCCTTGCCAACATCATGCCGCGTCGGAAGAGACCAACACCTGCCCCGTCGACGTCGGCACCTCAGTCTGCCCCTCGCCGAGGGCGTCCTGCAGCGGCGGCCGCCTCCGTTCCTCATCGGGGCCCTCCTAGGAAGCGAGGAACCGGCCGTCAGCAGCCCGCCCCGCCCTCTCAGCCCGCTAAGCCTGGTGGAAAGCGTAAATCCAAGCGGCCCTGAGACGGGCGACCTGGAGGTGGAGGGGATCGCTCTTCGGGAGATGGTGAACGCACCACTCCCCCCCCCCGGAGGAGGACCGGGTGGGGAATCCTTGGTTTTCTTTAATTTCCGTTCCGCCGGCTTTTCAGCCGGTACCCACAAAACCACAAAAAGAGCGAATTCCTCTTCCTCCTCCAGGTCTTCAGAGGCAGCCGGGGGTGACGGATGGGCTCATAACCCTACGTCCTCCCTCTCCTCTTTCGCCAGCGGATGTGTCGAGCGCACCGAGACATCTTCATCAGGGTCTTCTCCGCGCAGCCATCCATCAGCGGAGTCTGGTGAGTGCTCATTTACACAATATACATATCAACGCAGCCCAAGAGAGCGCGTCATCGAGCACCCCTGTTCCGCTCGCCGCGGGTACTACGATCGTGCCGTTAATTCCCCTCGCTCGGTATCTGGAAGCTTGGCAGCAACTTCCCAGCCCGTCGCGTTGGCTTTTACGCACGATCCGTCTCGGCTATGCAATACAATTCGCCCGGCGACCTCCCAAATTTACGAGCATTCGTTTCACTTTAGTGAAACCCGCCGATGCGCACGTACTACGTGCAGAGATTGCCGTCCTATTGGCGAAGGATGCGATCGAGCCGGTTCCTCCAGCCGAGATGAGGTCAGGGTTTTACAGCCCTTACTTTATTGTACCCAAGAAAAGCGGCGGGTTGCGACCGATCCTGGATCTGCGCGTTCTGAATCGAGCACTTCACAAGATGCCGTTCAAAATGCTTACGCAGAAAAACATATTTCAATGCATTCGCCCACAGGATTGGTTTGCAGCCATCGACCTGAAGGACGCGTACTTTCATGTCTCAATACTTCCCCGACACAGGCCGTTTCTTCGCTTTGCGTTCGAGGGTCAGGCATACCAGTACAAAGTCTTACCGTTCGGGCTCTCTCTCTCTCCCCGCGTCTTCACGAAAGTCGCAGAGGGGGCTTTAAAGCCCCTCAGAGAGAGCGGTGTTCGCATCCTGGCATACCTCGACGATTGGCTTATTATAGCACAGTCGCGTCAGATGCTTTGCACCCATCTGGATCGGGTGCTCAAACACCTCGCCCGTCTCGGTCTTCAGGTCAACCGAGAAAAGAGCAAACTGTGTCCTACACAGAAGATCTCTTTTCTCGGCATGGAGTTGGATTCGGTCAATCTTACAGCACGTCTCACGGAGGCGCGCGTTCAGTCGATTCTGGCTTGCTTGAATACATTTTCGGGCAGGACTGCGGTCCCTCTGAAACAATTTCAGAAACTCCTGGGGCATATGGCAGCAGCCGCAGCTGTTACACCGCTCGGTTTGCTACATATGAGACCGCTTCAGCATTGGCTTCACGACCGAGTCCCGAGGAGAGCGTGGCTCACCGGCTTTCACCGTGTCACGATCACACCGAAATGCCGTCTCACTTTCACCCCGTGGTCAGACCCAGCCTTTCTCAGGGCGGGGGTGCCACTAAGGCAGGTCTCCAGACATGCAATAGTATGCACAGATGCCTCCAACACAAGGTGGGGAGCCACGTACGGCGAGCTTGCAGCTTCAGGAGTGTGGACATCACCCCAGCTGCATTGGCACATAAATTGCCGAGAACTGTGGGCTGTATATCTTGCGCTCGTCCGCTTCAGCAGCGAGTTGAGAGGCAAAGATGTATTAGTTCGCACAGACAACATTGCGACTGTTGCGTATATCAATCGCCAAGGCGGAGTGCGCTCTCGTCACATGTCGCATCTCGCCCGCCATCTCCTCTTTTGGAGTCAGAAGAATCTGAGGTCTCTTCGTGCCATTCACATCCCGGGGTCGCTCAACGCAGCGGCAGACGCGCTTTCTCGAGCAGCGCGCCCCGGCGAGTGGCGACTCCACCCTCAGTCGGTCCAGCTGATTTGGAGACGTTTCGGCAGAGCGCAGATAGATCTGTTTGCATCTCCAGAAACAGCCCACTGTCGCCTATTCTATTCACTGAACGAGGGAACACTCGGCGTGGATGCATTGGCACACAGCTGGCCGAGAGGTCTTCGCAAATACGCATTTCCCCCAGTGAGCCTCATTGCGCAAACATTGTGCAAAGTCAGGGAGGACGAGGAGAAAATTATTTTAGTTGCTCCATATTGGGCCACCAGGAGTTGGTTTCCAGAGCTCACTCTCCTCGCGACAGCCCCTCCCTGGAGGATTCCCCTGAAGAGGGACCTTCTGTCTCAAGAAGGGGGCACATTATGGCACCCCCGTCCCGATCTGTGGAACCTCCATGTGTGGTCTCTGGACGGGGCGCGGAGGTTCTAGGTGATTTACCCCAGGCGGTATCTAACACCATAGCTGCAGCGCGAGCGCCGTCTACGAGACAGGCGTATACGCTGAAATGGAACCTGGTTGTTGTGTGGTGTACCTCTCAACGAGAGGACCCCCGAGAATGCTCGATCAGTATTGTGCTTTCATATCTCCAGCACCGCTTGGAGAAGAGGCTGTCACCATCTACTATTAAAGTAGATATCGCGGCAATATCCGCGCATCACGCACCCATAGACGGTAGATCTGTAGGTCAGCACGATCTGGTCATTAGGTTTTTAAGAGGTGCGCGGAGGCTGAATCCTTCACGCCCTCCCTCTATTCCTCCGTGGGACTTGTCCATGGTGCTGAAAGCCCTTCAGCACTGCCCTTTCGAGCCTCTGCTCACGGTGAGCGTCAAGTTTCTCACTATGAAGACTTTGACGCTCCTCGCATTGGCTTCTATTAAAAGGATAGGGGATCTTCATGCATTTTCGGTCAACGATTCGTGCCTTCAGTTCGGGCCGGCTGAATCCAGCGTTACACTGAGACCCCGGCCGGGCTACGTGCCTAAAATTCCCACCACTCCCTTTAGAGATCAGGTGGTGAATTTACAAGCGCTGCCTTTGGAGCAGGCAGACCCAGCCATGGCTTTGTTATGTCCTGTTCGTGCACTACGTGTGTATGTGGATCGTACTCAAAGCTTTCGGACCTCAGAACAGCTCTTTGTCTGCTACGGTGGTCAGCAGAAAGGGAAAGCTGTCACTAAACAGAGGATGTCTCATTGGATTGTAGACACAATCGCCCTGGCGTATGAGAAACAGGGCATTCCTTGCCCCTTTGGTTTGAGAGCCCATTCAACCAGAAGCGTGGCTTCATCTTGGGCTTTGGCTCGTGGTTCCTCACTTGCAGATATTTGTAGAGCTGCTGGCTGGGCGACACCTAATACGTTCACTAGATTTTACAGTGTTCGTGTTGAGCCGGTATCCTCTCGAGTTCTCTCGTCAGATCAGTGAGAGCATCGAGGGACGGCTCCTGTGTCGGCTTGGTGCCTTTCTTTTCGGTGCTGCACGACTGCACCATTATGGAAGGCAGTTAAGGCAAAAACGTTACAAAAAACTGTTTTTTGTCTCCTCCACCGCTTGGTGGCCGATGTTGCGGAGCATCGGCTGCCAGCCTCTCACTGGATGTATCCTTAAGAACCTGGGTGAGGCTAGCGTCCACAATGCGCCCCCTAGTGGTTTCTTTGTGAGTATTCCGTGGAAACTTCTGATTTACCACGTTTCCCTTAGTGGAGTTCATTCTACGCCTCTCTAGTGTACTAAGAGAGAGTATTTTTTATAGACCTCGTGTCTTTTTTATCCATCACCTTAGTGGTAGACCCCTAGAGGGTTTTCTTTCCGCAGCGATCTTAGTCCCGCCTGACGAGTTCGCTTCCCAGTTCGCCTAGTCACTATCGTGGGTTAAGGAACAAGTAGTGACCGGCCTCTGCTTCAACCCCATTTCCGTTCCCTGAATAGGGAGAGTCGGAGGGTTTACGCAGGCACTGGAAGGGTCAGCTTCAGTGGCGCTTTGGTAGGGATTCCCAATTCGTCGGTCACGACGTGACGTCGTAGTGACCGACTGAAAGGGAACGTCTCGGTTACATATGTAACCCTCGTTCCCTGAAGGAAGGGAACGGAGACGTCACGTCCCGTCGCCACAGTTTGCTGTTCCACTGCTGATACCGGCCGGACCCTTTCCTTCTGTCCAGCTTTCTCAGCAAAAAAAATAGCTGATTTGATAACTGCACCTGCCGCTCATTAAATACCTGCGCGGCGGGGCGGCGCCGGCAGATGCAATTATCTGCATGCCAAGTTCATTGGCGTTTTAAAGGTTTCTCGAAGCAGATAGGTCACCCGCGAAGCGGTTCCCAATTCCCAATTCGTCGGTCACGACGTGACGTCTCCGTTCCCTTCCTTCAGGGAACGAGGGTTACATATGTAACCGAGACGTTCTCAATAATTGTTAATATTATTATGTAGAAATTACGAGAGTTAATCTAATATATTACTACACCAAAAAGTTTGTTTTTTCAGTGTAAAATACTAAAAACGCATATGTGATCATGTCTGTATAGACCCAACTAAAGCTATTTTCTGTGATTTATACAGAAATAATGTAAAGAACATTTTGTGAAAATATAACCTTGATATTTTTAATAATATTGACTAAGTGAGGTCATGTCAAAGATCAAAATCAATAAGTGAAATAAAACTGGATGCTCCCAAACTCATAGATTATGAGACTTTAACCTGGATTTTACAAATAAGGTCACACATAATGAAAAATATCAGTCAATGTCACATTTCTTATTTTATTTGTTCCAAGTCTTTGCAGTATTTCTCTACAGCAATTAGATGTGGTTTCCCAGACAGGGCTTATCCTAGTCCCAGACTAAAATGCTTAATTGAGCTGCCTTAATTTAAAAACACTTTGTACAGACATATCTTACCATATATAAGTGCACACCAGTATTGTTTTTTTTTTGTAAAAAAACAACTTAAATGTCCTAATTTAACTAAGGTCTAGTCCTGGATTAATCTAAACCCTGTACGGGAAATCGCCCTATAATGTATCATCGTGATTAAAAATTTTTTTTAATTGCTTTTACTATTGAGCTGCTACATCTGTCAGAGAAAGATTCAAAATTCTGTTTCGTTTTAACATCTGACCCCTAGATTTTAAAAATCTGTGCAACAGACTGACTAATCAGTTTGATCAATTAAAATAAAATAGAAAAATGAAATGTAAAATAAACTCTGGCATTTCATAAAATTGTATAAAAAGTGTAGAATTTACATTTTTTAGGAAATTATTCATGATTTTAATTATGAATATATAGCACCTTTGCTATGTGGTGTACCTCTGTAAAAATTAAAGAGCGAATTTACATATAATAAATTTAGGGCCTGGTAGAATGAAATATATTATTTTCTCTTACAAATGGAAAAAAAATAAAAAGATGAGGAATCCATTATCGTCACTGACGTTTGGGTTCTGGTCAAACGTTAGCAGAACTAGAAAAAAAATGTAAAGATATTTGCATTACTTGCATTGTTCTATATAAACCCAATATATAAAATCATAATAAGTAATAGATAGTTTTTCTGACCTTCCAGCGATTACCACATTCATTGCACAATACAAATGTGGTCATTGGTTCATCAGCACTTCGGGTCTGCACCTGTTGAAGCCCAAAATATTCTTTAGTATATTATCCCTTGGTTTCATAAACAAGGCTTAAGGCTTGTCCTAGACTAAAATACATGTTTGTGCTGTCTCAACTGAACATAACTTGCAATGACAGATCTTAAAATATGCCAGTGCTATTGATTTGTCTCAAGATACACATGCACCAGAAACCAGTTTATAAAAAAAACTCTTTCCCTGCCAGCATTTTTAAAAAAAGTTGCCAGCCAGTGCCAGCATTTCAAAAGTTTAATGTCTTCCAGAAAATGTTCTTTTTAAATATATAAAAATACAATATATCAAATTAAAGAACACACTCTCTGCTTTCAAACAAAGAAGCTTCATCCTACCTTTATTTGTTCTCTTTTTATCACCTCTCAAATATGGGTAGGTATTCTTTAAAAATAATAAATTTTGCGCAAAAAGCTGAGATTATTGTGTTTTTGTGAAGGACTTTTGATAGAGATCAGATTCAGATGATCAAATTATACACAGAGTTCTGCTTAGCCCTAAGGGGTTGCTTCTGGGTTTTATAAATTGGATAAGAGCGCCAACCGATGTATAATAGCAGAAATACGGATTGCCGGAAAAACTCATTGGTAGGGAAAGAGTTAATTTACTGGTTCACCCAAAAATGAAAATAATGTCATTAATGACTAACCCTCATGTCGTTTCAAACTCGTAAGACCTCCGTTCATCTTCGGAACACAGTTTAAGATGTTTTATATTTAGTCTCCACTAAAAATCTACATGTACTGTCCATGTCCAGAAAGGTCATAAAACATCATCAAAGTGGTCCATGTGACATCAGTGGGTCGGTTAGAATGTTGAAGCATCGAAAAATACATTTTGGTCTAAAAATAACAAAGATTACGACTTTATTCAGCATTGTCTTCTCTTCCACGTCTGTTGTGTAGCGCGTGACTAAAGTCACGTGACTGCAGTGACCTGGATGACGTACGACGCGGCTGACGTGTTATCTGGTGCGCCCCAGCTGTTTTGTTTTTTTGTGCCCGGGCTTTGTTTACAGTCTGAGGGAGATGCACGCTGTAAGTTTGAACTTCGCAAACATGTCTGAGGATAACACGTTATCCGTCATCTCACGCATGCGCTTCACAACAGACGCAGAAGAGAAGACAATGCTGAATAAAGTCGTAATTTTTGTTATTTTTGGACCAATATGTATTTTTGATGCTTCAACACATTCTTACTGACCCACTGATGTCACATGGACTACTTTGATGATGTTTTTATCACCTTAGTGGACATGGACAGTATATCGTACGTAGATTTTCAGTGAAGGGTCAACAAGCTCTCGTACTAAATATAAAACATTTTAAACTGTGTTCCGGACCTGAACGGAGGTCTTACGAGTTTGGAACGACATGAGGGTGAGTCATTAATGACATTATTTTCATTTTTGGGTGAACTATCCCTTTAATTTCACTATAAACTAATAAATATGCACTATGTTTGAAGTTCAGTTGGTCGAAAATTAATTTGATGCACTAACTAAAGGTTTTTCGAAGCCTCGCCAAAAGATACAAACTGAAAAGGCTATAACTAGTACTAGTATTAAAGTGATAGCTTGGCCAAAAATAAAAACTACCCCCACTCTCAAGTCATCCAAGATGATAATAAGTCCATTATCTTTCAGACGAACACATTTTCAGTTATTTTAGGAAATGTCCTTGCTCTTTCAAGTTTTATAACAATTGAAAATGGGGTCCATAATGTGAATCCATTCTTTGGGCTTTCCTGAAACTACACGTTTACTGACGCACCTGGTTGTAGGTGCAGTTTTTCTTTCTGCACTTGCCACATTGCAGCAGGTCAGTGGTGGTTCCACCAGTCTTGGCCATCTGATGTTCACGAATGGCCTCCTGGGTCAACACATTCCTCAATTGCTTCAGTTCATCACTGGCCATCTCCTACAACAGCAATAATATAGTCTTACATACAGAAAATGCTTTCTGGTCCAGCAGACAGCTGTTTTGCTAACACTTTATTTGAAAGGCCAATTTTCCAACTTTCATAATAGTACAATCAAAGACAAAGTATGTACTATATAAATACACTGTCCATAGAGCTTTAGCTAAACAACACACCCATCTTTAATATTACCTATGTGGTCAAGTTTAAAAATGTTGAAAACCACACACTGTCCTACCTCAGCAGACATGGTGGCTATGCGTCTCAAATCGATGGCACCAGCCAAGACGTTTTTACGCAGATTGGGATTCTTGGGATCCTTTAGGTTGCTTATGCGGCTGCGAACTCTGTTTTTGTATTTCATATCTGTAGCTTTTATCTCCTGGTAGACATGTAGGCAGAGGAAAGCTAAGGAAATCTCAATTTTAAACAATGTTTTGAAAAGGACACTTAGGCACGTAGGCTGGAAACCACTAAGAATGACAATGCAACTTTAGAAAACAGAAAAAAATTGAAAGGATATGATCCTCGATTTCTGCTGCCATGGTTTCGCAGTTTGTGCCGTAGTCTTTGTAGTCATCTGAGAAGAAAGGACAGAATCATTTTCTGTAATATACTGTTAGCATTGTGCTGGCGTTGATAGCATCATTACAATATACTGTACTGTACATTCACTATATCTAGTGTACGCGTGGGTGTCAAGTGTCAAGTGGTTTTTTTGCATACCATCTGTACGCAAAGCGGCAGCCAGCATTTCAATGCATTTGTCCCTGATGGAATCCCCAGTCTGCAGACGCGGTGACAGAGGACATCCACTAGAGCCGAACGATGGGGACAGGGGGCTTGTGGGTGTCGTTGGTGTCTTCGGGGTCTCTGGTTTACTCTTGCTGTATAGGAAAAAGTAAGCAAAAGTCCTTATTTCACCATCTGACTTTTATTTTTGCACTAGGTAGAGTTACAAATCCACCTGATTATAATTTGTGCTATAGAATATTACAACATAGATTAAAGCAGGCAGAAATTTCTGCATTTTGAGACTTTTCAACACCACAGAGCTTAATGATGCCATTGGCAAAAACACCCTTAGGAGATACAAAACCATATGGTGTTTTGGTACCAGCCTAATGAGTCTACAGTAAATATAGTTCCTGCCTTTCACCAGATTTCTTGGCCTGAGGTGAACTGCCAGACTTCGAGCTAGTCGAGTCTCTCCTAGAGGAATAAAAGATTTAAGTTTATAGCAAACGTTTTATGATGAAGACCAAAATATAGAAAATGTATAACAATTATAACATTAGGGAAACTTTATTCTAAGACTACATTCATGTAAATGTCTGAGTGAAAGGATTAAAAGGTTTGGGGGTAGAAATATGTGACCCAGTCTGTGATTTACTGTTTTCTACATAAAATCATCCTACATAATGTAAAGACAATTCTGTGAAAATATAGGGTAGAGCGGGACACAAACTAATGTCATTAAACTTTTTTTAACTTAGATAAATCATTTGTTACACAATCAACACACACATCTCTGCTACAAATGAACACTTAAAGTTTGTTTGTGGGACCTACTGTTATTGTACAATTACACCAAAAGTGAAAGGAGTGCAAAATGATACATTTAAACAAAAAAATTAGAAAGGCAAAACAAAACAAAACAAAACACTTTTGTTTAAATGTAGCTTAAATAAATTGATTGCAACCACTTACCTTAAAATGTTGAGTAAATTGAATGAATCATTTTTCAGTGTAGTTCAGGACTAATCTAATCCCGGTCTGGCAAACCACCCATAATGATTGATATTGAACATTAACCTAGTCATGTTTCTATACACAGAGCTCAAATTCATTGCATTTTACTGTTGATGAGAGGATATATAAGCCGTCACTATCACCAATACTGATTATCTCTAACTGAAATCAAAATTTAATGCTCTTAATTTCATATTACTTGAATTATGAGACTTCAATCTGAATTTCACAGATAGGGTCACATACAGTATATTACATTAATAGAGTCAGTACCTCTCTAATTTAGGTTCACTGGATTGGCGTTTCAAAAAATGATGGTTTGGCTTGGAGTCAGCCGAGTCCTTACTGCCGTAAAAGAGCCAAACATGTCAAATCTTCATAAAAGGTCTGTTCATCAGTAGTGTTAGGGGTAAAAATAAATACAAAATAACACTGAGCGTTTTTATTTAGCACCAAAACAGACCTGTCTCTCCGTCCATCCAAGCTGAGTTTCCTGGCAGGCTGCTTATTGGAATCTGTTGATTCTTTCCTAGAAATGAAAAAAGAAAAAAAGATAAAAAGCATCCATTTATATTGATTTAATGGATGCGAGGAAAGCATGAGCTTTGTAGCACCATCCTCAACTCTAAAGATAGACAAAAATAATCCAATAAGCTGTTGCTGCCCTCTGTCTTCCTTCAATTGCAAAACACATCTATCCTAACCTCTCAATCTTGATCTTCACAGATGGCCTTTTGAGAGGTTTACTGTCTCTTGGGTCTTTTCTGTAAGAGAAGCATCGTCCCAGCATTACGGGATGGAAACATTTGTCATCTTCACCGCAGGGCATTTGCCAAAAGTAATTAAGCTACGTTTATGCCTTGATACATTCACCCCAAGCAATCTACAGGGCATCAGGGGTTTACATTTAATCAATCCATGCATTCCCTAGGAATCAAACCCACGCTCTACAAAGAGGGACATCTCTTTTTAATCATAGTAGCATTGTGTTAATTCAAAACACTGCACTTTTTCAGTTTTATATAACACTTATGTAAGCGCTATGCAATGATTGCAACCAAGTATTTCTCATGCTTCAGACCTGTCTTTATCGTGCTCAGAGGGCCGCTGCTTCAACTCTGATGCGTCTTTTCTATGGTAAAACATTGTGTGATTAAGAAACAACAATGCACAGACACATCAACATGTTTTCTAGTTCAAACATGAGATTGACCCTAACCTGTCTCTCTCTTTGTCTTTCTTCATGTCTAAAGAGGGGCGTTTTGTAGCAGGCTGAAGATGCAGAGGAACTGGAGGGAGAGGAGCGTTAGGATCCGTCTCTTTTCTAAGCAAAGAAAGCCGCGAGTTAGGTATGAGCAGAAACTCCTACCGAATATATGCGGCTCCGTGTACTACCAAGCTCAGACAGTACAAAATAACGGGTTTGTTTAGTGAAAGACATTGCACCAAGCCCTGACCTCTCTTTCTTCGCCTCTTGTTTCTGAGGGGGATGAAGATGAAATGGTAAGGGAGGAAGAGGGCCATTCGGATCAGGAGCTTTGTTCGTCCTAGTAATAAATATGCAATGTGGTATTACAAAGAGAACAAAGCCACACTCTATACTCTCATGGTCAAGCTGGTTCTAGTTAATTCTGTTACCAATTCATTATCCAACAACCAAACACTTTACATAACAATCTCCACTCTCTGTTGTAAAATGATACCATAATACAGTGAGGAAAATAAGTATTTGAACACCCTGCTATTTTGCAAGTTCTCCTACTTAAAAGTCATGGAGGAGTCTGAAATTGTCATCGTATTTGTATGATACAGCTGCAAATAAGTATTTGAACACCTGTCTATCAGCTAGAATTCTGACCCTCAAAGACCTGTTAGTCTGCATTTAAAATGTCCACCTCCACTCCATTTATTATCCTAAATTAGATGCACCTGTTTGAGGTTGTTAGCTGCATTAAGACACCTGTCCACCCCATACAATCATTAAGAATCCAACTACTGACATGGCCAAGACCAAAGAGCTGTCCAAAGACACTAGAGACAAAATTGTACACCTCCACAAAGCTGGAAACGGCTACAGGGAAATTGCCAAGCAGCTTGGTGAAAAAAGGTCCACTGCTGGAGCAATCATTAGAAAATGGAAGAAGCTAAAAATGACTGTCAATCTCCCTCGGACTGGGGCTCCATGCAAGATCTCACCTCGTGGGGTCTCAATGAACTTAAGAAAGGTGAGAAATCAGCCCAGAACTACACGGGAGGAGCTGGTCAATGACCTGAAAAGAGCTGGGACCACCGTTTCCAAGGTTACTGTTGGTAATACACTAAGACGTCATGGTTTGAAATCATGCATGGCATGGAAGGTTCCCCTGCTTAAACCAGCACATGTCCAGGCCCGTCTTAAATTTGCCAATGCCCATTTGGAAGATCCAGAGGAGTCATGGGAGAAAGTCATGTGGTCAGATGATAGATTATGACTCTCACAGTGTACATGCACCTACGATGACAATTTCAGCCCCCTCCATGATTTCTAAGTGGTAGAACTTGCAAAATAGCAGGGTGTTCAAATACTTATTTTCCTCAATGTATTTTACATTGTGTTCCTTCACAAAAAAAAAAAAACATTTAGTCGCTAACTGACAACACTCTAACCTTTCTTTGGGTGACTCTACTGATGGACGTTTGAGAGGAAGAAGAGGAGGAGAATGCTGAGGTGCAGAATGATGAAGAGCAGATGAAGGGAAAGTTTCAAGTGCATCTTTCCTGTAGATATAAATATACATTGTTGATGCTAAATATTTACTACCATTGCTAAATGAGTCTTTTGCATATCCTAAATGTTTTAATTGAACTGTTTACACGGCTGTCTGGTACATGTGATTAATTATTAATGTTGTAATATTGTTGAAGTGTGTCTTAGATTGATTGTTTTCTACATAATCTATTTTTTTAGCAGAAGCCTTGAAATAATCTATACATGAGATAAATAATTCAAACTCAATCAATATTTCATGCCCGTTTTTCCTTAAACTGTAATAAACAGGATGATGGACAGCCAGCCAATCATTACCATCGTACAAACCCTTTGTATCTTAATCACCCTGTCTGGGTTTTTGTGATTACTGGTTGGCTGTATGTTATCTTTGACACTTTCTCATTAGTGTATTCCCTGACCTCTCTTTCTTCACCTCTGATGAACGCTTAGGGATAGGAATAGGAGGAGGAGGAGGAAGTTGAAGATGAGGAGGATGCGGATGGTGAAGAGGATTAGGAGCATCTCTCCTGTACAAAGAAAACGTCTCATTGATCATTAAGTGGGTTGACAATTTGATAATGAGAGATGACGGAGAGATCAACTGCTAAAGTCAAACAATGTTGCGGATATGAAAGCAGGCATTCAATGCATGCAATGCTGTTGCAGTATCTAACCTGTCTTTCTTTCCATCTGTGATGGGACGTTTGGGAACAGGAGATTGAAGAGAACGAGAATGTAAAGAGCCCACTGTGTCTTTTCTGTACAGGAAATGCAAAGATCCACAACCAACATTTATTACTCCAGATCTACAGTACATGCCATCAGGTACTGGGATGGTATCCGTTAAAAAGGTCCCAATATATGTACCATTTAGGTACAGTATACATTTTATGTACCTTTGAGGTACTAATATGCACCATTTAGGTATAAAGGTGTACTTTGTAAAAGGGTAAAAAAAGGACCTTTTGAACCTTTATTTTTGAGAGTGTATCTGATATGAAAGATAATCAACAACAAAATTTTGCACTAATAATTATTGGTTGGATTTTGAAAAACAGGCATTTCATACCTATATAGAGACACATCTGAATTAGAAGAAATTTCTTAGATTTGCTGAGAAACTAGCAACACCCATTGGTTAAAGGAATAGTTTACTGAAAAAGGAAAATTCTGTCATTATTTACTCACCCTTAAAAGGGACATATCACTTTTTTTAAGATGTTAAATAAATCTTTGGTGTCCCCAGAGTACGTATGTGAAATTCTAGCTAAAAATACCATATAGATTTATTATAGCATGTTAAAATTGGCACTTTAAAGGTGTGAATAAAAATGTGGCATTTTTGGGTGTGTCCCTTTAAATGCAAATAAGCTGATCGCTGCACTAAATGGTAGTGCCGTGGTTGGATAGTGCAGAATAAGGGGCGGTATTATCCCCTTCTGACATCAGGGAGCCAAATTTCAATGACCTATTTTTTTCACATGCTTGCAGAGAATGGTTTACCAAAACTAAGTTACTGGGTTGATCTTTTTCACATTTTATAATTTGATAGAAGCACTGAGGACCCAATTATAGCACTTTTTTCACAGATTTTGCAAGCCTGTGTACATTTCTTTGTTCTGCTGAACACAGATAAAGATACTCAAAAAAGTCATTGGTGCCCCAGATTTGCTTGGTTACAAACATTCTTATACATAATACACCTTTACATAAAATATTTTTCCTTTTTGTTCAGCAGAACAAAGAAATTAGTTTGTAACAACCTGAGGGTGAGTAAATGATGGCAGAATTTTCATTTTTCGGTGAATTATACCTTTAAGAATTAAATAGTCTTGTGGGCATTGGTGAAAACTTAAGGTTATTTTACACTGAAAAAAAAAATCCTTTCAATTTACGTAATTTTAATGTGTACATCGGTCCCACATAATCCGATTGTGTTAAACCAACATAATTTTACTCATTTAATTTTTATGTGTCAGACCAAAACATTTTAATTGTTTCAAGTAGTCTAATATAAATATGTTGACTCAAAGTGCTATTTCTCTTTACTATAACACATTTATTTTGTAATGTTTAAGTAATTTTATTATGTAAGGGGACTAGATTTTCATCTGTAATTCCAACATGCTTTTTTAATGCTTATATTATGGGATTATGTAACTCTAAAGCAATTTCATTATGTTTCTGGCACCAGAATAATCATCCATAATTATCCAAATGTTATTTATTTCTTTTTTAAATACAAAATACATTTGCATTGGCATAAAAAGCAAAGAGTTTTAAACAAAAGTTTAGTGATATTGAGGCAAACCACTGCTTTCAGATCATCAATTCATTTAAATCACTACACATTAATTCAACAACAGTCAATAACTATTACAACAATCAGCACATGCAGTACATACAAAGGGGCAATTTCCCAAACAGGTTGTAGATTAATCCATGACTAGGCCCTAGTTATATTAGGATATTTTTTACAAAAAAAGTTTACAAACAAACCTACCTTACAAAAACAACACTGGAGTACATCTTGAGACAAAACAATGGCACTGATATATGTCAAGATATGTCAGTGCAATATGTTTTCAAATTAAGGCATTGCAAAAGTCTGGGACTAGAAAAAGCCCCATCTGTAAAACTGACCCAAATGTTTAAAATAGTTACTATCACAGTAGATTTAGAAGTGCTAAAGCACAAACACTGCATTCCAAAGAGACATGCAAAACAGTAAGTACTATTATTTTTTAAATGGATTTACAAACTGGAAAATATCAATCCTTCAGAAAGTCAGAGCTACAGCATTTGTATAAACTGATAATCAAAGATTCAACAAAAACAAAATACAACAACCATTTCCAAAATCAACTCTGAGCAGAAAACTGTTCATGTTTTAATAAGGAAAAAACACTTAAAACAGATAAATAAAAAGAACATAAATGAGCAGCACAGTCTTTCTAATCCTTTCACTGAAAGAAACGGTTCGTTAAAGTTACGCTCAATGCAGTTCCATTAAAATCTTTTGGATTTCTTCAAAAATAAAGCAGAGATCAGGATAGCTCAGGTTTAAGGCATACATCAGCTCAAACAACATGGCACGATGTTGCAACACCTTCATGCCTTCCAGGACTATACAAAGATCCTCTTCTTCATCACAAGAAGCATGTTGTTTGAGAGCACAAATCCCAACAGTGGTGTCTTCAAATGACCTCACTGATGCTGACTTCATCCATGCCCTGTACAAAACAGACAAATGTAGTTAAAGAAACAGAAAAAAAGTTACTGTTACAATAAAAGTGTCATTGGAAATTAGTACAATGCAAACAAATATAAATGTAAGTATACAGACCCATGTGCATTGCCACAGCATGTTACAATTGGTTACAAATATATGGGTTACAAAGCAAGGCAGCTGCACTGTCCACTGCTCCAGGTGTGTGTGCGTGTTTACTAGACTGGAATGAGTTAAATAAAGAGGCCACATTTCCAGTGTGTGCTACCATACCTGACAATCACAGCAAAAGTGAATTATGTCATTTTCTCACTGTCATGTTGTTATAAACCTGTATAAATGTCTTTGTTCTGATGAACACGAAGGAAGACATTTATTTTGAGGAATGTTTGCAACCAAACTGTTCATTAGCCCCATTCACTTCCATAGTATTATATTTCCCCACTATGGAAGTGAATGGGGCTTATGATTGGTTTGGGAACAAACATTCCTCAAAATATCTTCCTTAAGTGTTCATCAGAACAAAGACATTTATAAAGGTTTGTAACAACATGATAGGGAGTAAGTGATGAGAATTTTTATTTTTGGGTGAACTATCCCTTTAAATCTTCCCAGGTGTTTTAATGACCCTTGTGCCAAAAGATGTAACTAAAACATACTACATTTTCTGTACTTCCAACAATGTTTACACATTTTTATGTCTATGAATCTATATTACTTACTTCTGTCATTTGATCATTCATTGTTTGAAGTCTTTTTGCTAGCTGTCCTCCTTTCTGATAGAAGAGTTTCGTCAGGTTTTTGGATTGGAGGTCCAGGTGACACGCAGGAACATAAGACAGTAGTGATTCTTTTAAATTCAGCATTTATCTGAAAACAAATTAACCAACCATTGTATATTTGAGTACTGCGAGTCAAAGAATAATACATGTATATTAGTTACAAAAATAAGATTTAGCTCCTAACAGCAGTAAAACAGTGATAGGAATTACTTACCAATGCTTTTGAGTGTGTAGCGCATGCAAGGATGATGGACCTATAAGAGGAAATATTCAGAGGTGAAATCAACACACAACCTCAAATGATGAAGGTCACACATACACAGAGCAATAATGAAATAAGTATTATATCTGTCATAGGACGCAATTTTGGACAAAATGAGATCTTAAAACAAGGTGCTCTTCTGAAAACGTCAGCTTTAAGGTGTGGCACTTCAAAGCAATTTTTTCAGTTAATATACCAGACGTCACGCGAGATATTTAAAAAAGCTTTTTCTAATAGAATCAAGTGTTGCTCGTGGCGTAGTGAAGTCACGAATAACTGACGCGGGTCTGTTCATCTGATTAAGCAGACAGTTTGTTTCATACGCAATGTCATTATTAATGTAGTCAATTGATATCATCTGGTAAATTACTTACATGGATAACGTTACTCTGGACAGAATAACGTTTGGTTAGCGTTTTATTTGTCCTGAACCGTTTCCATAGAACAACTGAGTAAAAAGTGCCTCAAAAGTCAACTCAAATCTGACAGTTTTCAACTCGGATAAAACTACCAAACGTGAAATAACGTTATACAGCTGACATTTTTAAAACGCTGTTTTTCTTTATGAGCCTTACACTTACTGACTGACTGACTGACTGACTGACTGACTGACTGTAACGTTAACTTATTCCACCAACATCCTCCAAACTCATTTTTACTACAAGTCATTGCAATGGCTACATATTGTAAAAAAACTGTCTATCTAGTGAAGATATATCACGTATAAAGTGAACATAAATAAATAATAGAACTTACTTTAATAACGTGATGTCCGTCTGAGAGAGTTCTTCTGACTGACTGCTGCTGAGTCTTCATTTTGGCGCCCAAAACAAACGATCTTTATTCTTCTTTTATGGCGATTGACGTCCTTTTTATTGAGCGTTACTGCCACCTTCTGTTTAGGAGGTGCCATTTTGTGTGCAAACTCAATTTTATTGCTTTAAGTATTCAATTCAATCATTTTTAATCAATGTGAGAATAATGTGTTCATTTTACATTCAAACAAAACATTTTCATCATAATCAATTAAATTATGTTTACACAAGGAATATAAATATTTTGTGTTGCATATACATGTTTATTTTATTTAAATTCAAAGACCCACCAAGTCCATTTTTTTCAGTGTAGAGGTGGATCAGGTTATTAAACAGATTTTTTACTCACCCTTAGGTCATCGGCTATGTTTGTGACATTTTTCTCCAGTAGAACAATATTATGTTAATAATGTTGTACATAACATTTAATTTCTTGCAAAAACTGATCGATTGGGTTCACAAGACGTCAATATGCCCCCAGGTGTCGTGGGGATTACTTTTGTATTGGATAGATCTGCTTTTTCAACTTTCAAAGTGGTGGAACCATTGAATTTATGAATCAGAGCACTAGGGTTTCTGCAAAATATCTTCTTTATTGTTCTACTGAAGAAAAAATGTCACCAACATATCGGATGGGCTGAGGGTAGAGTAAATAAACAGCAAATTTTTATTTTTGGGTGAACTATACTTACAAATTTAAACAAACACTTTTTCTTCTGCAATAATGTGCATTTAAGAATCATCAATCATTTATGAACCAAATTAAATAATTAAATGTGACCAATCAGAAAAACTTTTATGTCCAAGCATACAAAATGACAAACAGGCTCTGACCTCTCTTTCTTTACATCTGTGGATGTGCGTCTATGAGGAGGGTGAAAATTGAGAGAAGCAGGAGGGAAAAAATCAACAGGAGCGTCTTTCCTAAACAAAAGTGAAAGTTTAACAAGTTGTTGCTCTGCTTGTGTGCAAGTGAAAGAAACAATGATTGAATGCATGCCGGCATACAGGAACCACACTGACAATAAAGGTTCCTTAACCATGCTAAACAGACAAACTTTGACTCCTTGTTCTAGCCGATCATATGAGATAAGCAGCATTTATTATGCAACGTTATGACTGGAGTGCTTTCATGCATAAAGTAATATTTAATTGTATTTAACCAATCAAAAGAGCAATAAGCAAACAGAGTGTAAGTCCAAGCATGCAAACATCACTTGTTACTGTAAAATTTCAGAGGAAACAAACAACCATAATGAAACACTTAGACAATCAACCTAATAATACGGTTGCATGATTTCTTGTGTGATGCAAGCGCCTCTTCCTGACCACATTCACTTCAAAACAGCAGATGACTCAAGCGCAAACCCTAACCTCTCCCTCTTCACTTCCACAGCTGGAGGACACTTAGGGGGCAGAGTCGAATGCGTCAGCGGGGACGGGACAAGATCACTGTTCAATGCCTCTTTCCTAAACAAAATGCAAAGAGCTCCTCAATCTCTGGCACTGTTTTGGAGGGTTGAAGAACAATGTAACCAGCGGAGAGGCATCTCACCTCTCACACTCTGGTTTATTGTTTAAAGACTGTTTCTCTTTTTTGTGGATGTTATTCTGCTGATCTTTCCTAAGCTGGGCATCTTGTTTCTCTCCTCTGTGCTTCTCTTCGAGTTTCTGGTTTAAGTCTGTTTTAATTTCGGTTGTTGACCTTCGTGGACTGACGAGATAAACAGGTTATACCCCATGATGAAAAGCACAAGTCTTTGCTTACTTTGGCTTCTGTGTATTTTATTGTTTGTATAAATAATAGTCCTTGGTCTTATCTATTTCCAGAAGCTTTAAATTGCACTTTACAAAATGTCTGGAATGGAAGACCTCCATGTCATCAATAAACATACCTTATCTCTCTCTCAGGAGAAGTCCTGTTGGGTGACCCTGGCTTGGTCGGATGATTACCATTGTTCACCTCATTTGGTTTTTCAGACTTTTGAGCTGATTCTGATTAAAAAAAGGGAATAAAACTGAATCAGGTTTTCCTCATCCTAGTTTGTAAGTTTTATAACCTAATGCTATCATAATAAGCATTTTCATGTATTCAAATTAGACAGCTGCTGGTCTTGACAGGTACAGTAGGTCTTTTATGTTTGAAACAGATTTTCTTTAATCTTTTGACAGCATAGAAAAGCTAAACCTTAATTTTAAATATTTTAATATTTATATGCACATAACACAATATGTGCAATATGAAACATGTTAAATACGATTTGGTCTAAATTTAATCTGGTACAAAAAAACAACAATTGCTCCCACCTAAAAGCTTCTTCCAGTTTTTTATAAGAATCTTTGCCAAGTTGATAACATCTTCATCTGTGCAATGTTTTCTTATTCCATTCACAGACATCCCAATTCTTGTATCCTGTAAACAAGTAAACATCTTTAAAGTTAGATCAACTAATGCTAAAGAAATCAGATATAATAATCGTACGGACTTAGTACTAACTGATGTACTTACACCAACAGATAATTGAATAATTTGGTAATACAACAGACCTGTTTATATTTTAGAAATCATTTTTGCACTTTAAACTGCTTTTTGAGCTTGATTAAATTGCATTAAACTTTAATGTTAACTACATCCTACAATCCTACAGACAATTATATGTATATATCAATTGGAAATACTAATGCACAACTTTCCTAATGTACAATTTTCATCCATTTGATACATTTCCTGTTTTCTATCATGTTTTTTCCTTATTTCTTTAATGTTTTTATGTCTCTACTGTACTGTTTGTTCTAATATGTATTTTCTGTAAATGTGCAACAATCCAAATTGTGAAAAGCACTATAGAAACAAATCCGAACTGAATTAGAGCAATTTTAAACATTTATATAATGCTTAAAGAGGCATTTAGCTCTGAAAAGCTGTTTTCAATTACATTTAAGTCCACAGTACATTTATTCATTACCAGATTCTATTATCTACTTACAAACAAGTGACTTGCAAATAAGGGAGAATGGTTTGTCTTGCAATGCTGCATTTCGTTGTGCCATCCAACCTTGAAATGTGGTTGTTTTGCAGCTATGTGGTCCAAGGGATCAATAAAGTAAGTCTATAAAATTGATATAGCAGACATACCTGAAGTAGCTTCAGTGTCATGTTGAAACTTTTCAGTTCTCTCAGAAGATCTAGAGCCCCATCCTAAATAGATAGCAGGGATGCATAGAATATTATACACAAATATGAAACATAATTTTTCCAACGTATTAACTTGAATAATGTTTTTGAAATGCATGACTTGGACTGAATAATGAGAAAAAGCAGCCAATATAAACGCAGAATAGATGGGAACTTAATTAAAACTTTTAAAAAGCATTTTAGGATGATGCAATGCTAAAAGTACATTTCTGCAGATTAAAGGCAAGGGTGACGAAAATGTCAATATATAAAAAAGGATTTTTTTGGAATTTTTTTATTCACAAAATAGTTACATCTGTGTTATTACATACTTTTGATGAGTTTATTATTATTCTAAAATGTGGTAAAAATATAAATAAAAGGAATCAATAATCCTACACTTTTGTAGTGAATCCATTGTAATGCATAAATAAACGAAGTTCTGTGCACATGCGCGTAGGAAAAAAACAGACACGCCTCCACGACCTTGTGCTATTTACTACGAGGAAACGCATACGAGCTTTTTAAAATATTATTAAAAATCTGTAGTGCATAAACATGCCTGCAAACCCTCAATTTGTGATAACGCCCGTTTGTTCTTCCTTACTTAAAAACTTAATACATTTAAGTTTAAATGTGCGCAACGTTAGCCTAACACCTGTCCTGTCACATATGCGTCTCTGCAGTCCTACACATTACTATCACTTTCACAACAAAACTGCGCGTGCTGCACGCCTGTAACTGTTATGTATATTAAACCTGCCATAAAAGCTCACAAGCAACAAAAAAAAACTATCAAAACCACACAAACAAGCAACACGTGTAAAATTTGCACGAAATAACAAACAAACAAACAGTGTAAAACTTTGCGTCAATCTCACCATGTTATTTCTAGACACCATCTTGTCCAGCTTTTTAGCAATCCGCAACAGATCCTGCTCTCGCGACATCGTGTAATCATTAATTACAGTGTAAGTACAATGAGATTATGTTTGTAACAACTTTATTTCATGTATTGTTTAATAAGAAATCGAAATGTACGAAGTTTTGTTCCCACGCATAAGTTGTTCGTGCACGGTCAGTTGAGTCGAGGGGGCGGGGCCTTCAAAACAGTCGGAGCCGTCAATCAAAACCTTCTGGATTTATAACAGTGCCTAAATATAGATGTTAACACAGGAGGATGAAGGTTCGGGGTAAATTTTAGCAGGAACATACTAAGGTTAACGGAGCACCTAAGGTATTATGTGTCAGTTTACACAGGTTACAAATGTAGCACATTAGCATATACATATTAATAATTAATGTTTTAAAATGTTTAATATTTAATGCACATTTTCAAGTTAGGCTACTTATAAACAAATCTAGTCAAAGCAGATCGTTGTGTTGGGAAAGTTTTTAGATTGCACATTTACAACTTGAGCAGCAGATGTCAGCACTGTGTCAGATATGCTTTCTCACCATTGCATCTGTTGTGGGAAAGTACAATTCACTCTTTTATTTGGAATTTCTGTATTCATTTTAATAAAAATGGTTTGTGACACTACTTCAAAACTCACTTTCTCGAATGCTCAGGCGTAAACTGTGACTAACTCCAGAATGTAAACTAACCTGACATGAGACATGTAAAGGTGTAACCCATGATATGATCATTGCAATTGGAGAGACTCTAATACAAGGCCAGCTATTTTATAAGGAACATCTTTGGATTATTTATAACCTAATGTTATGACGTCTTTGTATAAAATTGAACTGAAAGCATGCTTACCGTAATACACTACAATGGATGTCCAGCTTTTCGGTTCCCCTTTACAAACTTAGTTAGGGACCAGTCAAAATCCCTTTAGTGCAAATGACAGAATGCCACAAATGATTTTCATATATATTTAGGTTTAAATAACCCTGAATTTTCGAAAGCTTTATTTGGATTTGGATTTGGTCAGTCAGCCTAGTGTGAGGTCTTGCTGTGGCCAAATGTTCAAAAACCTATCAAATGAAGCTTTAAAGCCATACTTGATGACCTCAGATAACACTTCAGGGTGTGTTGTAAAGCCATTTCATGCAGTTGGACATGGATTCCTCATGCTAAACATAGGTAAAGTGTTGGACATATTTCTGTGCTGAATGCCCTTCGCCAGGGTTTGTTCAAGTTTTGCAAAGTTTTTTTGTTTTGTTTTACATAAAAGATTCATAAGTAACAATCTTGCTTTATTTTTATGGGCAATTTCAGTCCAGGAAGTACAGTGGAAGACCTTATATGGGCACTTAAAGGAACACTATGTAGGATTGTGGTCAAAACTGGTACTGCAATCACAAAACTTGTGGCTAAAACTGGTACTGCAATCTCACAACTGGTGGTCTATAGACCAATTTCGTGTTTGCAAACAGAGATGACGTTTTTTGTGGGCGGAGCCAAACTGGTTGCAGAAAGTGACTGCTCCGCAGTAGGGTTGTGAAGTGTTTTAGCATTAAACCGTGATTTTTATGGATCCGGTGTTCTGTCGAAGTCTGATTCCTTTATGTTTCCCTTTAGTGCAATGTTTCTTATAGCGTTTTAATCACATTACGTTTATTTTTTTAGATAGATCAAAAGTTTAAATGGCTTGGCTACTGATATGCATGTATGTAATGTATATGTATTGTTCTTTTTTGCTAAATCAAATATTTTTACAGTCTGAATCGCTAAAGTACATGTAAAAGCAATACTATCATGTATTATATATAATAGCGTTTATTAAATATTTCATATTTTACAGTTTTTATTATTTCTTCCTTAATAAATTATAATTGTAACATGATAAAAGCGCTATAAGAAACACATGGAGGGAACAGACTTCGACAGAACACCGGACATCTTCTCTACTTATCTTCTATTCTAATTATTAAAAGATTTCCAGATGATTTCCTTGCTCCATTCTGTCCGTTTAAGGGCTTATTGTAATCATAAACACCTACGTTTATCTTCAAATGATGTCTTTGACGATGGTATTCTATAAAAATGAAAGCCATCTTTTTTGGCATTCTTATTCTGACACTTAACAGCACAACCGGACATTTTCCAGTGAGTTATCTTGCTCTTTTCACTCGTGTCTAATTCATTTCCACCGTTTTTCTGCAACCGCATTGCGCGCGCAGCTTGCAGTGACGTAACTGTGACGTCTACTCTAAATTGGTCTATACACAACATAACAACATAAACATCAGTTGAGGGCTGCAACTCCACTTTTCAAATGACAATATCCTGGCCGGACCACTGTTGTCAGTGATATAAGTATTTGAAATAAAAATGATTTCTTAATGTCTAGTGTCAGGGCCATTTTATGATTAATTGATATACATTTCTTACACACTGTTCCTTTAAAGGATTAGTCAATTTTCTTAAAAAAAAAATTCAGATAATTTACTCACCACCATGTCATCCAAAAATGTTGATGTCTTTCTTTGTTCAGTCGAGAAGAATTTTTTTTTTTTTAAAAGGAAAACATTCCAGAATTTTTATTCTTTTAATGGACCCCAACACTTAACACTTAACTCCACACTTAACAGTTTTTTTCAACGGAGTTTCAAAGGACTCTAAACCATACAAAACGATTGTCATTTTTGACAAGAAAATAAAAAATATACACTTTTAAACCACAACTTCCCATCTATCTCCAGTCCTGTGATGCGCCAGCGCAACCTCACGTAATTGCATAGTGACGTAGAAAGGTCACGTGTTACATATATGAAACGCACATTTGCAGACCATTTTAAACAATAAACTGACACAAAGACATTAATTAGTATAATTCGACATACAACAAAGTCGGAACGGTCCTCTTTCTCCACAGTTGTAAACACTGGGGCGTAGTTTCGCATACGTCATCCGTGACCTCTTGACGTGATGACGTATTGCGTGAGGTCGCGCTGGCGCATCATCAAAACATAATTTATTCTCGACTGAACAAAGAAAGACATCAACATTTTGGATGACATGGTGGTGAGTAAATTATCTGGATTTTTGTTAGAAAATTGACTAATCCTTTAAACCGGAATATCGCCAACCAATAGCTGACATGAAATCAGTGTCACCAAAGAAGTGTGTTTTTGTTTGTGAGGGAAATTTAAACTTGTTCAGCTTCCCAAAGAACCCAGCCTTATTAATGGATATAGTTTGTTTATCCGGAGTAACAGTGGAATTGTGCATCTGTGTTAGTTTAACGCTGGATTTTGTTGAAATAGGGCGGTCTCAACCAGGCCATGAGTCACAGGCGGTAAGTAAAACTGCATTAAACGTCTGTGTTTTTGTTGGCAATTGGCCAGTAAGTGCGTATAATGTAAACAACACGAATATGTAGTGAATCAAAAGTTATTCAGATTAGTTATTAGGAAAGAATAAGTACAGCTGATTGGTCTTTTTTTAATCTGATCAAACTAAAGACATGTATATATGAAACATGTAGTAATACTCTTCGGTACTTAAGATTAATATGAGATGAGCAGAAACAGCTTGTGTTTCGTGTGAGACCGATGAATACTCATAAAACTAAACAAACTGTACATTTGTACACAAATATTTATAATAGCATTCTACATCACTTCCTCTTGTTGTAAGCACGTTCTTCGCGTCTTCTTGTGCCGGCTTCACCCTAAATACCCTCTCTTCTCAAGTTTCTACGGTTGCATAAATTATATAAAATTATCAACATACATTTAAAATGTGCTGAATTACAGCAGGTTTCTGGGAAAGCGATCTATCATTACCCTCTGCGAGCACCCCACATCAGTGAGCGACTAAAACCAGTTCTCAACAGTGGCAGACAGACAGCAAGTCAAACTTGCCTAGAAGGTTTAGTGTCCAAACCGCAAGGAAAAAAGGAAGAGAAGAAAAAAATGAAGAGTCTTGAAAAATGGTTTTCCTTTTGATGACCTCCCGCTTCAATTTTATGACAAAATAATGAGTCCACCAGCTACCAAAGTACCCACCTACAGTGTCTTCTCAGGCAGTTTGTGGTGTCTTTACCAATTATAGACACAAGACGCCGGACTACGGCAATTATGGAGAGTCTGAGATGACATCAGACCAGAAAATGAATGATTTCACCGTGCCTCGGTTTTTTTTAGGCGCAGTGAGTCTCTGTAATAACATGCAAAGATTCAAGGCTGGATTGCCATGGCATGCACACCAGCCTCTGGTTAAGGGTGTATTTATAAAATCTCAGCTATAGAACGTTTCTCTTTTTCCTTGGTTCACTTGGATAGTTTTGACAATGTCTGTGTGGCCACTTTTCAAAAGGAACCGAGGATATTGGGCACCCATGCCATGAGAAGAACAAGCTCTTTGTGTCCGGTCAAAACCACAAAGGTGCGTTTGTCATGATAACTCACAACAGGGAGCTATAATTATATGATTTAGCACAAATGCTGCAATCAATGCTGTAAAACCAAACTCAAACTCAGAATTTAATTCTAACAGATATCATTGTGCCAAGTCTAAAAAGGAACGTAGTATTATGATATGACACTTGCAATTAAGTAGACTAGCCTGTGTGATACCACAAACACTTAACTCTATAACAGGATGGTTATAGACAGAAGTGTGTTAGTGTGTAAATCCCCTCTTACTCTCATTTCCTTTCTAGCTGCCATTAATCCATTTATTAGAACATTCAAATCCCCTTACAAAGGTTACACTTTTCCTGCTGCCGAATTCAAACTACTTTCTCTTATTTTTGTTTTTATCTTTTAGATATGTGGAAGTAGATTAACATTAAAAAACAGGTTCCGTCTCTCATTATGTGTGTTAAAGGGGACATTTCACAAGGCTTTGATGTCAAATAAGTCTGTGGTGTCCCCAGAGTATGTATGCGAACTTCTAGCTCAAAATACCATATAGATAATTTATTATAGCATATTAAAATTGCCACTTTGTAGGTGTCAGCAAAAATGTGGCGTTTTGGGTGTGTCCCTTTAAATGCAAATGAGCTGATCTCTGTACTAAATGGCAGTGCCGTGGTTGGATAGTGCAGATTAAGGGGCGGTATTATCCCCTTCTGACATCACAAGGGGATACAAATTTCAATTAGCTATTTTTCACATGCTTGCAGAGAATGGTTTACCTAACTAAGTTGCTGGGTTGATCTTTTTCACATTTTCTTGGTTAATAGAAGCACTGGAGACTCAATTATAGCACGTAAACATGAAAGCAATGTTCCTACAGAAGCACAATGAGTATACTTTCATAAATTATAAATTTATTCTCATGGTTTCAAAACTAACTTAAAGAGACACTCCACTTTTTTTTGAAAATATGCTGATTTTCCAGCTCACCTAAAGTAAAACATTTGATTTTTACCGTTTTGGAATCCATTCAGCTGATCTCCGGGTCTGGCGGTATTACTTTTAGCATAGCTTAGCATAATCCATTGAATCTGATTAGACCATTAGCATCGCACCAAAAAATAATCAAAGAGTTTTGATATTTTTCCTATTTAAAACTTGACTCTTCTGTAATTATATTGTGTACTAAGACCGACTGAAAATTAAAAGTTGTCATTTTAAGACAGATATGGCCAGGAACTATACTCTCATTCTGGCGTAATAATCATCGCCAGTAACATGGCTGCAGTAGGCGCAATGATATTACGCACTGCCTGAAAATAGTCCCCTTAGTAACTTTCAACAGCAGGGGACTATTGTCGGGCAGTGCGTATTATTGCGCCTACTACAACCATGTTACGGCAGCAATGTCCTTGATTATTACGCCAAAATTAGAGAATAGTAAATCAAATGTTTAACTTAAGGGGAGCTGAAAAATGGGCATATTTTCAAAAAAAGTGGAGTGTCCGTTAAAAATTAAAACAACAACAAATACTTTAGTTTTTGATACATGGTACATTTAAAAAACTAGAGATCTGCACAACCTACACGTTGTTTCACCCCATGGTTGGATAAAATATGGACAAACTCAAACACAGCGGACCTATACATCAATTGAAACAACCTAACACAATGTTACCCAATCCTGGTCCTCAAGGACCCCCTGCCAGAATGTTTTCAATGTCTCATTATTTAACACACCTGATTTAACTCATCAGCTTGTTAGGGAGACATGTGCTGCGTCCGAAACCGCCTACTACATACTATATAGTACGCGAAAAGCAGTAGGCGAGGCGAGTAGTATGTCCGAATACATAGTATTTCGAAAAACAGTATGCGAAAAGTACCCGGATGACCTACTACTTCCGGTTAGATTTTGCAGTGTGCATACGATGGACGCTTCACTATCCCATGATGCCCCGGACGAGGAGTTATCCAACGAAGAAGAAGAGGCACGCGGCTGTTTTCGCGCTGAAATGACATGACGTGATGACGACGTATGTCACATGATGTAGCAACATGGCGGATGTAGTACGTCCGAATCTCATTCATACTACCAGGATTCATACTGTACAGTGCCTACTGTTTTAACGCCAAGTAAGTAGGTACTTCATCTTATTCAGTACCTACTATACAGTATGCGGTTTCGGACGCAGCCATGTTTACCATTTTGGAAGAAGGCTGATGAGTTAAATCAGGTGTTTTAAATAAGGAGACATCTAAAACTTACTGCGAGGGGGGATTGGGAAGCACTGACCTAGCACACACAAAAATACACACAAGCTGTCACCGGGGCAGCCGCAGTACCATTTAATACCTATACATATTATACTAACATACCAATAATAACATACTAACATACCATTTAGGTACATATATATATATATATACATTTGGTACCAGTATGTACCTTTGAGGTAATAATATGCACTCTTTGGTACCAATTTATATCATGTAATAATATGAACTCTTTAGGCCCGAAAGTGTACTTTCTGAAAGGTTACCGCTGCAGTGACAGCTTGGGGCCATTTTTTGAAAAAATAAAACAACATTCTGACAGCGTAGATAAATTGAAACCCAGCGGCTGGTTATGTCCATATTTTAAGCATTCATGGATTGAAACAACCCAGTGTTTTAGAGAGTACTTAACAAGTGTCAGTTTTATGAATTCCCATTCATTTTAGATGAACAAATACAGTTTCAAATCTCCAAATCAAGTTTGGGTCAGTGAGCTTACAAATTAAAGTCCCTGTAAAGTCAAATATTAAATGTGTTCTGAGTTTGTCACACCATAAACTGTTAGTGGCGGGGCCATGCAGGATGGCACAAGTGCGTCCTCGAGCCACCATTTTAAGCCTGCCTAAAAAATCCTGAACTCAGAAATGCTGAAAAACTGTTTAACGATTAAACTCTGCAATTCAGTACTACATAGTTAGTTTACAGTCTTTGTGCCGTATTTCAGCAATAAATTTATAATGTGTTTAGAAACGATTTTCAAGATTGACTTTAAAGGGACTTTAATGACCAATAGTTCACAGAAATCTGTCAGCTCAGCTTTTTTGAGAGACGTTAAAGCTCTGTCTGTCTCTCTCTCTCTGCGTTTACATCAGCATATTTGGGAATGGAAGATAAACACAGACCCCTAATGAAAGTGGTGAGTTTTCCACTAACCAAAAGGAACCAGAGTCATTCCTTAATCTTTGATATATGGGTTTGTTTAGACCAGTGCATCCAGCCATGCAAAAACCATAGCAACGCACGAGACTAAATGTGCCGGTAGAAACCAGACACAGTTTTTAGACTTACTGAAAACTATGAAAACACAGTGATCAACCATACACACTTCACTAACTTAACTCACTGTCAAAATCAGATTAGCTCACTTTAGTTGCCACTTTCCCCTAAGCATACAAACACACTATTCAATTACCATGAGACATATCCTCCCATAGACATAATTTTCTGTTTAATAGCTTCTTGTTTGACATTACTTAATACCTGGACGCTTGGTTAGGAGAGTTTGGGGGAGATCCATGGTGATTGGCAAACACTTGTTGTAAACAGCTTTAAGAGACTTACTGTTAGGGAGTACAAAATACTTGTCAGAGTATAAACATGGTACCTACCACCTATCATGCTTTACTGAAATAAACTCTTTTTAAAAACTATATAAATCTCAAACATACAATACAATCTGAAAGAACAAAACCAGTAGCAAATAATAATGATGACAATGACCCAGGAATAACATCCAAACTGCTTTCAACGTTTCTTTATTGTCTACAGAGGATTTATAGATACCTTATGATTCATGCAGAAGCAGGGATCTCCCATCCAAAATCTCTAATGGAAAATCCACGTAACAACTCTACAGTCAATCCCCGGTCAGAAGGAAAGAGCCAAATTAACTGGGGGTACGGGGTGATGTCACTAGGGAGAGAACCAAAATGGGTGATGTCATGAGAGTTGAACAGACATTTGGCAAGGGTTGGTAGCATGGCCCACCAGGGAGACGTGGTCTATGGGGGCCTCGGCTCTTTAAAACAGGTTTTGTGTGCTTCCTCCTTCAGCGCCCCAGGAGGTCAGGGTTTGAGAAAGACATGGTCACGTGACTCACCTCCTTGGTCAATTTGCGGAGGGTGTTTTCCAAATCAGACCACGCAGAGACCACTAATCACAGAAGCAGAAAACTCTTTTGTTGAATGAGTGTTCCCTATGAGACAAAAAATAATACCATGTTAACAGTTTAGTTCATTTGTCATCCTGACAGCACTGTAATAAAGATTTGTGATGAAAACGCTATAAACTATCAAACAGGTTTGGAGTATAAACTACGAGCATCAAAAAATCAAAGAGAGACCAAAATAGTAATATAAGAAACTGACCGTATTAAATTGATTCATATTTTAGTCTGATGGTTTAAAGTTTAGATTTTCAAAGGGATGTTTTTAAAGCACACCTGATGAGTCAACTTGGCTATTGTATCAGTTAAATCTGGTGAATTAGTTTTGGGATAGTAGACCAACATTCGCTTAATAGATGCCTCGGGTCTGAAGTTGGAACCAGTAGGCTACTTTACTGTATTAAGTGGAAATTTTCTGAGACAGAAGGGTTTCTGGAACATGGTTTTAAGTTAGACACAGTGTAGTTGTCACGCATATACCGTACCCGGGAGACATTGATTTCAAGGAAATAGTTTTAAAAACACAGGAACAGGGAACACAGTCATGGCATACACAAACAATACATAGACGAGAACCAACAAACGGTGAGGAGAATAGCAGAGTATATTTTGGGTGCATACCAAATTAGGGGCTGCGTCCTTCGAAGGCCGTATTTGAAGGCCAAAGACATCCCCAGGCCGTGACTTTGTGAACATAGATGGATCCTTCACAGCCTTAGCTATCCCAAGATTCAATGCGGGCCAGTGACAGCTGGGTATTTTGAAATAAACATTGGATGTAGTTAAATAAAAGTGTATATTTTGCCAATTAAAGGTCCTTGTTTTATTATTATAAAATATGTTTTAGTGATGTGAATTAATATTATTGCTGTACTATTTGGCATGTTGCATTTTACTTTTGTATATTTCCAAGGCTGGTAAATTGTATATACTGTTAGGGTAATTTAATCTGCATCAATGTGTCATATATTTTTAAATACAATATCTGGCTCCATATTAATTGTGAAAAGGCTGAAAGCTCTTCACTGAGTCCAGGTAATAATGCACAGGTGATGATAGGTGATGGCAATGATGAATAATGGCTGACGGGGTGCAAAGGATTATGGGAAGTGGAGTTTGGAAAGTAAGGACAGATAAGGGGGATCATGACAGTAGTAATTTAATGAAAGAAAAAAAACCCCAGATAATGTTCATGATGTTTACTTAAAAATCATAGTTTAAGATGCAATTTGTATAATCCGTGCCGCTAGGGGGCGCACAATCAAATCAGATTAAAGGGATAGTTCACCCAAAAATGAAAAAACTGTCATCATTTTCTCACCCTTATGTTGTAACAAACCTGTATAAATTTCTTTGTTTTGATGAACACAAAGGAAGATATTTTGAGAAATGTTTGTAAGCAAACCGTTTGTGGACCCCATTTACTTCCACAGTATTCTTTTTTCCCACTATGGAGGTGAATGGGGTCCACGAAGGGTTTGGTTACAAACATTTCTCAAAATATCTTCTTTTGTGTTCATCAAAACAAAGAAATTTATGCGAGTTTGTAACAACATGAGAGTGAATGATGACAGAATTTTTATTTTTGGGTGAACTATCCCTTTAATGACAATCTGAAGCAGCATGGAATTATGGGATTTGTTGACTTTAAAACACTGATGGCCATCAATCAGACGGAAATGAGAAATCATTTTAACACATGAGGTAATCAAGTTTTATAATTGTTGTGTTTGATGACATTGTTTTATTTCATTATGTTTCATGTAATGTTCAAAACGCAATTGTTATGTTACAGTATTACTTCAATATGATGATGTGTTAACACAGCACAGAATTGTTCAGAAAGTGTTCAGATTAACAAATTAACCATAAACAAGCGAGTGGCCCAATAGATGCTATTACTTCTGCATTTGTCCACGACACTGTTGTCATGTGGTTTCTACTTCTGTAAAGGCAGCAACAAAGGGTAATGTTGATATGAACGTCATTGACGTTCATAATTTTTCATAATTTACCAACTACAAGTAGTTGAAAACATTACAGATATTGTTAGTAATCGGCTATAAAAAATATATAACACTGCACTAGTGGTTTTTGGATATTTTACTGCATATATGCACTTGTATATAACTACACTGTAAGAATTGAGTTGCTACAACTTATAAATTGAAGTTGACTTTTTTCAACAAAGCAAATAATTTTTTACAGTGTATTTAATTGACCTTAATTTCTAACTAAATGCTTGATGTAAAACATCATCTCTGTAATGTGGAACACAGTATGGGCATAATAAGAAAAAAGAGAAAGTAAACACATAGTAACAGAGGGTTTTTAGAGATGGAGGGATGCGGAAGGAAAGGAAGATGAATCTGATCCGATCAAATTACCCTGGCAAGCCTATGAGCTGAGGAATCTAGGGTGCTGTGTTGCATCATCACTATGAGTCTGTTGGATAACAGCAAGCTGTCTAAATATTACTCGGTGGGTTTATCCGCTCTCAACAACAATGCAGCTTTCACAGAGTGTGCAAAGTGTGAAACTCTATTTGAAATAAAATACTAGCTTACTGCTTACTTTGCATTACTATTTTTAAAAGTATACAAATAGTATGCATTATGCAAATATAAAGCATTTTTTAACCAGTGTGTATTCTACTGGCTGAGCTAAATGATGTAATTTTAAACATATTATTCAAACATAATTAGATCAGCGAAATAATTGATCATTAAAAATACATATTTTAATCTAGTCTTGTGAAAATTCCTTAAGCAGGTCGGAGAATGTGATTAAAAATCACAGATGATATTATTTCTACTTCATTCATCACACTTACAATTGAAAGTCAGGTTGAGCACATTGCATCAAGGGATGATGGATAATATATGTACCCCTGCTGTCACTGGGGCATATTACCCTTTAAAAGGTCCTAATATGTACTATTAGCTAAACAGATATGTATACATTTGATACCAATATTTATCTCTGAGGTCCAAAGCTATACTTTTAGGAAGGGTGACAGCTGGGGTACATACTTTGCCTATTTCTTCTGACAGCAGTGCAGTATTATTCAATGTGCTCCAATATACATTCTGATTTATATATTTAAATGAGCTCATATGCTCAGCATAAAGTCATTGGTTGCCAAACTATATATCTGTCACATAGCAAAGCTTCAACGGTGCTCTCCACCAGCAGCCAACTAATAAAAATATCATAAACAATTTCAGACTCTCTTTACTGCTATCCGATAAAAGATTTATCCAACTTCTAAAGGATTTCTCATGTGCACCCACATATCAAAAAGGCACACTACACCACTGTGTCTGGTCTCCACACATGGATCTGTTTGCAATGCCAAAATCCCTTGGACTAGCGGTTCGCACTGCTTTCATTTTGCACCTGTAAATGTGCTGTAATGTATCTCCTCAATACCTTCCCTTGATGTTTTCTTTGGCCCCAGGCACCTCAATATTGGAAATTGCTACTGTGTGTATGTACAGGTCACACTTGTGTGCCATAAAGCCATATTTCAGATAGCAGAAGAGGAGACCTGTCTTAGAGCGTTTGGATATGGCTCACAGTGACAGTACCGCTTTTCTGCTTCTCTCGTTCATTCTACTACATCCAGCCTCAGGCATGGAAAAACCCAACAGCGGCCAGAGAAAATATTCCAGCAGACAAACTCAACTATTTGCCGAAGCATAAATTTAAGTCAGTGCGCCGGGAGGAAAAGCAGAGAAGTTGTAAAAAGTATGTTGTAATTAAGATATGACCGGGTCAAAGACATAATTTACAGGATGCCCTGGTATGTAAAAACGTTTTATCAGGTGCGAATAGTTCAGAGCACCTCCTCTTTAAAGAATATCGCTTTAAACAGGACAAACAGCAGGATGAACTCAAAATGAATCTTTTGAAGTCATTGTACTGTTTATGTGAGTTTCTTGCCAAGAGTTGGTTGATACATACTGTATCTTGAGCTTGTAATCATGCTGAACAGCTAAATATCTAAACAGTCAGTGGCACACGATCAAAAGCCTTTTCATCTTTATCTAAACCTAACAAATATGAGACGGTTTAAAAATGCGAGACCTCAAATCAAGAAAACCTGGAGTACTCACATTTAGGTTTTTTAGGTAGGTAAGATGCTATCGCACAAGTGCACTTGTCATAAACTTCATTGAATTATATTGATAACTAATTCGTGTTTTTCTTAAGGAGTAGAAGATTTATTAACAACAGACCTCTTGTTGTCCCACCAAGTAGCCCCCCATTGTAAGCTGAGACCCTTTATTCAATAACTAAACCTGTTTTTCTCATCACAGGCAGGCTGTCGACCATTATGACCAGCCTTGCAAGAAAATACTTGAAAAATTATTAAAAGGGGGCTGACAGCAATCAGCACCAAATTAGTTTAATACGCATTTGGCCGTCTTAAGGTTTACAATTGCCATTCTAAGCGTATTTTGGCACAAGTATAAAACAAAGATTATTGCACGCTTCACTAAAATGTCAAACATGTATTTCAAGCATACACTTTAGGCTTGCATGTGACAGGGAAGATTAGTGTGCAAGATACAGTTTCAAAGGAGGAACTATTTACCTCAGAGTTACCCAAAAATATCTACCCCGGGCCGCCCACCTACGCGTGTCAGTCACCAATTCTCTTTGGTTTTCTCTAGTTTCCTTCACACATAGAGCTTTTGTGTGTCTCATACAGGATCTGAGCATGGACACGGGAAGTTCAAACCGACCGGGGAATTGTGGGTGGACATGATGTCACAGTAGAGTTAGTGTGGATGATGCAGACGGACAGAGGAGTGAATGAGTACACAGAAAGATGGATTATGATCCCAACGGTCACTCGGAGATAACAGTTGATTTTAGCCTAAATATAATACACTTATCGGTTAACTGTGGATGATGTGTCAAGACTTTTAAAGGTGATATGGTTCATGTAGGGGTCGTTGAATAATAAAACAAAAAGTAATGCTTTATATTTAATTGTTTTGATTAGTGCAAGCTTTGAATGACTCTAACACAAATCCTTTATATTCATCACAGTATAATCTGTTGACTTACTGATGGTAGTCTCTGAATATTGGAATAAAAGAAAAAGTTACACACTTGAGCAGCATTACGCTTGATGAAATTCACAGAATTTATTGTGCTATTCATTTTAAAATCTTCAAAAGTAATGTGTGATGACAGTGCTCAAACAGTAACTCCTCATAAGTTGTTATCACATACCTCAGGATGGAAATATTCTGCAATAGTGACCTTGGGAATTTAGCTCAGCTTTCAGCCAAACAAAACATCATCCAAACAAAACATAAATTAAAGAAAAAGTGACTTCTATATTAAAACAAAAAGATAAGTACAGCATTGCCTGGAATGTTGCAACCAGACCATGCACAAAAAGCTTAGCAAAGAGCCATAAAAATATACACATACACTTTCTCATGGAAAGAAAACATTTGTGGAAATACATTATGGTCATCCATTTAACTTAACCCTATATTTTACTCATAAGTAAGTTTAAATGAAATCTCTTTGCACCATATGCACAGTATTGTGCTACGGACACTGGAGGATAAATAAACATCATCGTTTGTTTAGAAAGAGTCCACATTCATGCTGAAAAATAGCTCAATAACAGCCCTCCATACCACAAAGTAGAAACTTTGAAAGCAGTGGAACTGCAGGAACGATTCTGATGCTATTGGGGTGCTTGTATATTTTTTCAACCCCGATCTAAGACCACTACTTCCCAGCAAACCTTTTTGGCAGCTTCTGAGAATCAAGGAAACGGGATCTCCACAGAGTTCCTCTGAAGCCAACTCCAAATCACAGCCCACTTACTGGGGCTTGCCTTCAATGAGTGATGTCTTTTGGTAATTACTGTATGTACTTTAGGTCATGCAGCTACACAAAAATGACCCAGAAAAACAAAAACAAACAGAATCTACTTTAACATACGCTGTAAACAGTCTATGGATGCATAAAAAATTTCTGACATTTTGATCAAATTACTGTCATTTATATCAAACTTGCTCTAGAGAAGTCATTGCACTCGGCGGCCATGTTTGCTATTTCATTAATACAAGACCTACTTGAACAAACTAAGACATATCTTAAAAAACAACATATTTATTATAGTGGTTCTCAATTCTGGTCCTGGGGCCTAACTGCTCTGCACATTTTGTATATCTCTCTTATCTGACAGATTTAATTCAATACAATTAGATCTTTGCTAATGAGCTGGTGATTTGAATCAGCTGTGTTCAAACCTTGGGCCTCTTTTATAAAATGCTGCATAAAAACCACCCTACATTTGATCTTATGATCATTTATCAAAAATGCGTACGTGTGATTCATAAATCGAACGTACGCGCAGAAATCGCAAATTAACTTGAACTTGTGTGCAGCCGAGCAGTTTCAAATCTCTGCCTTTAAACGATGCCTAATTAATGTCATAGACATATAACAGAGTGCTTGTCAAATGCACAAATGTCTTTTTCGTGTCACTCGCACAAATTTCTATAAATAGTTTTCGTGTTGGTGGCACGACTTTCTTTTTCGTTTCATTTTAAGTTTTGTTTTCTCATTGTTTTTTCCTATTTTCTTACCATTGTCGCTTGGGGTTGGGGTTAGAATCACCTTCTGTTATTAGACATCTTAACCCAAACCACAACTCTAACTCCAACTTCAGGTGAGAACAGTTTTAAAAGCGAAAGAAAAGCATGTAGAAACCAATACATAAAAGTACATCCTAACCCAAATCCAACCCCAAGCGACAATGATTTAAAAATAGGGAAAAAATGAGAAAACAATACATAAAATGACAGGAAAAAGAAAGTCGTGCCACAGACACGAAAAACAATTTATGAAAAGTGACACGAAAAAGACATTCGTCCTCAAGGCCCAAAAAGCTGAATTTCATGCCATGGACACAAATAAATTAATCAAATTTTTTCGTGACTATAACACGACTTTCCATGAGATCATATTGCTTTGACAACACTCTTTACAGAGCCTCTTTCTCAGAGATTATAGCCAGTCTTTAACAATTGATGATTGGCTCTTTTAATGGGATGGTGGGACGTTTGCTAGAGCGGTCATATTGTGCATTGCGTTTCTCCACATTTATAGTAAAGGTAATGCAACATATTGCATGCATCTATACACTAGTCAACATTTGAAGTGGATCAAAACCTCTCATAAAGTGTTATACATGAAGTACACCTTTAATGAACTTTTTTGATCCACTTCAAATGTTGACTAGTGTATATTATCTTTGTTGCATACTTACATATGTTAAAAATATTTTGCTCTGATTACTAAAACAAAGCATCTTCCATAATAACCCAAAAGCAGAAGGCAAATATAATTTAGGACTATAAGCAAACTGTGAATGAAGTAATGTACTACAGACAGTGCACTGAAAGGTGTATGGAGTAACTTTCCAACGAACAAATAAACTGAAAGGAAAAAGAAGGAGAGAAACAAACATGAGGGAATGAAGAAATGGTCAGCAATACAACTATAACATACCCCCAAAAAAGTTTGAAACCGTCTCGACAAACAAAGTGAAATGTGCAACGCTAACCGATTTTTCTGACTTATTCAGAATGACATTTATTTTGATTCCGAGCTTTGCACGTAAGCCTCAGAGTTTGAGCGTTCCCATAAAATGGTTTTATTGTGAAAAGGGCGGATGTTGTTGAATTATGTGTGCTTTGAAACAATTTAATGTGGGCTTACAGCGTTGTTATTTATAGAAGGCGAGCTTTGGAGTGCGTTCCCGAGGTTGTGTTTATTTTGTTTCGCAGGGAGGGTAGAAACATTCTCCTGCAGAAGTTTTATAAAGTCGTTCGCTTAAAAACAGCCGAAAGAAACCTAAGACAATGGGACTCTGTTGCAGAGACAGTGGGATGCTCTGTGACCTTGACCGTGATCTCCGCTCCCCGTGCTGGGAACAGAGAACGTCTGAGATCATAGCCCCACAGCCTCGCATGTCCCTCAACACACCACAGGTTTCAACATTTGGCTCGATCCGCAGCCCGCGATAACATCCGAGGCTAATTCCTCCCGCAGACTTCACATGAGAACCACGTGTGGGGCGCGACGACTACCAACGAAGCATCTCTCAAACCAACCGCCCCACCTGAGAACATCTGGCCCTGGGTTGAACAGCACACGGCGTTCATCTGGCCTGGAGAAGCTGGGAGTGGAAAGAGTGAGTATTCTCATACTGTAAATACGGACGGTCTCATAGAGCTCAGTGTTTGCTCAAAGCATCATCTGCAGTAGTGTATACTAACTCAGCTGTCTGGATTCTGTCGAGCTACATTTTCCAGAGCTAAAGATGACTGCAACTAATGCAATGCACCAAATACCAGCTCTTACTGTTATATTGACCCATGCTATGTGTCACTATACTACTTCTATGATCTTTTCCAAAAGGAGAGAAACACCAAAACTCTTCTTGAATCATATTTGCTGTTATGACAGCGAGCTCATTCAGTCTAAATGGATGTGTTCTGTTTATATTAAGCTCTGTGTCTCAGGATGTTAACCTGGATGGCAAATAACCCGGTTGGTTTTAACCTCTAAGAAGAGGTGCTCGTAGCTGCCAAGTGCTTGAAGGCTGCCCATAGCTTTCATGAATGCCATATCATTCACACAAAATGTGTGTTTATGCAAATTAGCAAACACAAAAACATTTACATTTACTCATTTGGCCTAAAGGGACTTTCAGTGCATTCAATCTATACATATTTCACTGGTGCATCTGATCCCTTGGCATCAAACCCACAATCTTTTTGTTGCTAACACAATGCTTTGCTCCTCAGGAACGAAGAAGTCAGACGTTTCCTGCTGGAATGAATTCAAACAGACTTATTTGTACTAAGTTACAGGAACGAATAAAGTTAAATGCTTCCTGTTGTAATGATTCCAAAACTCTACATATCCTTGATTGTAAAACTATGCTATTTTTTTTTTAATACATATGCAGAATGAATGAGCACTGGCCCTTGGCTCCTAACGGCCCATTTTTTGCCAGCACGTTCCTGACTGCATGGTGTCTGCTCAGGCCTACAGTAGCATCTAAGCCAGGCCTGTGTTTGGTTTGGGAGTGCGGAAGTGCGGTGGGGCAGTAGAGTTCGGTCTGGGCGACACTGCCCTCCCCCCTCGCCCCGTGCAAAAACTCAGAAGGCCTGTGGCCCAGACACTACTGCCATTCAGCTGCCCCGCGTGCTGGGGATAAAGTTGGGATTGTTTGTCAGCGCGCTGCAATGCGAGGAATGTAGAGCTCCTATTCCCCTCTGGGAAAGGAACATCGTTGGGTGGACATTCTGTCCTTTTCTCTCTCTCTCTCTTTCCCGTTTTCTAAATCTCACTCAATCACCAATTTTCCTAAGGAACGATCCGTTTACCAGTCCAGCAGTAGCCTCAATCGTAGCGGTTGTGACTGAAGTGGAATAACAGATCGGATCTCCCTGGTGAGCTATTCTGAGTCCTAGCAACACTGAGCTTTGAGGCCCACAACCCCCTTCGCATGAGGATTCCATATCCACAGTCCAGCCCGCTGGCATTTCCTCACACACTCCATCATTCCCTGTGACATCACGCTCCTGTCACACGTTCGCGCAATTTCCTCCTTGTATAAACTTCATAACGCCGCTAACATTACGAAGCCCAGACAAGGGCTGTAGTCCTTAATGAATATGTTCCTGAAGTCGGTGAAAGGCCTCTGCTGAGATTTTAAAGCTTCCTTTGATGTTTATTCCTCCACAAATGAGCCCACAGATCTGAAGTGAGAGGCTACTGTAGGGAGAACTTTCTCTTTAACTTGTTTAAGGACCATTCAGCCAGAGATGGTGCCTGTTAGTCCCGTGATCAAGAGCAGTAGTTGCATGTGTTAGCCTTTAACTGCCACAGAATGAGGTCACTTTATGACAGTCGCTGGCACTGCCAGAACGGTTTAATTAAAAACACCTACTGTTGTCTGACGACATCTGGTCTTCTGGACAGCTGTGTGCTCACGTGATTTTAGTAAACTACCACTGGCATAATCTCTCTGTCAAGTATTCGACGGTTGCAGAACACATAACATTTACATGTAGGCATTTAGTGGACGCTTTTATCCGAAGTGAGGAGAAACAATAGAGCGATTTGTCTTAGATTAAACCAGGTGTTTACTATAGGTCATGGCTGTTTTACTTTTTTGGAGAATAATTTGAGGATTTTGCTATGTGTCTCAGCTCGGTATTCTACATTTCTAGGTTTTGAGACTCTTTAACTCTTTAAACTAAAAAGATTATAGTCTTTAAGATAATTTGATAGAAAATACTAATAAAAGTGTTACGGAAAATTCTTCACAGCGATGCCACACTGTAAAAAGTTGGTGCGTCTTAAAAAAAAATGTTTACTTAAACTTAAAGGGGCCAAGGCATGAAAATCTGACTTTTTCCATATTTAAGTGCTATGATTGAGTCCCCAGTGCTTCTATCAACCTAGAAAACGTGAAAAAGATCAACCCAGAAACTTAGTTTTGGTAAACCATTCTCTGCAAGCATGTGAAAAAATAGGTCGTTGAAATATTATAATAATGCCCCCCCCCCCTTAATCTGCACTATCCAACCACAGCACTGCAGAGAAAAGAGAGAGAGAAAACCAACTGAGTTTCAATTTCAACAAACAACCATCATTGTGATCAGTGTTTGCTAATTTGCATTTTATAGGACACACCCAAAACGGCACATTTTTGCACACACCTACAAAGTGGCAATTTTAACATGCTATAATAAATGAAGAGTTTGGTTCTATCTATAAATCTATTCAATCAGGGGCTGTCCACACGGAGACGCGTATCACTGTATACGTATAAATTTGTTATCGTATTGGCGTTTCATCCACACGGATCCAGCGTTTTGGGAGACTGAATCTGCTATTTTTGAAACCGGGTCCTAAAGTGGATAAATCTGAAACCGACACCCTTGCGGTTTCGTCTGTACAGCCAATCCGTATATTTTGTGAAGCGAAAACGTCATCACATCACGTGTCGGAAGCGTCACACCGAATTACAGCGCCCCATACTGGTCCGGCATATACACTACACCGCTTTTAGTCGGTTTCAGTGGTTTCGTGTTTACGGATTATTTTTTTAGAGCAAGGAAAAAAATGATCGGATATGGAATGCACCGGCTTCGTGTGGGTATAGCCTCCGTGTATAAATGTGCATTCATTTTTGCCATTTTATATTCATTTATTTGAACAGTTGTACACACTGATTAAAAAAAATAAACATTAATGGCATTAATTAAAACACTTACTTTGTTACACTTGACGTCATCGCTTAACATTTTGTGATTTTCGTTGACTTTGAGTAAAATTATGGAAAGTTTTTCATAAAATCCCCTGGGGTCAATGTGTTAGCACGAGAGAAGCTAGATGCTGTTGGGAGAACAAACGATCGTCCCCCGAGTGCCTCTCGCGTAAACTATTAGATGTTGATGGCTTACGTTTCTTTCCCGTCACCGAAAACCACAGGTTTATCAATGCTTTTAAAGTATTATTTTCGTTTTTGTTTGTTTGTTGATCACAATACAAAGTAGAAAAGGAAAACTAGGACTCTGTGTACTCAACGCGCCATCATTGTTTGTTTACATTGTGTGGAATGGTGCGCTGTAATTTGTGGAGCGGATTTATTGCATTCTGTAGAAAAGGAGGAGTGGCGTTTATTGCGTTTTGGGAAAAAGGGAGAAAAGATGACAGAATAACACGGCGGATATTGGATTTTGCGAAAAAATAAAGAATTTACTTTTAAATACTGACCTGATATAATACTGATTTTGCCAGTAACTCATTTTTTTCAAAAATGGTGTTTATTGCGTTTTGGAACCAAACTCTTCAAATTATCTAGATGGTATTTTGAGCTAAAACTTCACATATGTGCTCTGGGGACACCACATATTTATTTGACATATTAAAAAAGTCTTGTGACACATGGCCCCTTTAAAAAAAAGTTTACATAAACTTTTGACTTAAAGGAATAGTCTACTCATTTTCAATATTAAAATATGTTATTACCTTAACTAAGAACTGTTGAATCATCCCTCTGTCATCTGTGTGTGTGCACGCAAGCGCTGGAGCGCGCTGCTATGCTACGATAGCATTTAGCTTAGCCCCATTCATTCAATGGTACCATTTAGAGATAAAGTTAGAAGTGACCAAACACATCAACGTTTTTCCTATTTAAGACGAGTAGTTATACGAGCAAGTTTGGTGGTACAAAATAAAACATAGCGCTTTTCTAAGCGGATTTAAAAGAGGAACTATATTTTATGGCGTAATAGCACTTTTGGGAGTACTTCGACTCGGCGCAGTAACACCCTCCCTCTCCCATTATGAGAGTGAGAAGGGGAGCGGACTTTTCAGGCGAGTCGAAGTACTCTCAAAAGTGCTATTACGCCATACAATATAGTTCCTCTTTTAAATCCGCTTTGAAAAGCGCTATGTTTTATTTTGTACCACCAAACTTGCTCGTATAACTACTCGTCTTAAATAGGAAAAACGTTGATGTGTTTGGTCACTTCTAACTTTATCTCTAAATGGTACCATTGAATGAATGGGGCTAAGCTAAATGCTATCGTAGCATAGCAGCGCGCTCCAGCGCTTGCGTGCACACACACAGATGACAGAGGGATGATTCAACAGTTCTTAGTTAAGGTAATAACATATTTTAATATTGAAAATGAGTAGACTATTCCTTTAAAGTGAAGCTAAAGTTAAATTTTGAGTAAAAAAAACTTAAAAATTACTTCAATTTGTAACCTACACAATTTTGAACCATTTAGTCAGAGATTATTACGACAACCATTTGTTTCTTACCTTTATATAATGTAAAGAAACTTTTCCCACTAGATCCAATGCCGGCCGGTGCTTCTCTCTTGTTGCGTCATGGGAACCTATGTGCATCATGCGTCATGTCAAAATACGTGCCTGCTGCACATGCATCGAAAACGTTTATGATATACAGTAAGAGATGCACACTCACAATCACAAATTATCCACAAGACTCTCACTTAACACCGGTGGCGGCCGGTGACTTCTTTTTCGAGGGCGCACGATGCAAAGTTCGTCACTACATGTATGTAGCCCATTATGTGTGTGGTTCGTAATTTCAATATATGTGTTCGGCGCATCGAGTGAAATCATGTGCATCTTGTGTCTTGTCAAAATAAGTGCCTGCTGCAGACAGGGTTTATGATAAAAGAAACGCTCGAGTTTAACAGATACTCGTATAATCTCATGCGTAATCAGAGTTTACTGTTAAGGGAGTGTCTTGCATGTATTTCGTGAACGTGAGCATCTCTTTTATCATAAACGGTTTTGACGCGTGTGCAGCAGGCACTTATTTTGACAAAACACGTGATGCACATGGTTCACATGACGCAACAAACACATATTTTGAAAACACGAGCAACACATGACACTCCGAACACATGTTTTGAATTTGCGCCCCTCTGAAGAGCAGTCACAAGCCACCACTGTTTTAAGGGTGCATTGGGTCTGTCCAATATTTACCCAAGTATGGGTTGAACCAATCCAAACATTTTTAGAGTAGGGCAAACTTGCCAAATTTTGATGGAAAGGCAAATTATTAGATAACCTAGAAAAAACTTTGTTTGCAAAAATAGAATGGTATGAAACTCATAAATAGGCTGTGCATGTGTAACATTGCTTAAGTGGAAATAAATAAAAAAAACATCTAAAATACATTTAAAGTGTATTTTCAGAAAAATAAAACTTTTATTCGATTTTGCATTACTTTTCGATAACAGTATGTTTTCATTTTAAAAAGACAAGCCACAAACAGAGCGATGGGAAATTGTGTCAGCATGTGTCCAAAATGTTCGAGCCGTTGACGTAGAGTCTATATTTATTTGTCCCGGAGGTTTCTTCAGTGAGCTTGCTATGATCTAATAGCAGTGGCTCAGCAGATAGACTCGCTGTGCTGACTGTAAGAGTTTTAGAAGTTGGGCAGCTCTGCCGAAGGCTTCATCGCCTGTGCTTTACGACCCGAGTCAAGCCCTGCCAGACCAAATCTGCTGGAGCGAGTGAATAGTCTATCGAGAGCTTTCCTTCCCCATCGATTTACTCTTACACTTTCATTACACAAACCACAAATGCAAAAACACACATGCAGATCACCAGACCTCCTGTGAACGTTAAATCTTACAAAACATATACTTAATAAAATATACATTTAACAAAATGTATCCAAGTCATACCGTACTGTACATCAAAGTGAGATTTAATGTGCCCACAATGTCCTATAATTGCTGCAATAAGTCATATAAAAATGAATAAACACTCAAAATTGGACATTTGTAAGACACAAACCTATAGACTTTTGAAAAATCAATGACAAAAACAGTGGTAAGGGATGTGGGTTCTGAATAAGGGATAGTTCACCCAAAAAATAAAGATTATGTCATCATTTACTCGCCATAAACCTGTATGAGTTTTTTATTATGATGAACACAAAAGACAATATTGTTGATAAATGATGGTAAGCACACAGTTGACAGTTCCCATTGAATTCCATATTTGTTTATCCTACTATGGAAGTCAATGGTTACAATCAGCTGAATGCATACCATCATTTATCAACAATATCTTCTTTTGTGTTCATCAGAAAATAGAAATTCATACAGGTTTAGAACAACATGAGGATGAGTAAATGATGACATCATTTTCATTTTGGGTGAACTATCCCTGTAAAGGGGACATATCATAAAAATTGGACTTTTTCCATGTGCTATAATTGTGCCTCTATTGACTTAGAAAATGTAAAAAAAAGTACACCATTCTCTGCAAGCATGTGAAAAATAGTTTGTTGAAATTTGGCTCCCCTTGTGATGTCAGAAGGGGATAATACCGCCACTTAATCTGCATTATCCAACCACGGCACTGCCATTTAGTGCAGAGATCAGCTCATTTGCATTTAAAGGACACACAAAATAGCACATTTTTGCTCACACCTACAAAGTGGTAATTTTAACACGCTATAATAAATGATCTATATGGTATTTTTAGCAAGAACCTCACATACATACTCTGGGGACACCAAAGATTTATTTGACATTTTTAAAGAGTCTTGTGAAATGACCCCTTTAAAATAGAAAAGCTTTATTTTGTAGCTCTTAGGGACAAGCAGGGTATTCCTAAACTGGAGTCTCAAACCACATTATAATAAGTGACCTACTATCTGCACACATATCTTCAAGTTACAACTTCATTGCATTCCTTGAAAGAATATGACACCAATATTTGGTTTCTGTCTATTGAAATGAGTCTCGCCCTGTTTGTTTTCCCATGGTTCCCTCTGGCCTGATTAAAATGAAGCACCATGTGATAACTTTCTCTTTATTCCTTGAGGCCTTGGTGCATGTGTTACACAATTCAGTCACAGCGCCTAAGGTTTCTCTGACACTTTTTCATTATAGCAGTGATGCAGACCTAAAAGCATTGAGGAAATACTTGTAATGAATAGTTTTTCTTACAGCTAACCTCCTACAGCCATTGTTCTGAATGTTTCAGTCATGTTTTCATTTGGATTCCTCATTTAAGCTTTATTTGTGTCATACATCATCCATGTCAGACTGTTATCCAAGTTATAATACTGTATAAATGCCTCATTAAGTCATGATATGTGTGTGTCACAAGCCTTTAAAATCAACATTTTACTTTTCTGCTCTTACAAAAATAAACACATAAACCTATAATGAGCTGCACTGTCAAAATAAAGATCTGCAATATAATCCAGAATGAATCCTGCAGGCCTGACTGTGTTTAATCGAAATGAAATTCTAACTAATGTCCATCTAATTCCAATGTCACAGCCTGTCACACTGATGAACACCATCAGTATAATTATCCAAACATTAAGCATTGCACTTGTCTAGCTTTGCGCTGTCTGTCCAGTATTCTCTAAGTGATTCATGAATGAAGACAGGGATCGCCATTGTTCCAGAGGAAACAAGACAGACCAGTATGATTCATGGATGATATTGGCATGGAGAGGAGCGAAATATTTCCCAGACCTACCAAAATATTAAACATCATATTTATATTTCCATGAAAGTTTTTCCTTTTATACACAAGGCACACACTTTTGGGCAATTACAAATTTCTCTGTGTGGAATATACGTCTCCTTAGCCAAAGTTCTGGAGAATAACATTGCACAGACACCACATCGCCATTTTGTACAATGAAATGATATTGTAGTGAGGTGTTTTCCTCATTTTGCAAGCTACTATATTATATTACCGGTTTTAGGTTCTGCATACATATTTCGAACACGGCTTTATTATTTTTTATATTATTTAAGTTAAATGTAAAACACTGGTTTTGTTTGTTGTAGTTATATGTCTATGCTTTGGTAATTAAACTGCTTTTCAGATAAACAAAGGAGATTACAGCCGGGTGTAAATGACATCACAGACTCAATAAATGTCATAACTTGTCGCATCTTGTCCAAACCAGGACAAACATGTCCAAACATGCACCAACACGTCTCTCTGAATTAAAAAGCATTACCTCATCCTATTAAAAGCCACTGTCTGGGTAAGTTTTACCAATGACACTGCATTGGGATGGACATTGAGCACTGTTTACAAACATCTGTGTTTCATTAGGGTTTGTAGAGTTCCTAAAACTAGGCAAGTTTATTTATATTATCTGTAATATTTTTAAAAGACAAACACAGGGAAATGAGTGGAATATTATTCCCTAATTATTTCTCCTTAGACTCTACACTACGGAGCGGGCCAAAAACGATGCGAAAGCTGGTTTAAATTTCTCTCCGTTGACATTGTACTATGAAATATTACTTTAATTCAACATGTGTTTATGACCTTAGTGGAGAAATACTAAACACAAAGCCTGCAAAGTCCTAGGAAATAAAATGACTTACTGTAGGATTTAGGTTGTCAGGACAGCATTTACACCTTAAACTTTCATGAGTTTGTAAATGCCAATTACATCATGTTACTGTTGCTCAACTGATAAGGCCTGGTGCTAGCAACACCGAGGTCATGGATTCAGTTTCCTTGGAAAGCATGATAAGTAAGCTGCTTGAAATAAAGCAAGTCACCAAACCCACAGGTGGGACCATTCGGAGCGGAGGTCAGATCCCAGTTTTCACTGATCCCAGTTTCACAACTGCACCTTCTCGAAACTAAAAGCATCGTCTTATCATCCAGTCGTAAAACCTGAGGTTCAACTTTACTGAGTCGGAAACTTTTCAACATCTTTTCATGAAATGAAAGTAAAATTTTTATTTCACTGCTGTGAACGAGTTAGACAGGTTCTTAAAGCGAAACATATTCATGTTGTGCACGTACGCTTCATTAATTTTGCGTGAAAGGAAAAATTATTTGTCATTCAACAAGCCTTAACTAAAAATGGATGTGTTAAAAACAACACAATCTTGTTTTTGAGGAAACACACTAAATGCATTGTTCCAAACAAAACACACCTCTGTGCTATTATTGGAACAATACATTTTGTTTTATTTTTAATTATTTTAGCACAATGACACATAGGCCTGGGTTCAAAGACAAAGCTTAGCTAAAACCATGACTAGGTCTTAGTTAAATAAAGATGTTTAAGCCTCATTTATAAACATGGCTTAGAAAAATGTTGCTGGTGTGCATCTTGAGACAAATCAATGGCACTGGCATATTTTAAGATCTGTCATTGCAAGTAATTTTCAGTTAAGACAGCTCAAACATGCATTTTAGTCTAGGAGCCTTAAGCATCGTCTGTGAAACCAAGGGGGTGATTCTCGCGAAATTAGACTTATGAGGTGTCATGAAACATTTTGATACAGTTACAAACATCTCTTCATGTAATATTTTGCATATGACATCATACATACTAAGTTTGTTGTTTTTCCACATTTAAGGGGAAAATGTTTATTACCGCAACGTGCCCATGACTGGATTTGGATTTTTTGACATGGAAATATTTATAAAAAAATAAAAAGCTTCAGTGCATGTTATACTATCAACATTTACAGTAAAGAAACATGTGGTGTTTGGTGATCATTGGTAAATATAGAGACAATAATAAGGAATATAAATGTGTCCAACACCAATTTTCTCTTCCTCCGCAACAATTTTCAATCATTGTTTAAGCCCTCAAGGAACTAACATTAAAAAAAATAGTTGGACGGGACATAATTGACTGTGACACTCAAGATGGCTACCAGATAAGCAGTTCTTATTTTTTCTCTCCAGATAAAAGTTGAAATTTTGTTTGTCATAGTCCCTAGACAACTTTTTAGTTCTTATTACCAAAACATGAGTTTGTAAATGCATATATTTAATGTAATATCATGTTGCGGTTATGATAATTTTTGATGATGATAATCTAAAAAATGTTAATAATTCTATAGGAAATATTTTTTAAATCCTCTAAAAATAATGGTTATAGTAGGCTAAGTTTAGACCTTAATCTTACATGTTCAAAAAAAAATATATATTTTTTAAATTTTGATGCTGGACACTTTCTAAATCTGGATTTCGTGAGAATCACTCACAGGGCTAATGTGATAAATTCTTTTTTTAGAGTGTTCCAATGACATGGTGCCAAAATACTCAAACCAATGAATCTGAAGTAAACACAAACAGGGACATGGTGTTTATTAGTGAAGCACCTGCTCTAATGTTTATGTTCATCGGTCAAGCCTAAAAAAAACCTTCAGAAAAGTATATTTTCTGCAAAAATTAATATGCAGGACCTATAGAGCTTTTGCGAGATGTCACAGTTATGGCACTGCAAGCTGTGCCCGCAATGTGGTGGCAGAAACAAAGTGGAAATGAATAAGACACTAGTGAAACAAACAAGATAATAGCACTTGTTGAGTGTCAGAATAGCAATGCCAAAAAAGATGGCCTTTATTTTTATAGAATACTGTCGTCGAAGACACCGTTTGCAGATAAATGTAGGTGTTTATGGTTGCAATAAGCCGGACAGACTGGAGTAATGAAACCATCTGAAATCTATTAATAATTAGAATAGAAAATAATTAGAGAAGATGTCCAGTGTTCTGTAAAAGTCTGTTCCCTCTATGTGTTTCTTATAGCATTTTCATCACGTTACGTTTATAATTTCAAAAAATAAATTAAAAACAGGCAAATTATAATAGTATACAATACATGATAGTATTGCTCTTATATATACTTCAGTGATTCATACTGTAAAAATAATTGCTTTACCAATAAACAACAATACATATACATTACATACATGCACAATATATCAGTAGCCAAGCCATTTAAACTTTTAATTTACGTAAAAAATTAACGTAACTTGGCAAAAAATGCTATAAGAAACATTACACTAAAGGGAAACATAGGGGAAACAGATTTAGAAAGAACACCGCATCCATAAAAATCACTGTTTAATACTAAAACACTTCACACCGCTACTGCAGAGCTGCCACTTTCTGCCACCAGTTGGGCTACGCCCACAAAAAATGTCTTCTCTGTTTGCAAACACGCAAATGGTCTATAGCAGTGTTTTTAATAATACTAATTTGAATTTATAAAGCAATAACCACTATAATTTCTCTAATTGAAAAGACCTAAAATTAGCGCATTATGAACCTATAGATGGGTTTTAATTCAAGAAGAGGCTGATACTGACCCAAAAAGATGCCAATGGTGGAAAAAATTTTAGTAAGATTAAAATTATTCTACAACTTTCTAAAAGCAAGATTAGCATTTTAGTAATGATGTATTAAATTACACACTCTTAGAACAGATGTGTTAAAAACAACACATTAGTGTTGACTCTGGGACAACGCATTTAGTGTGAGAATCCACCCATCTCTTGTGTTATTATTGAAACAACACATTTTGTGTTACTTTTAACACAACTTGTGTTTTATTTTACAAAATCAACAAAAAATGACACATAATGTGTTAAAATTACACATAATGTGTTAAAAGTATAACACAAAAAGATGTGTAAAAAATAAACACATCCTTACGTACAAGAAACTACATAAATTTTAAGTAACTACATAAGTTAGGGCTGTCACAATGATTAAATAATCATCTCATCGCGATTGTTTGAACTCATCGCGATGATTTCCGATCACTGCAATGATTGCACATCTCTCTAAAAAACACAAGGGGGAGCTGCAGTGCCTGTATAAATGAGACAGTATCAGATTACTTTTAAATATGTCTTATGTGTATTAATATTTACTGCCAGATAAACGTCGCAAAAGATTTAATTTAAATAATCACAACAATTTGTGAAAATTATTTCATGAACAAACAAAAAAGTATGAGAATTAAATGACAAAGCAATAAAATAGACCATTAATCGTCATAATCGTCAAAGCCTTAAAACAGGAAATTAATTGTAATAATCGTGACAGCTCTAACATAAGTAGCAGTTCACACTGACAAGTCCATTAAGTATTAGTCAGATAATGAGTAATAAATATTATTTAAAATTTCACATCCCTAAATCGACCGCCTTGTTTCACAGTACAATATCCCTGATGTTTACAAAAAACAATGTCACGGATATGGTATTATTAAAAGAAATAGGATTCTATCTCCAGGGGCAGCATGGGTGGGTAAACAAAAAAGCTTTTGTCTGTTACCTTTAGTGTCACAGTTAAAAGAGGGGCCATTGTGCTTTAGAAAGGATCCCTATGGTTCATGTCCTGGAACTGTAATAGATCCATTTCCTTAGATTAAGAGATTCAGATCACATCAGTGTTACACCTGTTATTTCACAACCTCTCCATTTTATGATTAGTGCTTGGTTGATATGAAAAACTACATTATTTTACATGAACTATCATTGAACAGTACTTCTATAACATTTACTAGTGCAAGTTCGTCAATTTCAACATTTAATATTAAATTTTTTACCTTTTTTCATTAGACTAATAAATGCTTTAAAATATTTCGCTCATTGTTAGTTTATATTAGGTAATACATTAACTATACATTTATAACTGGGCTATATGCTTCAATATATTTTTTAAACATGTCTTTTAGTATTTAAATTGGATCATGGGTGCTTCAAAAGGGTAAAAGAGGTCTAGAACACATAAAAATGAGTTGTGTGCTTTTTAATCACATGGAAATGCATGCCTTCATACCTGAAAATAGAGATTTACAATGAACTAGAAGAGAAACAAAAACCTTTTGTAGAGAACACAGGTCTCATTTTTCTGTACAATGTTTTTAGGCACTTGGAATTACAACAGCAAACATTCCTTTCTTAAAGACGAACATAAAATATCTTTGGTCCTTAAAACAACCAAGAAGCAGAGGTTGTTTGAAACCACCGTCTGGCAAAAAGAGAAATACATATTTAGCTTCATGTCTTTCCCCCAGCAGCCTTCTCTCCCCGTTTACACGACTTCTGAATCTATAATGCACTCGAAAAACGGAAAATGCTCAATCCCAAGACAATATTTCTGCTACATGTAAAAAGAGATTGACAAACCCTCATTCGCTCTGCAAGTTACGATTGTAAAGATTGGCTCAAATCAGACATACAGCAGTGAACAGTCATTTTATACACATTATGTCACATTTAGCAAAACAATCCATTTTGCCATTGTTTAAAGAGCTCCAAAGTCCTTTTTGTTTTTTTAACAGTGACTATGGTATTCACTTGCTTGCATATCGACCTCACCGCATGGGAAGTTGATTTTTATCTCTAGCAGAGGTACTGTGGGTCAGTTACAGGGCAGCCACGTCGGGTACGAATTACTGCACGTGTGCACCAGCGGCTGTACTCGAGCTATGTAGTAGTTACTGAAGTTGATGTCTCGCACGTAGGGAGCCGGCTGGTAATAGCATGTGACGTTGGTGACCGTAGGGATGGCGTTTTGTTCAGCCAGCACCCTGAGCGCAAGCATCGAAATAAGATTTAGTGTCTGTCTCCTTTCGTGTCCCATTAAACAAACCGTACTTTCGTTGACCACGTGGTACAACGTGACCAAACAGTCGTAACGTTTGTGTTCCATTCCAGTGAAGTGATTTTGCAGGTAAGCCTCCAGCTTTCTCTGCTGCTCAACTATGTCTGGAAAGTCAATGAAGAACCGCGAGCACATGTACCGCTGGAGCGACTTCATCTCCGATTCGGACGTCGGACGAAACCCTCGCACCAACAGGTGGCAATATTTTAAGAGTCCACCTCCCCGGATCTCTTCCGGGTTCCGCGTGGCGAGGATCTTGTTGCATAAATGGCCGAGAGCTTCTTTGAAGTCCCCGTACATGCTTTCTCCCGTTACTGTTGGGTGGAAGCTCTCGGACATGGGCGTCTCTGAACAACGGTCAAACAGAAGTAGAGAGTCCAAATGTATTTGGAAAGAGTCCACGCTGAACTCAAACTGCCGCCTCAAAGAGTCCACGAATTTGAGTTCCACGTTTTTCCCGGTGTTGTTGGAAAGCGAGATGAGACTCCAGCGGTCGGTGTCATTGCAGACCTTTACCAGCTTCTGTACGTAGGCCTCCTTTAGAGTAAGCGGCGAGATCCTCTCCTTACTGACGCCTTCAGGTAGGAAGTCCAGCAGGCTGTCGAGAACCACGTCCTTCACCACCCGGAAGGCTTGGTCGTCCGACAGAGAAAGTCTAAATATTAGGTCCAAATCCTTGTACCCAAGTCCCGTGTCCTGGTGAAGAACGTGACTGGCAGCTGAGCCGTTTAACCTTACATCCTGAACATTGATGCCTCGCTCCTCCAAACGTGCTCGAACCACCTATGGAAATAGATCAAGTTTAGATATATAAAAAGTGAATGCACACCAGTAAACACCTGACTTTACAAACATAAGACATAAGGTAAAGCATGAAAAATCTTAAATTCTTTATGTAGATGGCCTGGACTAGACTTGATTCCAAACTTGCTCACTGAAACAATTTTGAACATCAAAAAATGAGTTACATAATACTTTAAAAGAGCTTACAATAGAGCAGACCTGTTGCTACAGTTACACCACACCTGAGACAGCATGTCGTACCATATCAACATTAAATTATTTCATTGATTACCTTTCTCGTTTAAAAATAAAAGGTTATTTATCCTCAAGGCTTGATGCATTTTTTTAATTAGACATCACTGTACCCATGCATGTGCACTTAAAAAAATAACATAACATTATAAATATTAGCTTGAAAAACCTGTCTGATGTTATGACAGAATGGCCTGACCTTTTCTCTACCATACATTCCCATTGTTCCCAGTATAGATCTATTCATGCATAGAGTTGAACTAGACGATAGCAAACTGTAAAGATCAGAGTTGTTTTGTTTATCTGGAAAATATGCACTGCCAAGTTTGGCAAATGTGTACCTCACTACCCAGTCTCACAAGGTTTCGTGATATAATCATGTAATTTTTTGATTCTTTTTTCGTGATATTATCACGAATTTCTGCGTTTTTTCGTGATCGTATAACGAATTCCTGTTTTCGTGTGATTATCACGTATTGGTTACTCAACTGCTTTTTCCTATTTTTAAACCATTGTCGTTTCGGTTTAGTGTTAGATTTGGTGTTTTTGCATTAGAATGTCACTTTATACATTGGTTTATACAATTTTTCTGATTTATTTTTGTATATGTCGCCTGGCGTTAGGGTTAGATTTAGGTTTGGGTAAGGATGTCATTTTGTATGAATCTAACCCTAAACCAAAGCGATAATTGTAAGAAAATAGAATAAAACAGTTGAGTAAACAATACATAATAATCCCACAAAAACAGGAATTCGTTATACAATCACGAAAAAACGCGGAAATTCGTGATATCACGAAAAAATAATAAAAAAATGAAGTGACTATATAACAAAATTTACCTCTAACCCGAGATATCAAAACATCCAGATAGACTTTGTGAAGAACATTGTGTACAGTTGTTTGTTGTCATACACTATTAAAAATAAAGTTTCTAAAAGGTTCTTCACAGTGATGAAAAAGAAGAACAATTTTTGATTAAGAAGTTAAAAGAACCATGTTTCCTACCTTATCATAGTCTGTAGAAGTTTTTGAAGGGTTTTTATGGTAAAAAATGGTTCTTTTATGGCATCATTTATTTTTAAGAGTGTATGCCAAACTGCTTACTGAAGAAAACATGAAACAACATGTTATAACTCTCAAATGCGCATAATGAGCACATTTATATGCTACTTGTATAGTTTTACAACCATTAGAAGATTAAAATGTGCTTAAGGGTCAATGATAAAAAGGATAAATGGGCCTCATTTACAAAGAATGCATAAGCACAAATTTGTTCGTAAAATGTGCGTACGGATGTTTTAACTAACAAATTATGATTTAACAAAAACTTTCACACTAAAATTAATTTTAAATGTATGCAAAAACGTAAGAACAACTTACAATTCAAAATAAGTGTTTGGAGTGTCATGTGAACCATGTGCATCACATGTTTTGTCAAAATAAGTGCCTGCTGCACATGCGTCAAAACCATTCATGATAAAAGAGACGCTCACGTTCACAAAATACACGCAAGACACTCCCTTAACTCTGATTACGCATGAGATTATGCGAGTATCTGGCAAACGCGAGCATCTCTTTAATCATAAACCCTTAAGACGCGTCTGCAGCAGGCACTTATTTTGACATAACACGTGATGCACACAGAATCTCTTGATGCGCAGAACACATATAAAAAATAAAAAAAACATATACGAGCTACATATACGTTGTGACGAACTTCGCATCGAGTGCCCTCGAAAAAATAAGTCACCGGCCGCCACTGCGAACAGTTACACCACCCTGCTATTTTACAAGTTTGAGAAACAAACCAAAACATTAATGAATATTTATTATTATAAAAAAATACTGAAAATGTATTCAAACTAAATGTGTTTTATACTGTAGAATAAAGTGACGCATGTCATGAATCTATATATCAAGTTATTTTAAAAAGGAAACACAAAAATATGCATGTCACGTCATTGACCCTTAAATCACACTCTCTTTGAACTCAAGTAACCTCCGTTTTCCATAGGTCTGTCGGATTAGTGTCAATCAGTACAACTACTCCCTCTCTCTCCTGTCAATCAAATCATTAGCTTTCTATTTTTACATAATAGGTCAGACTGTATCAACTGACCCACTGCAAGCAGAAAAACAACATACAACGTGTACATCTATTATAGCCAAGGAACCCGATGAAAGCAGGTTTAGTCTGGTATGTCTATGTCTGCTTTCGCCCCTAGGGAACAAAAAGTGAAGCCAATATTTTTGGCAACTTAATTCAGAAGACAAGATATGCTCCTCTTAAATAAAGGGTGTGTAGAGCTGCACAGTTAATGGCAATGAAAACAAAATCAAAATATGATGGCATCCAATTATTAAACCACAAAAGAGTATGATTTAATTTAATATACCTGTAAAATCTGCTGCATGCTTTAAATATAAGCATCAGCAGCTCGGTTTTGTTTATGAACATGTTCAGATCTTGTGTGAACCTAATGATTCACTTTTTAAAAAATAAAGATGCTTAAAAGCTTTTTTTACAGAGATGCAAAAGAGATATGAAAGAAATACTTCTTTTGAATTATTATTATCTAAAGAACTATTTGTAAATCAGAAAGTTTCCCTTTAATGCATCGTGAAGCACCTTTATTTTTATAAGCGTACAACATATGTCTATTTAAGCTTTAAAAGGTTCTGAGTTTGGTTGACTTACTGTACTACATTACATACACTGATACACCGATTTATTTTTCACAATTTTATATGTTTAACAATTTTTTATTTGTAATATATCAATTTAACAGCTCTTACACGGCTACTGTTTTGAAAGGTTTACTGTAGCCCCAACCATAATTAGACACACCTGTACCAGCAATTCAAGGTCTTTGAGATAACTAGAAAATTACAAGCAGGTGTGTTTCATTAAAGCTCAAGCTAAACTCTGCAGGACGCCAGCCATACAGGAGCAAAAAAATATTTCCCTTTTTAACACCCTACACGCTTCTACAGCTATTTTCATGATGACAGCCAGGTTTAGATATTCAAAAGTAAAACTGAATAAATGTAATACAATACACGTCTAATCGATTGTAAAGAAACAATTACATGCTCGAGGTCTTAACCCGGCCACATTGCACGTGTGTGAATATAAAAATAATAATTTGTTAGTTTTATTTTACCATAATAGAATAAAAGACAACCAAAGAGATTTAATATTAACAATATGCATCACTGGTATTGATATGAATGGGGTTGACTAGAATAGTCAACTTGCAATAGTCAATGTGGACTCTCTAGTCCCACCATCCAGTAAAGAAAGCCAATCGTCAACCGTTATATGACAGAGTCCAAAATAGACTAAAATTCAAGCATATCTGCAAGAATATACTATATACTCTTCCTTTGTCTTCAGGAACACTTTGACATGAGGTATATAGTCACTAAATCAGAGACCCTTCTATTGAAATCTGAACTCAGGTCATCACACGAAACGCTATTTAAAATGCATGTTACTAACCGGTGTAAACATCAATCTTCATCACCTGACGGATTTTAACACCAGGTGTAAACAGGGCCATTGAGTGGAAACCTGCTCTAAATTGCCATGCTAAGTCACATTCTCACTGCACTCAAATGCTAGATTTTATGGTCCAATTGTACATCACAGCCTAAAGCTCAATGTGCAACCATGTTACTCTTTGATTGTGAAAACGGCCACAAAGTCCATGTGATTAGATGGTGCCTTGAGAATTATGATATTGGAGTTAAGCAAAACGAGAAAGAGTAAATGGGCAGACATCATTTTTCAACTTTGGGATATCATGTGGAGGTTGACTAATAAAACATCAAAGTTGGTTTTTACAGGTTTGTCATAAAAGATAATAGGCCTCACAATATCTCACCCTGAAACTTAATCTGTTCCAGCAGATGCGGTATTATGAAACACAGAGACTGTCAAAAGCTTGACCATTGATTACTGTCCACTAACCTACAACAGATGTGTTTACTAAATTAGCGTGAAACTTAATATATCAGGGTATGAAATATATATTTTTGGGCTATAATTTTGGTATGATGACATGCATTGGGGTATGATTGTCAATTTGAATTGCCAGGATTTATATTACACATTACACTATTCAGGCATTTAGGGGAAAAACATACCCATTTATTTAAAAAATTAAATGCATCTAAGCCAAAAAACTTTAAAACGTATCCTTAGGTTGTTTAAGCTGTAGAAGGCCCTAAATGCTTACACGTACCTTGATGTGGTAATATGATGCTTGCACAAACTAACTATTAGGTCGTTATTTTTGGAGGACAGGTCTTGCAGAACTGGACATTAGGTTCAAGAGAGCAGAAAATATTACATTCCACAGCAGTCTAGTCTTTTATAGGATCTAAAGCACATGATCTATTGTGAAACTACATATGTAAACATTTACAGTATTTGAGACCCCTGGAAAAATATGTCAAATCCTTTTAAGGATCCTGCAACAGACTATTGTGTAAGAAAAGGCAACATCTTGTTCAATGCTATGGTCTCAAACTGCTGCCAGATAGAGCTGTATATGTATGCGAAATGCTTAATCTTTCAGATGATAAGCTTTCAGGAGTATTTTCCATATAGTATGTCAAACATAAGCTTTCTTAATGGGTGATATGGGCAGCTAGTAAAGAAGAAAAGATCAGTACTTGCATGAGTTAATCCAGACTCACACTGCATGTGTATGAGAACAAGTAATCTTTTCATTTTAAGGAAGGGGCCATGGATTCTGGTTATCACTGGACTGTTGGGAATCAAGCAGGGTAACATTGCATGGGATTAATGAGTCAGACTCAGTGCAAAGCAATCGTGAGAATGTCCAAGTCATTAAAACGTGGCTTATGTTTGCTAAGCGCACACGTTTCTGCTGAAGGGTCAAAATCTGTTGTCAAGCCAAAATGTAATAGTCAAGCCACTTTTACATTTGGAAACAATCATTCCCAAACAAGACAAATAATATTACTACCTCAATTTAATCTGACAGTATAACAATGTAGCCAGATGTGATCATTAATCAAACATTTAATAAAAAAAAATGCTAGGTCAGTATTTGAACATTACACTAAAAGTTGTCCATGAAGTGCCAAGTCTAGAAACCCTAGGAAAATTTACCATGGATTTATAGTGTAGTTAAACTATAGTTTTGGTGGATTGATTGCTATTTGTATAACCACAGTTTTACTACAAATACCGTGGTCAAACTATGGCTAGCTTACTGTTACAAAACCATGGTTAATTTGTGGTTAAAATGGTTTAACTACAAAATAAAAGCAAAAACCATGTGTACTGAAGTTAAACTATGAGATTTTTGTAAGGGTGCATTTAAAAATAATTAGTCCTGAAAGAGACCCATAAAAAATCTTCAATAGCTGTTTGTAATCGGACACTTTTTTAATATTGTATAGCCAAATGCGAACATTCATTGAGGGGCATATTTAAACATTACACTTATGGTTGGCCATGAAGTGGCACGTCTAGAAATCTAAACAAAATAAGTTAGTTAAAAAAATCTAAAAAACCATATAGTAAAAGACGCAAAGAAGTGTTTAGTGGGGGTAACGTTACTGTTAAACAAATAGGCTAGTCATAATTACATTTATTAAACAATTATAAACTATATTAAAAACAGATAAAGATTGAAACAGACATGAAGTCGAATATCATACAAATAAAAGTGAGTAAATGTTCAAGTGTGCAGGAAGATTTTTGAAAGATGTGCTTTCATAATTACCTGAACGATCTGACGCGGCTGTACTGAAAGAGTCGGGAAGTTTCCACGTCCGTGAACGGGAACCGTCTCGCCGAGAATAGAGTCCAAACGTTGCACCTGCTCCCAAGATAACACGCATACCCTAGGACACGGCTCTGACACATCACCGGAGGACATGGCGATGGAAAGAACAACCGAGCTTTGGACAAAATACACAAAAACTTCTGCTTTATTCCGACACAGATATTGCTGCGCTTCAAACACTTGGGATGAGGATCCTAAGTATGTCAGTTATTTTTGCAGAAGCTCTTTTTATCGACTATATCAAGACGGTTCTTCCTGAAGGGATCCAGCTGCGCTCGCACTTCACTATTCCAAATCCGCGTGCACCCAACAGCAATGCCACAAGAGTTACAGTATGCTAGGAAACGAACTGACTGGATGCTCTTATTTCGATGAGATTTGCATACGGGCTTTTTTATTGGTTGAATGTTTGCTCATAAATTATCTATGACGCTTTTCGGAAACGAACTGACTGCCTGGATGTTCTTATGTCGATGAGATTTGCATACGGGCTTATTTATTGGTTGAATGTTTGCTCATAAATTATTCATGACGCTTTTCGGAAGACACACGCATAGTTCATTCGCCAGCAGCAGAGTTGTACACGCCCACACCATTAAAGGTCTCTGTTCTTAGCCGGAAGACATTGTAAACGTCGAGAGTTTGTTTTAATTAATTAATGTATTTAAATAAAACAAATATATTAATAAAATGCTATTGATCGGACGCTCTTTTGAACAGAAGTCTAACACTATCAGTTTGACAGAAAATATTTTAATAGCACAAAACCATTTTGTGAAAATAGTCAATGTGCTATAATACATTACAGTTGATTCTCTAAATATTAACACATTGAGCCTCTGTTTACTCTCTCTATCTCTCTCTCTCTCTTTCATTCTAACCTCGTTTGCCATATAGATAAACAGTTATTTAAAAACAATTATATAATTCAGAAATATCTAAAGCACACTTGCCTTTTCGACCAACATGCACATCAATCACTTTTAGTATACAAGTCTTTTTATAATATTCAGTCATTGAACTCAGAGATCTGATAAATAAATCATTTAGGTCTAGATATGCATACATTTGATACCAATTTGTACCTTAAGAGGTACTAATATGCACTCCTTAGAACCGATATGTACCTCTGAGGTACTATTATAAACTCTAAAGGTGTACTTTTTGAAAGGGTATCGCCCCAGTGACAGCTACACAGCAAAATTACCAGTGTTAAATACACTGTTGGTGTAGGTGATTTTTTTGTCCATTGTTTTCTGACAATGCATATCTGCAGGGAAAACATTAAGTTTAGTGTTTTGGGTTTACTTTGGATGTAGGCTATTTACTCATGCATTATTTATTCACATTGGCTTCCAGAGTAACAATTTTACCTCAGAAATAGCCTAGGGAACGTTCCCATCTGATTTTTCCAAACTAACTGATTTTAAATTAGGCCTATATATCTATTAAGAGGTTTAAGAATGACATTCAGCAAACTATATATACAGTATTGTAAAAAAAATTAAGACCCAAAACAAAATATAGATAGAACCCCTGTAAGCATCTGATAATAAGGGTGTTTTAAAATGTATCAGATGTTAACCAAATCACATTTTCAGATCTAACTGAATGCAAGAACTGTCCAACTGTAAATACTGTAACCACATGCTTATTACAACTAGGAATTGGATTGTCCAAAATTGCAATTTTAAGCATTTAGGATACACTTTGATGCAAAGCCACCTATTCAATGTATGCATTTTACCAGTACATGTGTTCCCTGGGATTAAAAGCCACAACCTTTGCGATGCTAATTCAATGCTGTACCAACTGAGCTAAGAACACTATGTATTAATGCATTGCTTGTAAGTCGCTAAATAATTAGATATAAATGTAAATGTATGAAGAATACATTGTTAAATGCATATCAATTTCCAACCGTATAACACAAACATTGTATTTATGTTGACTGTATTTGGCTAAACAAAGAATGAAAAGATGTGCTGCAAACGTATGATTCTCTACAACGTGGCATTTATGCGCTTCGTGGGATGACTCACAGCTTGCAAGCTGCTAAGCAGTCTTGGGGGCAACAACGGTGGGGATTAGTCATACTAGATTCGTGTGTATGTGATGAGACGGTTGAACTGCGTACCTTTTCAATAGGGGAGGTCCTGAGAGTGTGTGATGTCAATTTTCGTTCCCCTAGTAACAGCATCCCCCCATCACCAGGCAGCATGGAAGAGGGAGCCCTCATCTGTGTTCTGAGCAGCTGGTGATATGAGATACCTGCGTCATCGGCCTAAAAATAACTTGCCTTGAGGTAAGAAGGCATTGTTGGAAACAACTCCGGGCTGTAATGATTTATAAAGGGAGCAAATCATTCAAATGGGGGTAGAACAAGGAAACATTGAGAGCGAGTGGCTTTGAAACATTGGTCACTGTGAATAGCGCTATAGAAATTAATCTAAATTGAATATTTTCAAGAGTCAATTTCTGTGTGCATACTACAAAAATGAATACGGTTTTCATAAAAGTAATAAAACTATACACATTTATTGAATTTGACTTATAACTTCTTTCCTAGCCACTCATTTGGCCTCTCCTATCTGATATTCACTTATCCATTATTACTGGCCCTGCTGGACAAGAGCATATGAGCAAAGGTGATGTCAACTGTGCAACCCATTTTTAGGTTGTACTGTAAACGAAAGCGAGGTGGGGCAGCCTCACACCCTAAAGAGTGTTCATGCGATCCATTTATTTTGTTTGTTTGTAATCCATCTCTTACAGAGTTCTGGCTTTATTGGATGTCTGAGGCTTGTGAGTGCAGAAAGATTATTTGACAACACCTTGTATAAATGTAACAGTAAACATAACCAAGAAAACAGAGGCAGAACTAGGATTACCAAACGTACACATAAAGTTATAAAATGTGTTTATACGGCACTAGTTCTCAACACCAGATCTGGTGACCAACAGCTTGTTATTTTTGTAACAGGTCAGTCAGACAAATTAAGATCACACCGAAGCGATTGCCGGTTGTAATAAATAGAAAATGACAAACATGGCAATGCTTTTGCCTCTGTGTGACCTTTGCTATATCAGGCGGAAAGTTCATGTGTAACTAAAGGAATGAACAGCTTCTTAAGGATGACAGAAACCCTAGAGAATGTCACAAGACTGACATCTCGAAGCAAAGTAAGGCCACAAATTACAATGACTAAGTTGGGTTTGACATAATAATCATGAGCACACAGAATTTGGCGTCACACCTTGTGAATAGAAAAGACAAAGCAGATCGGCAACAATTATGACATTATATAACACTGTCACAGGCAGAGCTCAGCTGATTGTTATCCATCGATTCACTTTCAATAAAGAAAAACTGGACTTCCTTATGTTTTTGTTGTGTCACAATATATTGTCGGGAGGTCAGAGGTGCACTAGAACTGAAAGGCTGGAAAACAATGAGTCAATGTGAGATAGGTGCAAAGGATTATGTATGTTTTTTTGTTCTTTGTCTTTAAATAGTGTTAAATGCGTGATTTCAAAGCTGCATTGGAGACAACCTAATATTAATAAGTGACCCAGTCTTTTTTTTGCGATTAAATTGATTAAAATCAAACTTTGATGCTCCTAATATCATAATTCGGTTATGAGACCTTAACCTATATCTCGGTCATTCCATATGACAACAACATTGTTTGTCTTCTAGCTTTGGTGATATAGGGCATTTTTACTACTGCTTGCTCCTGTCAATGTTTGATGAGATCCACAAGTTCTTATCTAGAAGTCTGTGCAACTTCTGGAATTGTGTTATGTAAGCTGAACAGTATCTGTACTTCAAAAAATGGATTCTCGCTGACTGAAGGACTTTATAGGGTGCTATTTTAATCAAAAGGATGTTATAAGTAATTTTAACACTGTAACAGGAGAGAAGTGTATTTTGTCTAATGTGGTCACAATTAAATGACCAACAACCGCAGTACATCATTGTATTAGTTTTGTTCAGCAACATTCACACTTGTGTGTGGTACACACGGTCATGATACACAAAACCCTAACTCTCTATGAAACCAAACAGACAAAGGCAGCCCCACCCTTTAAAATCTATAAACTATACAGTCTTTCTAACACACAGCTCTTTAAAGTGGCCTCCCTTTGTGATTAATAGCTTATACTGGAATGTTTGTTTAAGATTTGCGTCACGGACAACCAGGTGTGCTACCTGAATATTTTCCTTAATTACAAAAGATTATATATTATTTTTAGTAATTAACTCTAGTTGGCTACAAAAAACAAGTTTAGCTAAATATTTATGTCAGATTATGGCTCATAGATGAGACATATAGATGAGAGGTGGATGCTCTCTTGCTCTTTTAAGAACAAGGGTCAAATTTACTGCCTGGCCTCTTGTTGCGCAAGCACAATTGAATTTGTATGTCGCAGGGGAAACTAAACGTGTGGGTGGATATTTACAGATGGAAAACTTGCTGGTGCAAACAATAGTGACTTTTTAAGGTCTTAAAAGTGTCTTTTTTCACAAGCAAGTAATATTTTTGAGAGTGTTATATAAGCTTAGACATACGGAAGTATCGAATTAAGATAACGTACCTTCGTACATGTATAAAATGCATACAAACATTGTATCTGTCAAGTCATGTCAAATCAAATCAGATTTATTTTTATAGCATCTTTACAATGTTTTATTGCTTCATAGCAGTTTATCAAGAAGGAAATTATTATATATTGTATATATAAAAATATATATAGTATTGTTGCATCTTATTATCCTTATAAATAGATTATAATCTAATAAAATTGTATATACTTTTTCAGTATGAGTATTATTTGTATAAAAATGTAATAATTTATTATCATTACATATGGAATTTAAATAATACCATCAACAGCAGTGTAATGCAGGGTTCACACCAGACGCCGTAGAGGCGGCAAGCGCGAGTGATTTACATGTTAAGTCAATGCAAAGAAGCGACTAGGCATCCTGGGCGTTGCACGAATGGCACGGAAGGCGCGTTCTGCACAAATTAAGCGTTGCTGCGGGAAATGCGCGAGTTGAAAAATCTGAACTTTGTCAGATTCGTTGCTGCGTTAATCATTCAGGACCTTGCTGTAGTGAAGTTATTACAAGAAGCGAGCGGTGTCTCAGAAGCCCCTCCCATGATGCAAATTTCCACCTTAACCGCGCTTGGTGTGAATGCACCATAAAATTTAAATTGTAGCAACATTATTAAAGAGGTAGTTCACCCAAAAATGAATTTTTGGTCATTATTCACTTTCTCATGTTGTTACAAACCTGTATAAATGATATTCCTCTGATACACAAAAGAATTTTAAAGAAATGTTTGTACCCAAACCATTGACTTCCATAGTACACTCTAAAAACAAACGGTGCTATATAGCACCAAAAGTGGTTCTTTGCTCGTAATCAAAGAAGAACTGTTTTTAGTGCCATATAGGACTGGTGAAGCACCTGTGTAGAACCATATGGGGCCAATTTGGCACCACTATAGCACCAAATATGATTCTACATGGCACTATGTGGTTCTACACAGCTGCTTCACCAGTGCTATATGGCACTAAAAACAGTTCTTCTATGATTACGAGCAAAGAACCACTTTTGGTGCTATATAGCACCATTTTTTTAAAGAATACTATGGAAGTGAATGGTGATTTTGATCAGTTTGGTGACAAACATTCCTCAAACTAATTTCCTTTGTGTTCATCAGAACAAAGAAATGTATACAAGTTTGTAACAACACGAAGGTGAGTAAAAGATGACAGAATATTTAAGCACAGCACACCTTCAATATCAAAACTGTGAAATCTTTAAAGAGCACCTATTGTCCGATTCATGATTTTAAACATCCTTTGGTGAGTAAGTGTGTATTAGTACCTGTTAACGATATGCAAACCAACGTAAATCTCTTTTCTTGGAACACAACAAAGACACGGATTGTAGGCAACAGTTTACTTCCTGGGATTGGTGATGAAGACAAGACCGACATTATCATAAATCCTTCCACTTGGACTCACAGCCTGTAAGTTAAATCCTGTTAGCACTGCATTGTGAGCGAATCTTTCAAACATGGTAAGGAGCGTCACATTTTTGGCTGATGTCAGAGGTATTCAGGCCAATCACAACGTACAGATTAGCTGGCCAATCAGAGTCAGCACTTTCAAATCAATGAGTTTTGTACAAAATCTGTGTGTTTCAGGAAGAGAGGGAAATCTTGAGCTACAAAAATGTATGTGGAAAATAATCTGTTTTTTAAACCATAAACCACACGAATACATTGTATAATACCAAATACACAAAATAACGTTGTTTTTAGCAACGAAATAGGTCCTCTTTAAGATTGTACATGGACCATTACAAGAAAAGCTATATATACAGAATTTACAAAACACTAAGATAAGCTAAGTTAACGTCGACGGTCTCCCATATAAGCAAGCCAACAGGACGAGCGGCAAGAAACCAAAACTTCACTTGTGGAGATAAAAACTTTGTTATCTATAACAGATATTTTCAGCACTCCAATACAAGAAAGTAAAAATATTTTGAATACAGAGTTTGATGCAAGAAATCTCTAGAGAATGATATAAAGGGGAATATGCATTCAAACCCACTTGTGCATCTGATCCCTAAAAAGGCGGTTGATGTACCTAAGAATTTATTCAGGGTATCCCTGGAATGGAACATCCCAGATCAATGTGAGAGCCCCGGCCATAAAATGAACTATTTCAGGAGTTACGCAACAACCCATCAACTGTAATCTTATATTTCTGCTGGGTCCCTGTGGCCCGCCTACCTCCTCAGCAGAAATGAAACAAGAGAAGCGTTGGTGAATACTAAAGACCAGAACTTTCCCCCGCACCACCAGAGGAAAAACCTCTGTCAGCTGTTACTTCCATTGGGGCTTCAATGTAAACTATATTGTGCTGTTAAAAATAAAACAACATCGTTGTAGTAAAATAGGGTGTTTGAGTAAATGCAAATAATACGAGTTTGTCAATCCAAAACCGTATCTGGAAACATTTTATGCATTGCTGGCATCTCTAAATGTGGCGTATAAGAGTGGTTCAATGCCAAAGACTGAAAATGTGATCTCTACACAACTGTGACTTGATCACATGTGCCCCAAATCTACAGCAACTCCTTCTAGACTGTTCCAGCGGAAGAATAAAATGTGTTTAAAGATTGTTGGTGCAATTACAGCCATAAAGTCATCAAAGACTACAGCAGCAAATCCTAGATACCTGAATTTCCATGGAGAAATGCCGGGCTGAAGCTGAATTGAACTTGCGTTAGTATCATAAATTGCAACAGAAAGCCTGCAGCAGAAAGCAGAAATTTTCCTTCCTAGAATCATCTGCCACATTGGAATTCTGCTTTGCATACATTAAATAGTCTTTGAACTTGATGCATATCTAGAAGTTAAATAACAAATTGTTAAAAAACACTTTGGATAATTAAGGATTAGGTTTTAAATGTTAAATGAAAAAATAAAGAAAAAAGTGGATTATGAAAACATAGTGCAATCCTTAAACACGTGTCTCTCTTGAGGATGTGCTGTAACCACTTGCGAATATTTTAAGGATGCTGAAGACGGTCCCACACATTCACGGTTTCTCCTGATTATACATCAGAGAGCACATCCATCTTTATACAGCTGCCACTCTTCCTGTTGAAAGCAAAAAGATGACACTGCCAACATTTTTCTTAGTCCATAATGACAACTTGTGGCTTTCCAATGAAAACAGTGAGATACTATGATTTAAAGAACTTGGTTCCATCTTTAGTGCCCACAAGTAAAGAGCAGCAACAACAGATCCAAGACAAACCATGATGAGCTACAATAGTTGCTCAAAACTAAAGGTGGCTCAGTTGATATTTTCTGTAAAGCCAAGCAGAGCTCTTCAAACAAACACCAATTATGTGTTTTTTGGAAATGGGAATGTTTGTGCATATTCAAAAGAGATCAGTTTGAGTATCATTGTACAAACTATTCCCATAATGTTGATTGCTTAAATAAATTCAAGATAATACATTATACCTTTTTATCATTTTTGTCATTTAATGGTTGCTCAGTTCATCTATGAGCCTGTCTGTTTCTCTGTCCAAGTTAAAGGGACATTCAACTTTTTTTTTAAATATGCTCATTTTCCAGCTCCCCTCGAGTTATAAATTTAATTCTTACCGTTTTGAAATCCATTTAGCCGATCTCTGGGTCTGGCGCTAGCACTTTTAGCATAGCTTAGCACAATCAATTGAATCTGATTAGACCATTAGCGTCACGCTAAAAAATAACCAAAGAGTTTTAATATTTTTCCTATTTAAAACTTGACTCTTCTGTAGTTACATTGTGTACTTACTGTAGTTACATTGGTTACTTTCAATGGCAGGTGACCAGTTACTTTCGGGCAGTGCGTAATATCACTACGCCTGCTGCAGCCATGTTACATCAGCAAAGTCCTTGATTATTACGCCAGAATGAGAGTATAATCCTAACCATATCTGCCTAGAAAATTGCAACTTTTAATTTCCGTCGGTCTTAGTACACGATGTAACTACAGAAGAGTCAAGTTTTAAATAAGAAAAATATCGAAACTCTTTGGTTATTTTTAATCGCGATGCTAATGGTCTAATCAGATTCAATGGATTGTGCTAAGCTATGCTAAAAATGGTAGCGCCAGACCCGGAGATCAGCTGAATGGATTCCAAAACAGTAAAAATAAAATGTCTAATTGTGAGATTAGGAGCATCAAAGTTTGATTTTTACCATTGATTTCACTTAAATCTTTGACATGTCTTTACTGTCAATATTAAAAAGTGTCAAGGTTATATTTTTACAGAATGTTATTTACATTATGTAGGATGATTTGATGTAGAAAACAGTAAATCACAAAAATGACTGTGACTGACTCAGAATCTGTTTACTATGCCATGATGTCAGACAGTTTATGAGCCCAGTAGACACGCATGCATCTCTGACTGTTGCCATATCAACCATGGTTTTCAATGAATCAGACATCATGCATTTATACAAATAGCATATGAGAATGCATACGTTTTGTGTGTGTATTGACTCATATAATCACTCATGTTGCTCATATAGTAGCCTACACAGGGATTCAGCAATTATTTTACTAGTACAATCATACAGCAATCATTTTACAAGTTTACAGGTTGACTCTGCTTCTAGCCAGTTACTTTACACTTATGACAAGCTATGATGTAAGGTGTGTTACATAACTTATTTAGTCAGCTGATAAACACATTTATTAGCCACTGTAAATAGATGCTATCAACAGATTTTATTGCATTCCTCCTAAATCTAAGAGAGAATCAGACAAACAAATACGTCATAAGGCAGTTCAGTGGACATCAGTATTATACATAAGCACTTGAAGAAATCGACCTTTGAACAGTGGTTTTATGATGATGAGCAGATTGTTTTGAACGTTAAAAGGTGCTTGTTTAATGTGTCACTATGCTCTCAGATCTATGGGTTTTAATATGCAACACATCATACTTATATACAAAACTTGCACAAATGTTAACAAATTTGATTTATGCCGGAAAATGAAGGGAAAAGGTACGTTTGACAAATAAATGTTTGAGTTTGCGATCCAGCTACGTTGAGGAATGAACTATTAGAGATGAAAAGGTAGCATGTCAGCAAGAGCCAAGACTCTGATAACATCTGACCTCCTAATAAACTAAAGACTTTTCACTGCACGTATTCAAGCCTTTACTAAGAGGACTTTTCAATTTTATACAAAGACTCTCAAAGCACTTTGTCCTTTAAAAAAGTCTTATCGGTTTTGCAAAATTGCCAAAAAACTTTATAATCTCACAGTCATTATCACTCCATGGTTGATGAATACTAGACGCTATTAAGAAAGAGCCATTAAAAAGGATACAGCGCAACTCTATTCATTATGATTATAAAATATTCATTTATGGACACTTAGGGGTGGTTTCCCAGACAGGGGTTATTTTAAGACAGTACTAGGGCATAGTTTAATTAGGAAATATAACTCGTTTTAACAAACATGCCTTACTAAAAACATTACTTGTGTGTATTTTGAGGCGAAACAAAGAGCACTGATGTATTTTAAAATATGTCAGTGCAATTTGTTTTCAGTTTGGACAGCTCTCACATTTATTTTAGTCTAAGACAGAGGTGGGGACCCCTGGTCCTGGAGGGCCACTGTCCTGCAGTTTAGGCTCTGTTTACACGTACATGGTTATTTTTAAAAACTGAGAGATTTACCTTCGTTTGTGCCCCTCGTTTACACGCAAACGGAGAACTCGCCTGTGAAACCGATTGTTTCTAAGAACTCCGGCCAGAGTGGAGATCTTGAAAATCTTCGGTTGCACGGTTGCATGTAAAGTGAGACAAACGGATGTTTAAGCAGGCAACGTCACAGAGTATGCGCCAGAGCTCGCACCTACGTCAAAAGTGCGACCCATGTTTACATGTGACTGCTACTCTGAACGCTTCCAAGATCACATTTATGTTCGTGCAAACTCGTTTCGTATGTTTGTATTTGCAAATACAGCTGCTCCATTATGTCGAGGAGCAGAGACGAGTGCTCGGAGGTCAGCAATCTTGCGCGTGTTTGACTTCATGCGGCGCTGCAAGAACCGACAAACCGATGATGTCAAAGTACCGCGAGAGAGATTCGAAATTAGACCTCTATGTATGATTCCTCAACTCGCTCTCGCGGTACTTTGACGTCATCGATCACCTACTGCAACAACTCCTCCCTCCAACATGAAAAACCAGTTCGCGTCACCACCAGCGCTGCCGGTGATTGGCTTACGTGGGCTTGAGCTTCTCTTGACGGCATATATTCACGGGTACGTGTAAATAAACACTTTTCTGAAAACTGACATGTGTGCACGATATTATTTTTGAAACCGGAGAGGTTGAAATGTCCGTTTATGAAAATAACAGCCCACGTGTAAACATAGCATTAGTTTCAACCCAAATCAAAAACACCTGAAAAATCAAATTAAAGTCGATTACTTTAAAATGAAATTCAGGTGTGTTTGATTATTGGAACTAAACTCTGCAGGACAGTGGCCATCTAGGACCAGGGTTCCCCACTGCTGGTCTAGGACTAGTCTAATCCCGGTCTGGGAAACCGCCTCTTAAACTCTGAACAGATGTCTTCACATAAATAGGGTTTGCATAGGGCTCATCCGGACCATAAGGAGATAATAATAATATTTTATTATATGTATTAGTTTTATAGATAAGAAAATATATAAGATGTGTGACCTTGCTTGTGAAATCCTTGCTAAAAACTCATAGGGGAGGTTTCCCGGACATGGTTTAGATTAATCCAGGACTAGGCCTTAGTTATTTTAGGACATTTAAGTAGTTTTTACAAACAAACCTTACAAAAAACTATATTGGTGTGCATCTTGAGACAAAACAATGACACTGATATATATTAAAATATGTCAGTACAAGGTGTTTTGAAATTAAAGCAGCTCAAACATGCATTTTAGTCTGGGACTAGGATAAGCCTTATCCGGGAAACCGCCCCTACAATCTATTTGTGAGATTAAGAGCATCAAAGTTTGATTTCAAATTGATTTTAATCTTCGACATGGTCTCATTCAGTCAATATTTAAAATATGAAGGTTCAATTTTTACAGATTGTTCTTTACATTATAAAGGATGATTTGATGTAGAAAACAATAAATCACAAAAAAGGACTTTAGCTGTGTTTTCCCGGGGATTGTCATAACATTGTATAACAAAACGGGAAACATGCAACATTTAAAGGACATTTTGATTAAACAAAAATTCTGATTGGACGGGCCGTGTGTTCAAAGCATCTGCATTCTGTATTTATATCCCAAGATAAGAGAACAAACATCCGAATAATGTCCAGTAATTGAGAGTGCGTCACTGGTGATGAGTCAAGTTGTTGAGTAAGGTATGCAAATAAGTCAAGACCACTGAGGGACAAGCCAAAATCAAATATTTGATGTATGTATTGATGCTGTTTTCTGTTACATAACAGTTCAACTGATGTGTCTCATAGTTCTTACAAACTATGGGATTTGTGCCTCTATTGCTTTAAAAAAAAGAAAAGGAATAGCGCACCAAACTGTACCATTTTCACTGAAAGTGTCACACCTAATTCCATGTTCAAATCAGGAATCAGCTGGGTCACAACCGTTAGTGTAATTATTTGACTTAAAAACAGAAAGAAACCTTCACCCTTGGACAGTGCACAGGGCCCCATGTATAGTGCATAATGTGTGGGTGGTCCACAAGAACGTAAAGGTGGAAAGCGTTTGAACTTGAAGCGTAAAATGAGTAACTAAACCTATAATAAAAAGAAAATGTTAGCCTTATGTCCTTGGACATACATGCGTGCATGACCCATGGGGCCATCCAGTTGCAATGTCCTCTGCAACATGAGAATCTATGCAAAAAGTGTAAATAAATGCAACTCGCTGTCTATTAGCCAGCTTTGTCTAATCCTTTACCTGCCAGGCTACTGATCCAATTACAAGTGAAGGGCGATTTGGGGAAGCTCTGAGTTACAAGTATTGCCCTCTACACCGTGGCTTACCTTTGTCCCACATTCATTAGTGCATGCAGCTGATTGAGTAAATACTTTTCCAACCTCCTGTAGGGACGCATAAAATGTGCAGTAAATGAAATCTGGGGAGGGGGGAGACGCTAGGAGCAGTAATGTAAGTTTTACGCTATGTTGCTCAGGGCTTATCTGTATAAGAGGTTGTATGTGTATTTCCTTTCACTGTGATTTGGTTGAGGAGATTATACTGCACGCATCTGTTTCTATGAATGATTTGATAAGGAATACAGCGGCTGTGAGGAAATACCATTAACCTATACTTTCCCTTTTAATCCTTTCCATGTGCGTGAATCAGGTGCTCTCCGGGCGTTATTGACACATGAACACGCTGAAACGTGACCTGCGACGACACTTGATCGCTAGATTAATGGTATTTCCCTTTTGGCATTGTTTATGAAAACCAATTCAAATTCTTTTGCAAAAACATGCCATGCTATCAATATCCTGCTAAATTTGAGATCCTGGGAAGTGTAAAAATCACAGTGCACAGTGCCTTCAGGCAAAGTCTTTCAGTGTCTGGCCACTACTAATGCTATTCGTAAATCATGTTTATGCTGAGATTTGTTCTTATTCTTCTTAAGGTGGTTATATCACAAGAATAGTGAGAAAAGATACACATAACTCACAGCCAGTTCAAAATGATCAACTGCTACAGAAACAGTATAGTATGGTCCAAATTTCAACTTAAATGCATGAGCTCACATTCACACATTATCAATGGCTTCACAAAAATAAAGATTGAGAATGAAGTTACATTTCTCTATTTGTGTCAACCAAAATAGTCTGCTCAAAAAATTGTCCCAAGCTGTCACTTATCCAGTAACCAAATGTATCATTAGGTACAAATATGTATACATTTGGTAGCAATACATACTTTTGAAGTGTTAATATGTAACTTTGAGGTACTAATATTACCTTTTCAGGTGCAATGGTGTACTGTTGTACCGCCCCATGACAGCTAGGGACCATTTCTTCTGACGTGTGTTTTTAGAATAAAGGAAAACAGTACGTTTGAGATCAACACGAGGGTAAGTAAATAATTACATAATTTTTTATTTTTGGGCAAACTATTCTTTTATCCACTAAATCCACCTTAAACTCCAGCACTGACATCAACAGCTTTTGCAACCCTTTACGCTCTGGCATTTCCTTAAGCTTGTAATTTATGATAGACGTCACAATATTGGCTTGGCTTGATCGCATGTGATTGGGTGATAGTTGGCGTATTTCACTTTTTGTTTGCATGATTTCAACGTTTTCTACTTTTTGCGCCTTTATGATCTGTACAGTCTTCAACAGTGGACACAGACTGTAACTGCAGAAAAGACCTTCTTTTTATTAGATATGGGAAGAAGGAAATTTCATTTTAAAGGTACTGCTGCCTGTTTTTCAAAGGGACATAGAGGGTGGTGTTTGGTCATGAAAAATTTGATTATGACTAAAATATTTTTATTATTATTATTATTTATTTGGACAAAAACCTTTATTATCCAATATACAGCCGTAGAACAAATTAAGTTTTACAGTTTAGGGATCAGTCAATTTTCTTTAAAAAAAAATCCAGATAATTTACTCACCACCATGTCATCCAAACTGTTGATGTCTTTCTTTGTTCAGGCGAGAAGAAATTATGTTTTTTGAGGAAAACATTCCAGGATTTTTCTAATTTTAATGGACCCCAACACGTAACAGTTTTATTGCAGTTTAAAATTGCAGTTTCTATAGAGTTTCAAAGGACTTTAAATTATCCCAAATGAGGCATAAGGGTCTTATCTAATGAAACATGTCATTTTTGACAAGAAAAATAAAAAATATACACTTTTAAACCACAACTTTTCGTCTTCCTCCAGCTGTGTGATGAGCCAGCGCGACCTCGCATAATGCCGTGGAAAGGTCACATGTTAAATACAGTCAAGCTCAAAATTATGCATACCCTTTGTAAATATGACCAAAGAAGGCTGTGAAAATTAATCTGCATCGTTAATATTTCGATCTTTAATTTAAGAAATCTACAAAAATCCAACCTTTCATTAGAGAAAAATTATTTTAAAATGGGGGAAAATGTCATTAGGAGAGAAATATTTTTCTATAATACACACTGCTCACAATTAATCAGACCCTTTTATTCAATTCTTTATGCAACCTCCTTTTCCCAAGAAAACAGCTTTGAGTCTTCACTTATAAAGCCTGATGAGTTTGGAGAACACCTGACAAGAGATCAGAGATCATTCCTTCATGCAAAATCTCTCCAGACCCTTCAGATTCCAGCTTCATTTCATGTTGGTGCTTTTTCTCTTCAGTTCATCCCACTCATTTTCTTTAGGGTTCAGGTCAGGGGACTGGGATTGTCATGGCAGAAGCTTCGTTTTGTGCTCAGTGACTCATTTTTGTGTTAGTTTTGATGTTTGTTTTGGATCATTGCTCTGAAGGAAGATCAAACCATGGCCCATTATGATTTCTAACAGGGACAATCAGATTTAAATGTTTTATCTGTTGGTATTTCATAGAATCCATAATGCCATGTATCTGATCAAGATGTCCAGGACCTCCATCATATAATACAGCGTTTTTTGGTCATATTTACAAAGGGTATGAATAATTTTGAGCTCAACTGTATATGAAATGCACATTTCCAAACATTAAACTGACACAAAGAAATTAATTAGTATCATTAGACATACAACAACGTCGGAACGGTCCTCTTTCCCCACACTTCTAAATATTGGGGCATAGTTTCGATACGTCATCCGTGACCTCTTGACTTGATAACTTATGTTTATAACTTACGTGAGGTCGCGGTGGCAAGTCACAGGACCGGCGGATGACGAGAAGTTGTGGTTTAAAAGTAAATTTTTCTTGCCAAAAATGACAATCGTTTCGCTAAATGAGACCCTTACGACTCGTTTGGGATTGTTTAGAGTCCTTTGAAACTGCAATATTAAACTGCATTTAAATTGTTTATATTGGGGTCTTGGGGTCCTTTAAATTTTCATTTTTGGGTGAACTATCCCTTTAAATCAAGTTGAATTTGCTTTAGTTTTGTCAAATATTATACATTACATCAACTCAACACTACTCAATACAGTTTAAATGACTTTTAAATCTATAAGTTATTTAAACTTAAAAAATTAAGTGCAAAAAGATTTATTTACAGTGTGATATAAATAATAAGGTACTAAAGTTGTCACTGGGGCAGCATCCTTAAAAAAAATGCACCTTTGTGTCTATTAGTACCTCAAAGGTAAATATTTGTACATATCCGTACCTAAATGTACATATTTGGATCTTTATAAAGGGTACTGCCCCAGTGACAGCATTTCAAAATGATTTCCAATGTTGGAGCCGATTATAGTGGGCATCGCCCCGACATGTGGTGCTTTCGCACTTTTAGCGACCCGAATTCGATTCCATACCGCTCTCTCCTCCCTGTACTTCCCTATCCTTTCCTTAATCACTGTCAAAATAAAGGCAAAATGGCCAAAATATAAAAAAAAGATTTCTAATGAAATTTAATTTGGATACATGTAAAATGTGAACACTACAAAATAACCTTAGAAGATTCTTAAATCTTCACAAGCCATGTCTAAACCAATGCAGACCTGCTTTACTGGCTCACAAAGAATCAAAAGACAGAGAAAGGGATAAACTCAGGTCTTTGAAGAGCTGCACCTCCAACCCTCTGAATATAGGTGAAGCCTTTTTGAACTTCACCCACTGTCCATCTGAAGAGCATTATGGTTTTTCCCTATACATCACTGGGTTTGACAGCTGCGATAAAATACTGCCCTTTTCATCTGACCTGAACAGAGCCTTTGTAGTATGGACTATGGAATACCATCACGAGGTGAAGCATAAAAGCACTGGTATTTGATTTCTTAACCATGGCTCACCATTCCATGACATCCAATGTATGAAATTATATGCAATTTGAAAAAAAACCTTATTCTGTATATAAAAATAACTTGTGCATCGCATGCCAATTCAAAATGCATATTGGAACAATTAGACCAAACTGACAGGTTTAAAAAAGAACAAATTGTTTTACAAAAAACTATTTTATAAAAGAGGTGAAAACAAACATTACAGCATGGAAAATGGATACAGAGGCTCCAAGTCAGATAACTTGACGTGTAAATGGTTTTCTGACATGTGGCACTGTTAATATTAGACCCAGATGGTGAGAAATTGCCTTCATATTTGTCTAGGCCAGTAAATCTAGCCCGCTATTAAAGCTAACGTAAAACAACATGAAATGTATCATGGGGTGAGCTTTTGAAGTTGGGTTGAAATAAAATTCCAAGGAATATGTAACGTGAATATATTAAAGATATTATATATATATATATATATATATATATATATATGAAAAAAAATCCATTATTCATAAAAGATTTTTACAGTTTCTGAGAGAAATGTTCTGTATGTAAGTGCTTGCAAAACCATTCACCACAGTGCATGGTTGTTGCAAAAATCTTTTCTTGCTTTATGAAGTAGCCAATAAAGGTCTAGAGACAGCAGTGATGCTATCTACCATACACTGTGTTTCTTAACTCATACATGCTTTGACTCTATCTTGCAAATGGAAACGGTGGATGTGGACAAATAAGAACCTTTTTATGTCTCTGCAAGCAAGGACATTTTTCTTATTTATAACAAGACTCTGACAGCAAATCTGAAAATAACAAAACCGCAAATCACATTACATGATCATTTTAATCTTTCATAGGTGCACAGCACCCACCCACATTCCTTTAAATGTGTATGGCAAGCTACTCATAATGCATTGCAAAAAGCAGGGAACAGAGATTTAAACTATTCATATCACTCTCCTCTATATCATTCCCATAAATTGCTTTGAAAAGAAATGTGTCAGGCTAGAATTGTTTACAGTAGAGAAAGAGGATGTTAAAACCTCAATCATGTGCATTTCCTTAATTTTCATTTGCAATCAGTTACATAAAGCCAGAAAAAAATGTTAGCCTGAGGGCCCAGTGGTAAAGCAAAAACGGCAAAATTCGAGTAAGCAATAACTCGGCATAAAAACTTTGCAACGTGCCCGAACAAGAAACCAGTTCTGACATGTTCGAAATAGCGCAAGTATTATAAATGAGAAATTTTGATCAGGCAAATCAACTAGATCTCAAAAAAAATCTATGTCCTGCGTGCAAAAGAGGTGGAAAACTGTGCCATCTACTGTTTAAAAGAATAACTGGTCTATAAAAATAATAGCACAATGTTATCATTAACTTAATTTAATTGTCCAACAATAATGACTATTTTGAATTATTATTACTAAGAGGTTATACCAAAAACTTAACATTGTTTTGACCACAATGAGATAAGTGAAAAAGACTTTTATTACTTCATGGACTTTGACATACACCCTTGATATGAAAAAGATAAATACAACATTTTAAGAAGAAGTATGTATACTTTAAATATCCCACCAACACATCTGGCAGTGATAAACTCGAATTCTCAGAATAAAATGTGCAAGACATTGCTGTCAAATGACTCGTGTATTAAATGGCTTTCATAATTCTGATGTAAATAACTTCACTAGTTATCCGTTAATATCAAGGCAAAAGGTTTCGGTTACAACAGTTATTCTCTCAAGCTTTAGAAACAACACTTTAGTAACAATCTTTAACTCACCAATGAAAAGTCAAAAAATACTCTAAAGGTTTCACCTGCGTGGGTCTTCGGTAGTTATGTACACACAGCTATCCACACACTGGTAGACTATTATGCAACTATTTTAAAATTTGACAGAAATATCGACTTCAAATTACTACGGGAGGTTAAACAAGGTTAACTTCTAGTGTATGCATGACTAGTTAAAGGGATAGTTCACCCAAAAATTTAAATTCTGTCATCATTTACTCACTTTCATGTTGTTACAAATGTCTTTGTTCTGATGAACACAAAGGAAGATATTTTAAGAATTGTTTGTAACCAAACTGTTCGTGGACCCCATTTACTTCTATAGTATACTTTTTTCTACCATGGAAGTTAATGGGTCCACAAACGGTTTGGTTACAAACATTTGTTCATCAGAACAAAAATATTATGTGGGTTTGTAACAACATGAAAGTGAGTAAATGATGACAGAATTTTCATTTTGGGGTGAACTATCCCATTAAGGTATTCTTTCTGTACTCATGGGCACTATAAATAGTTGGGACCTTTTCCTTAATGATTTAAGCAATCTCTTAGAATATCAAAACAAGCTTACAATAAGAAAAACAACACAGATTATACAGTAGGCATTTTGAAGGTTAGGGCTCGGTCTATAAATCACTGAAATCTAGATGGGGTTCTGATAAAAGTGCACAATCACACACACAAAAAAAAATTGTCAAACTGTCACTGTGGCAGTACCCTTTATAGAATCCTAGTCCTAATATATACAATTAAGGTACAGATATGTATACATTTGGTACCAATCTTAGGTACTAATATGAACTCTTTAGCAGCAAAGGTGTCGTTTTTGTAAGAGTAGCTACCGCCCAGTGACAGCTGTGATCATATTTACCACTTTCTTTCTTTTTTTGATAGTATAACATACAAACATTTAGAAACCAAGAACACAGCCATAGATTTCTGATGCCTACAACAGGTGAATTAGTATGAATCTACATCATTTCTCCATTTCCTGTTATTGCTCCCTTGTGGCTTGATGTTTCACTTTCTCCATAGTACTTTAAATAACCAAATTATCCAATAAAATATCTGATATAACACACTAATGTCATTCCAATCCCACACGACTGATTGCCTTCTGTTGAACACTAAAGGAAAATTACACATAATGTTGAGACGGAGTTACCAGTCATCATTAACTTTCGTTTATAATGGAAATCACAGCTGTAACTTTATTTAAAATATTGTCTCATGTGCTCCACGGGAGTAAATTAAGTCATGGAGGTTTTGGAAAAACATATGCACGAGTAAATGACTGAACACTCGCTTTTGGATGAACTCTCCCTTAAATTTGCATCAGGGATAACACTTAGCTTAAACGGCCAAAAAATTAAAAAGGAAAAAACTACAAAGAAATATATAAGCAGTTAATACAGCTTAACATGATAAGCCTTGAAATCATACATTACACAGACTAACAGTAACCGAGTACAATATACATAGAAGATATTAACACTTTAATCCTAAGCTCTTCGTCACAAAAAGCTCTACTGTCTACTTGCCTGTTGGTACAAATACTTTATTACACACCATAAAAATGAACAAAAGCACACCATGCCTCATGACTAAAACGCAAGGCTTTTCGTTAGACCGAAGTGACCATATCATTATTGCATTAGGTCTAAGCAAAGATGGCAAAAGGCTGAAAATGGCTCAGGGTTTTGTAAAACACTGATTATTTGATTTGAATTTTGTGCAGGACAGAAAACAAAGCATCTACTGAAAGACGTTTCGCTTTTCTCTCCATCCAAACAGTGTAGGCTGATTGGTGTTAACACAAGCAAAGCTTAAGCCTGTGATGCAAAACTAAAAAAACTAAAATACAAAGTCTTGCACAGGCTAATTCTCATCTGTTGATATAGATAGAATATTTCCTGAGAGGATCCTGAGAATCGCAACAGTTTTTTAAAACACTGTGATGCTGTTCTGATGGTGGCAAGTAACAGAGAAGTGAATATTTGCTGGTGGCAGATACACTGCGCTCAGTGCAGTGGAATAAAGCCCACGTCTGGAGCGTCGCTTAATATAAGTGGACTGTCGTTAAAGGTGTATGAGGGGCTTGGTAGAGGCAACATGGATTTATGGGTGTGAAGAGCAGCCGGTTTGCTCCCTCTATGGGGGCAGGACATGTCTATGGGACGTCGGGGATGGTGGCCGGTGAAGCCGGCGGGGGGAGATACAGTGATGGAGATGGTACGGAGTACGCTTTCTTGATGCACCGGGATGGTTTTGAGTGTGCCTGGTGCACAGGTGCTCTGGATCACGGTGGAATGCGCCACGGATTCTATAAACTCCTTTGTGCCTTGTGTGCACTGTGAAGAGAAGGCAACAAAAAAATGAGTCAGATCCAAAGACACTAACAAGGAAGATTACAACCATAAATATATATTTTCAAAGCATTTATGTTAGATGACACGGCAATAAAACACAGAGCATGAGAAGCTGGCAAGAGAGGAGAAAAAGAAAGTAGGTTAGTTGAATAAATCGTATTGAGATGATGCATGAATGGGTTTATGGAATAATGGGATGACATAGCATGTGTTAAGGATCTCCATGGATGAGAAGTGAAGGAAAATGTTTAAAAAATGAGGATGAACATTCATCACCACAGATGGACGAGCGGAACATCCGCCCACGATAAGTACAGCTCAATGAGCATTATCTCTAAAGCCCATGACCCCAGTCAACAGAAACCTCCGAGAATGGTTGACAACGAGATAAGCATGGAAAAGTCCTAATGATATGGTAATTAGGAAACAATGACAATGTCGGAAAAACTAATGACCGTTACAAGATGAGGCAGAAACAGATGTCAGCTAACACACTCAACTCACCAGGAGCAAAATGGGAACAGTGAGCAGAAAACGAACCATTTCCTCACTCATGACAAACATGTCTCATGATTGTGGTTTCAAGCAAAGAAATGGAAGTGAACAGACAGTTCAAATGAAAAGCAGAATAAAGCCCAAAGGAGCCATAAGGGGGCTATGGCATGCAAGCAGCCCTATGACGCACCCTTACCATCAAACTTCACAGAGATAAAGGGGCCTTCAGGCAGTGCATGAGAGCGCAAACTCCTGACAGTTCTCCTCCTGTGTGAGGTTTATATCTTAAAACATCAGCGCTTGATACAAGTACATCACAAATAAAACACAATGATAGGATTCAAACTGGGATTTAATATGCTTTTAATTTTGAAAGTGAAAATTTCATATTTTTTAAACACTATTCTTGTGTGTGAGGCATGAATACTCTGCGTGCTCCCTCTAGCTTTGTGACTGACATGTCTGAATGCATGCACGAAGGAACACAAACATTAAAAAAAAAAAATTGTGTTTAAATAGAAAAAAACTTCCCAAAACCGGACTAACAAACAATCTATCAATGATTCATCTTAACAATGTACAACAAAACTGTAAAAAAGTGAATAACACACACGCATATAAAAACTGTGTAATTGAGAAGTTAACTTCAGTCATTATTATTTGTCAACAAATACTGCTCTTGATAGTAACACAAATTTCAAACTTATGATACAAATTTAAAGTGTCACTTTGCAAAAAACATTGAAATAAAATGAAAAAGAAATTAAATTGAATAAACGAAAATGAAATGTTTTGCATTGTGTGAAATGGTTTAATAATCCTCTCGTTATGCTAATAATATTTTTCAAAAGACAAAAACGCTGTATCCTCTACAGTCCAGTAGGTGGCGTTCTTACCATGTTTGTGTCATTTTTGGCCTTGAAAGGAGGCAGTTCAGCATCAGCGATGACTGTCTGAGGTGTTTCATCAGAAGGCACAAAGCCTCTTCTGTCAATCAGGCTGCAGAACAAGGTAACAGGAGAAATGAGATGCTGGTTTCTCATATTCTGGATTAAAGCATTAACATGCTTAAAGGGATACTCCAGCCAAATTTCAAATTACCCCATGATTTACTCCGAGATTCACATATACATCATCTTTCAGACAAGCATATTTGGAGTTATTTTAGTAAATGTCCTTGTTCTTTTAAGCTTTATAATGGTAAAAAAAACACCATCAGAGAATAACTTTTGACTTTAAACCTCAAGAAGTGCATTCATCCTTCACAGAGGTAATCTACGCAGCTCCAATAAGTTAATAAAGGTCTTCTGCATGTAATCAATGCAATTGTTTAAGATATATATCCAGATTTCAAACTTTATAAACTAGCTTCGGGTAATGATGGCATGTTGTACTCACGTGAGTCACGTGAGAGTTTTAGCGTAGTGAGGGTTGGCTGTCATGGGTACGTTACAGAGTGACTCTCATGAAGACCAATATGGCATTTTTACCGGAAGCTAGTAATTATAGTTTATAAAGTTTAAAATATTGATATTTATCTTACAGTATTGCATGGATTACCTGCAAAAAAACTTTAATAACCCCTTTTTTGGGCTTCGGAAGTTGTTCCCTGACCCCTGTTTCCTCGCATTACAAGCTTGAAAAAGCAAGGACATTTACTAAAATAACAAATAACTCCAAATGTGTTCGTCTGAAATATGATGGACTTTTGTTTCTCAAATTGCTTGAGGGTGAGTAGTACATCATGGGGTAATTTTGATATTTGTCTAGGCTAGAGTATCGCTTTAAGTGAAAACTGTGAAAAAATGTGGCCAGTTTATTAAACTTGGATGTCAAACTGCAGTCTTTTGAGGGCCACGTACAGTTCAACAGACCTGCCTGTGATGCTTTAGTAATCCTATAAATCTTTTTCAGATGGTCGAGTATGGTGTACAAGATTAGTGTTAGAGCTAAAATATACAGAAATGTGGCCCTATGACTGCAGTTTAACACCTGTGCTACAAAAGTTAAAATATACACTGCTTCAAAAGTACAGCCACAAGATATAATTAATAAAATTGCTAGTAAATAAAGTATCAGTTTTACATCATCATAGTAACAAACTTGCTAATATATTAGCAATAGTTGGATACAATTTTAGTATGGGGTACAATCTGACACGCATAAAGCTGGTAAATAATTTCATTACACCTAAAACCACATCCGGTTGTTAAGTCTGACGTCATGCGCCACTTCCGGGTCCAACCGCTCACAGATGTCAGAGAAATAACAAAAAATCATGGCTATAATACACTCGTATCATAATGAAAAACTACCAAAAACACCCAATCCATGGATTTATGGATGTGGATTTTTTTATGAATTATTAATATATTGCTGTCTTTGATTCTGGGAGCCTGAGACTTTAGTGTACACGTGAGTTTGTACAATTTTCGCTTAAATGTGTGCTTTGAATAAATATTGTTTAAATGTGGTGGCTTGGAGCTGGAAATGGTATTTTACATCATGACTTAAGCCCGGTATACACTGTGCGATTTTAAATAGTCTTTTAGGATTGTTGCTTGCCACACTGTGCGATTAAGATCGTAATTACGTCCATGTCACACTATATGATCTCAGTTTCCATCAATGTCAGACTGTACGAGTTTAAAGACTTTTAAAAATTGGACGCACGCAAACAAACGCATCCGCAGTTTTACGTCATTGATTGACGACGGCTGGGAAAACACAGACTGAAGCGAAGGCTAACAAACCGAAACAACATCTACTGTTCATTTTAATCATGACTTGTCTCGAGCATAAAAAGAAGACAAAACAAAGGAGACGAGTACCTGGCATTTGAATTTCCAGCGCGATTTCTCTCCAGGCTGCTTCATTTTTATCCTATCATGGTACAGTGGCGATGACACGTTGTACAAACACTCTTTATTGTTTCCATAACTCCACAAGTTTCTCCTCCTGCTGTACAGTCTACCTGGTTCTTTTTTACATTTGTCTGCGTTGATTTGTTGTTGTCGCCGCACTAATTGCATCATCAGGTTCTGTGCTTCTATTGGTTATTGAGCTGCCGGTTGTCGTAGGGAGATGTCACACAACAGGATTGTATCTCAAAATTTCTGACACTGCCAGAATTTTGTCGGAGGATAATTTTGATCTCAACGGTCATTAATCGGCTGTCTGTGAACATGTCAAACTAGCGATCAAAGACGGCAGATTTTAGCCTGGGATTCCAGAAATCGTTTAGGATTTCAAAATTTGTCCCAGACAGCTAAATCCTGGCAAAAATCTCACAGTGTGGATAACGTGAGCCTGGAGACTGCAGTGTACACTTTGAGTTATAAAATTTTTTGCTTAAATGTGTGATATGAATAAATAGTGCTCACAATCGGCTGTTTAAATATAATATCCTCTATTGAAATGAGTGGAGGTTTGGAACCGGAAACAGTATCTTTACGTCATTACTTAAAAACTGGATGTGTTTATATTTGACTGATAAACTCAATTTTAAGTTAATCACATAAACTGGCTTTTTAACATAAGATGTCTGCACAAGCAATACTGACCTAGGTGGCAATGGGCCACAAAGCACTACACAGCAGTTAGTGAAGATGTTGTTATAGCTGTAAGGGTTTCCCGATTCTTCCCCTCTTTTACTGGACCAAGAGCCTTTGATCTGCAACCATTAATACAAAAAGTCTGTTGTTCAATTTGACTGTATAAAACTTAACATGATACATATTTTATGAAATCATAGACTATACTACTGTAATTCATTATGACTTGAACTTAATACAATTTTTAACTTTTATACTGTTGATTTAATTAGCAAAAATTATGATATTTACATCTTCGTTGGTCGTCAGATTGGATGCCACCAGATAAGTATGGAAACCTGACAGACCCAGAATGGACCAGATGGAGAAGAAGCAAATGACTAGTTCAGCAACAGTGCAGGTGGGGTTAAGGATGCAAATCAGATGTAAATATACATTAGCATCCAATAAAGAAACAATAGTAACAGTAAAAATTTTAGTCAAGAGTCATCCGGCAAATTTGATATCATCATACTGTCGTTTCACCCAACTACACAAACCAAAAGTATTTTTCTGACATGAAGCCAGGTTAAATAACTTAAAGAAAAAAAAAATGCTGACTTTGTGGTGTTTGTATGCTCTTAAAAACGATTGTGTTAAAAAAACACATCTTGTGTCTAGTTAAGGACAACACATCTAGTGTGTTGTCCTCAATTTAACACGTCTCAGTTGGTGTTGTCCCTTTTATTTATTTGAACTCAAAATCTGAACTCAAAACATGAACTGACACATTATGTGTAAAATGACACAATGTATTAAATAGTTTAACACAAAACAACAACTCAAGCTACGTTTACACAACAACCAGTAAAAAAAGACAAATTATGACTTTGTCAGGTACAAAAAAATGCACTGTTAACAAAAAGATCAGCTTTAACATGAATTAAAACAATGTATTACAAGTGCCAGGCCAGTAGACTGCAATGTTACTTTACACTATATGCCTGCAGACATGCATTTTTCTACAAAGCCATTAATGCAAACAATCAAGGCGGCAAAGGCATCAAACAGTTTTATTTAGATGGACAGTGGGGTATGTTTTTTTACTACAAGTAACTCTGGACTATAAAGCTGCAAAATTTTGTAAACTTTGTTGGAGAAGCTTTAATAAACTCTGTATCCTGACCAACACAAACACAGTAGGCCACCATTGTTGTTATGTTTATACTCCTGCATGTCTATAGAGTGAATTAACATGTGCATGGCATCACTGTTATCATAAAACCCCCTTTAAAAAGGTTGCATTTTGAGGGCTCTAAAATGCCATTGTTAATGGAAGGATTTAAACATAGTCCCAAAGGGGTGGTCAGTGGGCGAGTCCCTCTGCTGCTTTTTTAACACAACGTTTAGCCAATGTTTTGTTGGTGTGATGTCTGACACTAGAACCGATGGAAAATATTGTACTCTGTACATTACATTAGATTAAATCAATAGGCAGAGAGCAGAAGATGCACACCTGTAATGTTTTTGTAAGGTGTGTTTGTAAACTCTACTTAAAGCAACACTATGTAGTTTTTTGACCTTTAAATAATGTCTCTAAAATTATTTCAGTGATAGAAGAACTTTTAACTGGACATATTTTACTGTTGCTGCGACCTGAGCAGCCTCCTAGCTGCTACAAGTACACTCTGAAAGTGGCAGTGGAGGGTAGGAAACACAGCACCGCCCCTCCCCCTGCCTGCAGAAGAGTGTCTGATATCAGGAACTGTTGCGCTTTTCAACCACATGGGGGAGCTGTAAGTCATTTTTACATGGAAACTACATAGTGTTGCTTTAAATGTCCTAATATAACCAAGTACCGGATTAATCTAAACCCTGTCCGAAAAACTGCCCCAAAAACTTTGTTGAAAACCTTGTGTAAACGGTCTCTTAAAATGCTGTACCTCAAGCAAACTTTTGGCAAGCTGACAAGGCAGCAGGGTGTGGTGAGCTGATTACGGATGAAAAGGATTAGAACAAAGGCAAAACCTATAGCAATGGGTCTGTAAACAGATAGTGAACACTTTTAGACTTGCTTTTGTGTGTTTTCAGGGATGGGTGGTGTAGAAAACAAGCATGTAAAGGAAAAGAGACATGAATAAGGCAGAAAAGGATATCTGGCTGGACTCTTTTGTATTGCCTGGATGATACCGTTCTCACGATTTGATCCTGTTGACAAAAATGACACAACAATAAACACAGCTGCCACAAAAGTGTACATATAAATCTTTAAAAAAAATTAAACATTTCTAAGAAAGTCATTTAAAAAAAAACATCTTACAGCACTGCTATCTTTCCATGAGCTCAGACATGCCTGTATATCTAAAAGCAATTTCAGTGACGCACAACTACTGCCTGTTTTTGCTTCGAGATTATATTTATAGGTTTTCTAGATTCTCAACCATTTTTATTCATAGGTTTTTGTGCAAATTTCCCACACTGAAAACTTGTTACAAAGCAATTTACATTTGGTATTAAAGGAATAGTCTACCCTTTTGCCATATTTAATTATGTTATTACCTCAACCTAGACAAATTAATACATACCTATCTTTTTTCAATGCGTGCACTGTACAGCGCATTGTGAATGTGTTAGCATTTAGCCTAGCGCCATTCATTCCTATGGTACCAAAAAAAAGCTTTATTTTTTGGCCCCATACTTACTGGTATAACTCCTCATGTAACAGTCTTTAAATAGGGAAAACACAGAAGTGTTTGGTGGCTTCCCTGTTTGGTACCATAGGAATGAATGGGGCTAGGCTAAATGCTAACACATTCACAACACGCTGTAAAGTGCACGCATTGAAAAAAGATAGGTATGTATTAATTTGTCTAGGTTGAGGTAATAACATAGTTTAATATGGCAAAAGGGAAGACTATTCCTTTAAGATCCATTTTGGAGCAATTTGGTCACAAACAGACACCTAACAAAGTACAGGAGTTAATGAAGTCCAAAATGTTTTGTAATCATGTAACTTTATCTACATTCGGAGGTATTTTAAAAAAAATAAAACAGGACCACTCTACACGTCTCGTGTGTAAATTCTAAATTGATTCAATTTGTTGTGGACAACAAAGTACTGCCATGTACATTAAACTTTGTGGGTTACATGCGACATTCAAAGGGTGGTGTTATGCCATTTAGCTTTTTTTAATGAAATGCAAAAAGCACAAATGCAAACCAAACTGTGGCCATGGGCCATTTTGGTTTAGCTAATCAGAACACTTTGTCTAGTAATCATTCTGCATGGTGACAGGGCAGCACAAATATGGGTGACAGGGAGGTCAAAAGCATAACTTACTAGCATGTGTGAATATCACTCTCACAACATCTTATACAAGTATAAAATCAGTACAAAATTCACTGCTAGGGTGTATATTAAAACTTTTCTGACATGTAACACTGAGATGGCATGATGCTACATCTGTAATTAATATGAGATATAAAGTCAAAGCTTCTCTGTCTGTGTGCATGTGTAGGGCCCTCAAATCCTATCACTAGTGGTAACAGTAGACGCATTAGATACCCGTTCATCTCGGCTAACCATTTGTGATCAGATCAACTGAGATAAATCATAATATAAGGTGTAAAAAGGTCACAATCAAAAACTGGAGTGATCGGTGTGATGCAGCTGTTAAAAAGAAAAAAGCACTTGATCTGCAAACACTTAAAACGCCCATATTTTGTGGCTAAAAATAACATTACTTTGTGTATTTGGTGTAATAGAATGTGTTGAAATAAAACCTAACCACTGGTTTCTTAATGTTTACTCAATCGGAAGGCCAAACAAAGTAGTTTGCTTTCGCAGGGGAAAACACAGCGTCTACTTGACATGGCGGCAGCAACAATACTACAGGGCGATTGAAAGTTACACCCACTATTTTTGCGTGTACATTAGGGCGGCGTTATGCAAAGCTTCAAACCAGTATGACGTCTAACTTCATGGGCATGTTTGAACGAGCCATTTAAGGTAGACTTATGATGCTATTCCATTGCATAGTACCCCACGGTTTGGTTTGGTTTAGTTTGGGTCAGCTTATTTTTGGGAGCTTTTCCATTGGGTGCAGTACGTAGTACCCAATACTTTTTTCATACCACCTCGGTTGGGGTTCCAAGCGACCCGAGCTGATACCAAACGTGACGTGAAAACACAGTAGATCACTGATTGGTCTGAGAGAATCATCACTACGCGTCATCGCTATAAATGTAAAGATTAGCTTTACCTTTAGTGCTAGCTTTCGAGCAAACATGTTGTCATCGGTGCTCTGCTACAAGTTCCCAAACTCCCTTTTAGCAATGAAAAACATCCACAGGTTGAGAATCAGGAACAACATACCAGTTTTTTTTCCAAACTTGCAGTTTGTGGCGGAACATTCGCGACACCCACATCCGCATTATATGCTTAAACGCAACTTTAATAAGGCTCAGCGGAGTGCGTCAACTACTGACGCCACGGGTGTTTAAACCAAAACTGTCCTGTGAGACAGAGGTAGTGATAAACGCAAAGTGCAAACATCTATTTGTGGTGGCCAATTTTAATTTTGTGGCGGACTGAGAAATAAATAAATGGACATTTTCAAAAACACTCTAACTTGTATGATGTCACAGCAGTAGGCAGCGCAAATATAGCGACACGCCTATAATCCCTCCCACTGCGAAGTGATACCAAACTCGATGGAAAAGCTAACCAAGCCAAAGTGAGGTGAGATGACACGACCCAAACTAAACTAAACCGTGGGGTACTATGCATTGGAAAAGCGCCAATAAATGAGGCTTCACTTTTAAAAAGAATCTCTTTGGATTTGAAACTTTAATTTTTGCAACTTAACAGATTTTTTATGTGCACAGACATCTTTTAACACTCTAAAAACAAAGGAAAACATATGACTCTATTAAATGGAGCATGTTGAACAGCAATTGTTGAATTTATTATTTTGTTGAAATTTTGTAACTTTAAATGGCACTTTTCCATTGCATAGTACCCCACAGTTTGGTTTGGGTCGGCTTACTTTTGGGTGCAGTACGTAGTACCAAATACTTTTTTCGTACCACCTCGGTTGGGGTTCCAAGCGACCCGAGCGGATACCAAAACGTGATGCGAAAACACTGTAGATCATTGACTGGTCTGAGAGAATCGTCACTAGTACCAGCGTCATCGCTATAATGTAAAAGATTAGCTTTACCTTCATGCTAGCTTGCGCTGTCTGAAGCAAAGATGTTGTCATCTGTGCTCTGCTATAAGTTCCCAAACTCCCTTTCAGCGATTAAAAACATCCACCGTTTGAGAATCAGGGACACCATAAAAGTTTTTTCCAGACTTGCAGTTTGTGGCAGAACATTTGCGACAAGCACGTCAGCATTATATGCTTAATTAACTTAACTTTAATGAGTCGACTGACGCCACGGGTGTTTATACAGAAATAGTAATGTGAGACAGAGGTAGTGATAAACACGATGTGCAACATCTATTTGTGGCAGACTGAGAAATGTATGGGAATGTACAATGATGCTCTCACTTTTATGACGTCACAACAGTAAGCAGCACAAATATAACGACACGCCTATAATACCTCCCACTGCGAAGTGATACTAAACTCGATGGAAAAGCTAACCAAGCCAAAGTGAGGTGAGCTGACCCGACCTGACTCAAACCAAACCATGGGGTACTAATCAATGGAAAGCACCATAAGATCACTTTATTGTTTTCCTAATTTTTGTCAGTGTGGATAAAAGCATCAGCTAAAAACTCAAATGTAACAAGTAAAAAAGGGACTTATTGTGGTGTAGAAAGCATTGTGTGAAGACAAACTTACGCAGTGTGAGGTGAGTGATCACGCAGCCAAAGATGAAGGATGTCAGAAAGGAAAGTGACACTATGAAGGTGTAAAAAAAACGATAGTTGCGCTTCCCAACACAGTTTCCCACCCAAGGACAGTGGTGGTCAAATCGCTCTGCAAGGGGAACAGAGAGTGGACATTTCATCAACAATGTCACTTACAGGAAATGACTGTGCGTTTCCATATAATCAGACATTTAGGAAGTGATCTGTTTTAAGTTGATTACATCATCACAGCAGCCACGATATGGTATGTAGCATTTAAATCTAGAAATGCTTTGTTAAATATGGAGATGTTGTCTCACCCACACAGTTGTCACACAGACTGCAATGGGATGTCCGGGGCGGACGAAACATTTTGCAAGTGAAACAGTACTTCAGTTTGACCATCTGGTCATTTATAAGAATCTCTTTAGTGCGAGGAGGTGGACGATACGTTGATGATCCAGAATTATCTAAAAACAAAATACACACACATAAAAAAGTAAGTTAAATGTTATAAACAGCCAACAAATAATATAAACATACTGCCTTAACATTTTAAATATGCTGCACAATGATCTGTCCATACACCACAATTTTTACCGATTTGTCTCTCAAGGTCTGCAGCCTCATCTGGCAAAGCCCTTGGTAATATCCCTGGGTCTATAAAACTGGTTTGAAGGAGGGCGATAACCACAAATACAAATAACACCCCAGCAATGACTGGAATGAAGATGGTAAGGTGCTCCACCAGATATGGGCAACTGTAATAAAACAGACACAACGTGAAAAACAGGCACAAACCTAACACCACAAATGACAGTAAACTTGTGTGTTTGTCAAAATAAAAAGCAATTTTGTTAATAACCAGGTGAACTAACTGAAAAGCAACTGTTACAGAGCTACATTAACTGGTGGAGATGTCTCTACTGTGAACACTGCTGTGTTTGTGTGTGTTTACAGTACACAGTGTACTCACTCGAATGTAAAAAATAAGCCACTGGTGATAAAAATAAGGCCGATGGTCAGAGGGAGCACACCGCATTGCCTCCCCATCATAAGACGTCCATCACAATAAAAGCGATTTTTTCCAGGGAAAACTTCCCATTTTCTCCGAAGCCGCTGGGAGCCTTTTCTCCCACAGGACAGGGTGGAGGTCCGGGTGGTAGATGTTTTGAGTGCCCGGGGGTCTATTTGTTGGTACTCACAGTTGTTCATTGTAAGAAACCGTAATCGACAACAATTAATGGAGAAGACTACAGCTCCTAATTCAATACAGTTTAAGCGAACTTGTTAAAAAACAAAGCCTTATATCACAGCGCAAAATCGTAAAATAAGGTAGTCTGGCTCGGGGTGGTAAAATGTCAACTATTTAAAGGACACACAGCTACCAAAACAAGTTAGGTCGAGAACGCAGAGGTCTCTCAGTCAATGCATTAGTTTGCCCCAAAATATCCACTTTGGGGAATATACCGACGAATTCATTATATTTTCATGACGTCGTGAGGTGTTCAAGCATTATAAAATATGACTCGTCGTGACAAGCTAACACTGAAGTCAAAAAGCTAAGCTAATTCGATTGATGTTCCTCACGCGCTGCTCAACCGTCTTTCAAACGACTCCACGCGTAACTCAACCGCCCGTCTTCCTTGGATAATTATCGATCCAATCGTTACGAATATGTCCTGAATATAAATTTCCTTTAGAATATTTTGTTGTGAATGCTGATTTCACACCCCGTTGATCGACGGTTGCAACACAATAATGTTTACCACAGTGAAATCACTTCCTTAGCAGCGGATTACCTGAGAAAAACGACCAATAAGTTAAAGGAAAGCGTCACCTTAGTTGACCAATTAAATCAGTTTTTGAAATGCTATGCTCCGCCTATTGTGCGGCTCAAAGAAGTGTTCAACACGCGGCCATGCGCAGACCGTTCGGCATATGACGTTAAAGTATCGCGAGAGTTATTTGAAAGCTAGTATGATAAGCATGCATTAAGTTAAGCACACCATAAATTTTTGTCTTTCGGAACAAACGGCTGGTCAGGATGTAGAAAGGACCACGTATGAGTATGAACTGACATCAAAAACGAAAACATTTGGAAAGTGTACCATGGTAATACAACAACATACAATAATTGTAAATTATCACTTTTACACAGCACTCATTACACGTTAGGCCCACAAGATGGTGATATAAACAAATAAACTAACACAGAGGTTGACTGAGGTGAACTGCTCGGTTTAACCATAATAATCAAACAAACCAACAGGTAAAAGCATAATACTCAAGCACAGAAGTTTTTGACACATCGGCAAATGTTTGGTTTGAAAGGGGTAAAAGGAAAAAAAACTATTCTTTAAATAAGGTCAAATAAGGATATTTAATACTTAATAGGAATAGCAGCTGCCTCAATATTTGTCAATAAGTATAGTATTATTCAAATACATTTGAATGTTATGAAAAGTTACTCTCTTTAATTCGGTACAGCAAAGATATTAAGTCCAGGGAAGGAAGTTACAGTGTAGAGCCAGTCCTAAAAACCAATACGATATAAAATACCCCAGGACGCAGCGTGTACATAGGGAGCAAGTCTTCCAGTGCATCAAAAGGTAAACAATCTGATTATTTTTACACATCAAGTCACAAATGGTTACGCCAGGTTTTAAGTGATCCTTGTGCGTTTGTCTTTGGTCAGGATTGAACAGATTCTCATCTTTAAGTAGAGGTTCATACTGAAAAAGCAGATGTCCACTGATCCAAAACAGCACAGGTGAGGAGGACGCAAGAAATCTTGTCAAAACCTGAGATGACAATAATAAAAAAACATGTTGAAATTATGTTTAAGTGCATTTGTTCATTTAAAAAAGTAATATACATTTTAAGTCTCTTACCTGGACATGCATGCAGAATACTCCAAACAAAAGCAAGACAGAACTGTGCACTACATAAACAAAGACTCTTGGATTATAAAAAACTTGTGTCTTTTTGTCTTTTCTTTTGTCTCCCAACCCCAGATGCATACAGAACGCCGGGTCAGCCATTATGTATGTATATGAGGCAACAAACCCCAGAGTAGCACTAGGCAGTGCTAGGATGAAGTTGGGTATTTGCTTTAACTGGAAGTATCGGAGGAAGCCTACATCCCAATAAACATCTTGGATGTAGGAATACAGAAGTGGAATTCTCCACTGGCACCAGCTCGGTGTTGGAGATGACGCGTCAGGCACACGGTATCCTTTATCTTGGGCCAGATTAAGCAGCACAGGAGGAACCTGTTTAGGAGTAACAGTTGGATGGCAGAATATTTGGTAGCCATAAAACTGAAACAGACAAAATGGCAATGCCACAAGAGCTACAAAAACTGCTCCTGTCAGCAAAAACTGAATAAGTGTCCAGGCATACTGACAATATCTACTGCTTCTTGTAGTTCCTTTGCTTATAGTCTGGATATGTGCAAAACCCCTTTGCAGGATGAGATACAACAGAAATCCAGCATTCACAAGCCCATTGGCACGAACACCAGTAGCAAATCCCAGCAGAAGACAAGCTCCAGAAGTGAACCCTTTCTCTAGAAACCAAAGGCCTGTGAAGGTCAGCCCTGCAAAAAAAGTCTCGGAGTAGCCTACTACCATAAAAACGTTGGCTGGTGTGAGACAGTACATTAGGGCTGTGACGAGGGCATATTTTCTGTCTTGTAGTACCAAACGTGTGAGTTTGTATAGTGCCACAGCACTCAGGACAAAAAGAACGCTATTACTCATAGCCACTGCCACAAGTAAACGTCCATGCATTGTGAGCAATCCACAGAGAGGCCAAAGCACAATATTTGCCAGTAATCGCAGGAATAGAGGAAACAGAGGAAAAAATGCAAAGTTGTGTTCATATAAATAGCCTCGTTCTGCAATGAAAAGAAAATGCTCTGCATCCCAGTGACTCAGACCACCAAGCAATGTTTCAATGGCTGGATCAAGAAGGAGAGGGGTTTCTGTCCGTGGTGGACTGAAGGCATCTGCCACATGGTCTGGAACAGCCACATTTAGTACAGCCTTCAAAACACAAACATACAATATTTTTCATATAGATAATTAATTTTCTGCACAAAAAAAAGTTTACAGTCAGGTCATATTGAACTCTACTTTTCTGGAAAAGCAGATATTTTTATCCACACTTCATGCGCAATCTTATTATAACAATTTATATTTTTACCAGCTTATAGATGTCAGATGCTTACCTGTAAAGAAAGAGAAAGCATTCGCGTGAAAGTGGCAAACCTTACAACTGTCCATGTGTCTTGATTTGTACAATAGTTTGAAGTCGGCATATTTTGATAAACTTAAATATATCAAAATGCTTAATTACATCAATCTGATCCTGCGTTTCAGATAACTCGGATTTAGAATACGTCCCACATCAAACCCGGAAATAGTTAAGTAAAATAAAAAGTATTTAGTAATTAAAACAGTACTGTGTTTGATTTTGTATTATAATTTAGTAATATCAAAACATTTAAAGTGTTTAGTTACATTAAAAAGCGCCGTTCCGAACATAGTTTCCGGGTTGATGTGGGAAATATCCTAAATCCAAGTTGTCTGAAACGTAGCATTGGTGTAAATGAGTAGGCATGATTAGTAATTCATCTAATTGAAGCAAATAGTCTACACACAGTTAAGGTCGCGATATGGTTACATTGCTGAATATTTTAAAAACAAAACTGCGTTAGCAAGGCAACATTAGAAGAACTGCATATCCAATTTTCACTCATTTATCGCAATGTTGCGTCGATGAATCGAGCGCTACACGCACTTCCGGCATACTGTTCTGTAAACGTCAAAATAAAAGTCCCCCACCAGGTAAAGACCATGGGGAGGTTTCAGGTTAATCCAGGACTAGGCCTTTTTTTAGGAAATTTTTCAAAGATACTTTACATAAAACACTACGGGGTGGTTTCCCGGACAAGGATTAGCTTAAGCCAGGACTAGGCCTTAGTTTAATTAGAAAATATAACAATTTTTAACAAACATATCTTACTAAAAACATTACTTGTGTGCATTTTGAGGCAAAACAAATGGCACTGATGTATTTTAAGATATGTCAGTACAATTGTTTTCAGTTCGAACAGCTCTTACATTTATTTTAGTCTAGGACTAGTTCAATCCCTGTCCGGGAAACTGCCCCTACAGGTGTGCATCTTGATATATGTTCAAATTAGTCAGGGCAAGGTTTTTTAATACAAGCAGCTCAAACATGCATTTCAGGGGAGGTTTCCTGGACATGGATTGAACTAGTCCTAGACTAAAACAAATGTAAGAACAGTCCAAACTGAAAACAACTTTGACTGACATATCTTAAAATACATCAGTGCCCTTTGTTTTGCCTCAAAATGCACACAAGTAATGTTTTTAGTAAGGCATGTTTGTTAAAACCAGTTACATTTAATAAATAAACTAAGGCCTAGTCCTGGTTTAAAATAATCCCCGTCCGAGAAACCACCCCCTAGTCTGTAACTAAGATAAGCCCTGTTTGGGAAACGCCCTATAGGTATATCAAAATATATATACTAAGATATTTTTTATGTATTATTCATTTCAACTGGACTGCCCTTAGGATATTTTCCCCACAAATCTAGAATATAAATATTTGGGTTTTGGTAATATTGCTTCAACTTTTTCTTTGGTCAACTGGATTATAGAATTAAATCGTAATTCATTACTCTTTTCAACTGACTAGTCACTTGCACCAGAACTATATTGAACTAAAATATTAACCAATGTATTCAATATATTTTATTACATGTACAAACAGCAGCTGCAAAATAGCGTGATTTTACCTTTTTTGTTAAAGCACTGAATTCTGCTAAGACCACATCCTTAAACCTAATTAAATATAATAAAAATAATCACAAACATCTTACCAAGATTTAATGTACATTTATTCTTACCACGTGGAACATATAGTATAAAGATTTCATAGTGAATAAATGATATTCATTGAGCCAAAAAGGGAAAAAAACAAGGAATTTACATTAAGCTACATAGTCTGAAATACAAATATGCAGAATTCATATCACTGGAGAAAAAATATCTCAACTGTGTTTCTTCATCTAGAGTTATTTAGTTGTACCAGGAGATGAAATTAAAATATTTCAGTTGCTTGCAGCACTATGAAGGAACCGTGGAGGCCAAACGGTGGTTCAGTTTATATACCTAGGGATACCGATGCAATTAACCCAACTTGAGTGTCCGTTCTCATTCTTGATAGATAAAAAGGGGTAAGAAGCAATAGTGTGAAAGACAGAGGGAGAAAGAGAGAAAAAGGGGTGTAAATGTACAACATCTTATATACAGTACAGCCAGAGCTGCATCTCAAGTTGAAAACCAGTCCTAGGATGTGATTTCATTATAGGGGTCAATTCATACAATCAAGGGTTAAAGAGAAGAGGTCAGGGTGTTGTATGTTCATGATACTTTGGGGAGTATTCTCTTCACCAGCAAACTAATGTTTAAAAACACTTTAAAAACCGAGCCAACATTGTCCCGTGTGGAACAGTGCAGTATGTTTGTAGTATAAGTTGTAGTAACAGTTTCAGAGTACTGTACAGAAACGATAACTCATTTCTGCTGTACACACTTCCAAGTAAGGTTGACTGTGTGTAGCATCAAAATACAACCACCAAACAATGAAGGGTTCACCCGCCTATTTAGACTCCAAATGTGAACAAGAGCTGTGTATTATTTGCACCCTCTTGGGAAGGACAAAGGAACAGTTAACCCCAAAACTCACTGTAAACAAGACAGTAACTTTGGTAAATAGTTTGTTTTTAAGCTATTCATTTTATTCATTTATTTATTTTATTATAAAAAGTACTTTCCCCTCAGACAGGACACAAAAGTTGGGATCCCTGTCCGTGTCATCAAGTTGGCATCAGTGTTAAAGTTTGTGTCAGTGTGTTGAGGCTCTGGTTCATGATCCACAGCATATTCGTGACACCCTTCCCAAAGTGAGACGCAGAGAAAAGGGGGACCAGTGGGTGTAATATGAAAGGGCTTGCATAAATAAAAAAACCGAAACAGTCATTTTCCTCTGCTTTCAGTCCCCACTCACCAAGGGGGAGGGCAGGCAAGGGGGAAGTATGAAAACCAGAGAAGGTGGAGCCATAGCTCCGCACAGCTGTCATGACTGGCCTATCAAAAAGAGTACATCACAGATGACGTGGGACACCATAGAGTTCATAAGGGGAGAGACAGAAAGGTCCAGTAGCCGTGATTCATAGAGCGTAAACTCAGAGTGGTTCTCCTCCACCTTCGCGAAAGCAAGCAGAGCCCGAGCAGCTCGCCTCATCATGTCCACACTTGTCGGCTCGAAGTGTGTTCCCTGCATGTGCATTAGGGAACCTTGGCTCTGTTGGAACTGTGTAGCCGCTAAGCTGTCCTCCAAGAAGCCCAAAAGATTCCCTACACTCCCTTTCTGTACCGCAATGGCACGGGCTGCCATGCTGTCACCCTGTGCAAGATTGGCTAGCAACACGACTGCCATCTCCCGGCAGACAGGCACCTTTCGTTCTCCAACTAGTCGTACAAGGTTCCCGAACAACTTCTCTAATCTACTAAAAGGTGCCGTTGCCAGAATGAGGTCCACATTGTTGTCCTGAATGCTGAGCTTACAGAGGGTCTCCAGGACTAGTCTCTGAGGGGACAATGAACCGTTAAGCCCGAGACTAGGGAAGGGGTCTTGGGCTTCAGCTGAAGGACAAACAGCCCAATGGAGCAAGCCATCCAGCAGTGGCAGGCAGATGCTCTCAGTGTAGACAGAGAAATCAAGCTGGCCTGAGATGTTGGCAAGAGTAACCAAGCAATTTTCCCGCAGCAGTTCCAGACAGTCCCACCACCACTCGTCTTTCTTCTTACCAACACTCTCATCCACCTCCTCTTCTTTCTCATAAGTTAAAGGGGCCTGCTTGCGTTCTGGATGCCGATGGTGGAGAAGCAAAAGGCGACCCAGTAGTAGCAGCAACCCTGGATGCTTTGACATCTCCAGGTCGTTGCCTGGAACGAATGAGAGGCTGCGGACAATGTTGGAGACACACATGCAGCGACGAGAGAGGGAATCTTGCCAGTCAGAAAGTGTGACAAGTGGAGCTTCATCCTTGCTGTGTGGCTCATCTTCTAAGATGGCAATGGAGCGCTGGCCCAGTAACGCTGGGCTTGGAGGTGCAGGCCTGATGTTCTCTGGAGTTGTTGTCTCTGATCCTTGCTTCTCTTGATCTTTCTCTACATTTGATTTTCCCTCAGATTCTAAGCAGTCAGCAGGCCTTTCGTCAATCGTATCTGAAATTCCATTAGTCACATTTTCAGTAGATGACTGCTCAGAAGGTTGTCGGTCCATTTCCTTCCTGTGCTCTTCACTGGATGACGGTGAAGGTGCTTGGCTATCCTTCGGCACTGCTTTCTTTTTGTCCGAGGCCTGGACAGGAAGAATCCGTTTTCGTAGATGTGACAGGTCCATCTTGCTTTCAAAGTGTGTCTGGATGTGTTCTGTTGTATCACCTCCACCAATACTCCAGTGCAGTAGGCCACTATCAAATTCCTGCAACCGGCCAAGTTTATTCGAGCAGTCCACCACAAAAGAATCATTTTTTCTTACAACCTTTAAAGGAAGCTTATCAAACTTGCTAGCCTGCTTGGGCCTTTCCTGAGCCACAGCCACCTCTAGAGATGGTGGATCTGAAGTATTGGGTTCTCCGTCTATTGCTTGCCCATCTTCTTTCTTCACAGATTCTTCACAAGTCATCTGCTTGTCTTCCTGTTTAATTTGGAGAGGTTCTTGAGCAATGTGTTGTTCCTCCGGTTTTGACGCCTGTATTTCCTCTCCTTCATCTTCCTCCTCCATTTGTCCATCTTCCTCCATGCCCTCTATCAGTGTTTCGTCATCTACAGTATTTTCATCTTTTTGGAGCACACTAGGATCCAATAGAGCCCTTTGTCCCGGATCACCGACCTCATATTCCTTCAGGATGCCAAAGATCTCAATGAGGCAACGGCGGAAATACTCTACTATTAGTTCCAGGAAACCCGGGAGCTTCAAGAAAATGAATAAGAGATTAGCATGTTATTTAAAGGACTTAAACGTTCAATCATTGATGCCAATTTTTTTTTGCACAATGACTTACCTGAATAAGGTTGAAATTTGAAATACTGTTGTCATCATACAACAGGATGTTGATGGTATCTAAAGCCCATGTGCTCTCAGCCAACAGTCCTGATTTTAGGGACATCATGACTCTCCATGCTTCTGGAGTGCCTATTACAGGAGCATAAAGTATAACTGAGTTTCTAAAACAGAATTTCAAATGTAAACGGTTTCAGCATACATATGCACAGACATTCACTACAGTCAATAACCACTTACCAATCTCTTTCATGGTAAGACGTCTACGTGATTTGAGAATGGGTTGTGTGGCCTCTAGGGAGCCAGGAGGGAAGGGCAGGTCTCTTCTCATTAGTGGAGGCTGTACTGGGGGAGGTACAATGTGAGATGCAGGGACTGGAGGTCCCGCCTTTTGCATTTTGATATTGTAGGGCGATTTGCTAGGCGAAGTCCTGCTTTCCATGGGTCGGGGCATGGGCGTGGGGCTTGACACCTGTGGAATGTGGTTCTGCATGGTTTGGGGAGACTGGTAGTTGGACTGCAAAGGTCTACTCATTGGTGGGCCTGCACCAACAGAGCCATACGGGGGCTGTCGTGGGCCAGGCCACTGCCCATCATGATTCATGCGTGGCTCAGATGACATCATCTCTTCAGATCGGTTCATCGAATGGTATGCAGGGCCCTGTCCAGGACCGGTAGGAGGTCCCTGACGGTTGGGGTAACTACCATAGCCCATATCACCTCGGCCCTGCCACATGGCACCTTGAGGAACATCAGGGCCGGACTGCATTGGACTGCCTATCATTTGAGGCGGCATGGAACCCTGTGAGTTAGGGCCTGTCCCCGCTTGCATCCGATCCCTTCCAAAGGGGAAAGGGTACTGATTCTGAGGACCAGGTGGACGGTGCTCTGAGCCAGGATAAGAACTGTTATATTGGTTAAACATCTCTTGCTGACCAGTTGAGGGACCACTAGGGGGAGCCTGTGACGGTGGCTGCTGTGCATTGTATGGTCCACTGAACATCTCACCATCGTGATGCCGTTTAGCTGGTGGGTAGCTTCCATCACCTGGCCTTTTGTAGTTCTAAACGCAAATTACATTTAAAATACATGACTATCCTTTAATTCAAATTTATTCATTACAACAAAGCCTAATTGAAAAACATGAAATCATTTCATTAACAGGAACTGAAAGAGTCTCCTACCGATTGTTGTTGTGGGTACATTCCAGGCTGCTGATTCGGATAGGAGCCACCAGGAGGCGCACCCTGCCCAGGATACTGATTAGCATACGGTTCATGCCTTCACAGAACATGTGACACAAAATAATGTATGTTTAATACAACAAAATAAAATGTACAAGTTAAGACAAAACAGAGCAAAGTAAATGATTCGTGGACTGACCGCTGTTGCTGTGGAGGGTATCGATTTGGTGAATACATCCCAGATTCAGCATTAGCAGGCAGAATGTTTGGCTGTGGCACTCCAGGCCCCATGCTGCCTTCTGGGCCTATCCCTGTCTCTGGCCTAGACAGTTTCAATAGAAACATTAACCTAACTGAAAACTTAGGAAAAATCTAGAAAGATAAAACAAAGGTTCAGTATAATACCTTCTGTCATAACCAGGACCATATGGATACTGGTGCCTCTGACCCATGGGCATGTTTCCCATAGGGCCTGGCGGTCCCCTGTTGAACTGATCACCGAGACCGGTGTTGGGTCCCTGTCCACCAGGTATAAACTGCTCTCCAACTAGAACCACAAACACACATCTCAATACCTTGTGTATATAATAAAATAAGCCATAAAGTCATATGTAATAAAACTAAAACAACGAGTAAGGTTTACAATATACACCGAAGTGGAAATTTGATTTGGTCCATTACTGTTAGATTTTTGTTGGGTCTACCAAATTTACAGGATATGTACCTTTACGCATGCCACTGAAGTGGTCTTTACTTGGTTCGTAGGGTCCCATTCGACCAGGCATCTCTGGAGTGCTCATGCCCGACTGGTAGCCGGAGTTGGGTGTCATAGTGTTTCTCCGAGAAAAGGCTGGGTCATCAGCAAAAGGATCCTGCAGGTTCACACTGCTCCTAAGAAACAAGGCAGGTAAGGAGTGGTTCACAGCCAAACAAAATTGACAACGAAAGCAAAAAACAACCACCAAAACTCACCTGCCACTTTGCATTGGGGGCATTTGGCTGTGTGGGGTAGAGGCAGGAGTGGGAGGCTTCAGGTCTCCGCTTTCCGCCATGGAGCTACTGGTGGACTGCGGAGTCTGCGGCCCCTGGAGAGAGCCAGAACCAGCTGTTCCATGCAAAAAAAGTTGAGATGGGGAAAAAAGTAATATTAATATGCAGAACCTAGACACTAGTAATAATAGAGATATTCTCAAACTTAAGCTGTTTTCAGTTTAGATAGCTCTTTCATTTATTTTAGTCTAGGACTAGTCTAATCCCTGTCTGGGAAACCGCCCCTTTGAGAGGTTAAATGTACAAATCATAGCGTCTAAGTCTTTTGGGGGCGGTTTCCCGGACAGAGATTAGACTAGTCCTAGACTAAAAGAAATGTAAGAGCTGTCCAAACTAAAAACAACTTGCACTGACATGTCTTAAAATACATCAATGCCCTTTGTTTTGCCTCAAAATGCACACAAATAATGTTTTTAGTAGGGCATGTTTGTTAAAACTAGTTATATTTCTTAATTAAACTAAGGTCTAGTCCTGGCTTAAGTTAATCCCTGTCCGGGAAACTGCCTCATAAAGATAAGTAATAAAGTTTGACCAACATAGATGTGCCATTTCAATAAAAAATGTCTTTGTAAAAAAATAGAGTAAAAAAGATTAAGATTAGGTAAAATTTATCTACCCGACTATGATTTGAAATTGCAAAAGTGGTGTACATTTTAAATTGTCATGGACTTGGCATTGTAAGGGTCAAAGATAGCAGCACTTACCTGGGGAGGGAGGCTGAATTTTTGCCTGGTTCTTTTTGGTATCTCCAGAAATAATGTCAGGTGGTGGGTCCTCTCCACGCTCAATCTTACATTCAAAAGCATATAGACACTGGATGTACTGCTTTTTCAGAGAGCTGGCTGCACTGCTGGAGGTCCCTACATTCAGATTTGTGGCCAACTCCCTCCATTTTTTGTTCTTATTTACCTGCAATTACACACAGTTAAATATAAGCAAAGAGTCTTGAGAGAAAATGAGGTGCTGACATTAGTGCAATAACAATGATACACAAAAATGAACATTATTTACACATTTCTTCTTACCTGTGTAAGACCTCCAATCTCTTTGACGCACATGTAGAGGCGGAAGAGATCAAGGGGCTTGCGTCCCACAGCTGGTAGGTTACTCATGCCCAAAGCTTTCTCCTCAATGAAAGCCAGGTAACGGTCCACCCACATCTTTCTTTCTGGCTCTGGGCCAAGCTCATACAATCGAGTGATCTTCTCATTGGTTGTTGTGGAGGAATTTGACTTCTGAGCAGAACAAATTGTTTGGAAGACGTTACAAATGAAGCAACAAACACTGAAGTTTAGACTGCTATTCAGACATTATATTCTCTGTCATAATTTTAAGCAAACCTTGGATTTTGATTCTGTCTTAGGTGTCCCCTCAGCTTTATTATTTATTTTTTGTGTCTGGTTTAGTTTTCCATCCATCCCAAAATCAGGACCAGGGGACATGCCTAAGAGAAAAACAGATACTTCATCTGATATTCTGAAATGGCAAGATATTGGTTTATGCAAACTATAATTTTGTATTTATTCTGGTCTGAACAAAGATTTTATTACATTTGTAAACAATTATAGTTAAGTCTGTTTTCTAGCTTACCACTAGTGTTGTTCGCCATGTTACCACCCATGGGAAAGGTAGGACCCTGTGGGTTCATCATCCCTGGCATGTTGTTCATGGACGGTCCATATGGAGGACCTGAACTCATCATACCCGGACCAGGAGACATATTGGGGTATCCCGGTAGCCTGTGAAGGAAAAAACAACATTTAACCTCTAGCTGGCTCACTGGCTAAATTTAAATGAATGTTAGACAGTGATGTTGTTGTGCAAGGTCTGTTCCAGTTGTGTACCTGTTGTGTATGGAGTTTGCTGGTCCGTGCTGCATTGCAGCAGCGTCCTGTGGCTTTCTGTTAAGGCCTGGGGGTGGGCACATCCCCGATCCTACTTGAGGCGGCATGTTGCCCATATTAGGGCCCACATTGGGACTCATGTTGGGACCCATGTTCGGGCCATAAGGACGTGCACCCATCTGGCCATGAGGCATCCTAGCAGAAGGCATGCCAGGATACATTGGCCCTCCTCCTTGTCCAGACATAGGGTTCATGGATCCACCCATGCCAGGACCTGAGTAACTGGCATTAGGCATGCCACTGTAACCAGGTTGCCTAGGGAAACCTAAAGAGGAAGATGGCAATATGTAATATGATACCAAGTTTGTTTGGAAACACTGTCAAGGCCACCGAAACAATGCTTGCACTGTTTTTTTTTTAAATATTTATACGATACGTTGAATTGCAGAGCAAACCTACAAAAACTATATTACTGAAAAAACATGATAAAAAAACTATTCTTAATGGCTATCATGTTTATTTAAATAGTATTTAACATATGCTGCCTATTTTGTAAAGGGTTTTTAAGCAGAATGGAGTATGAATCTCAACAATCTGAAATTCACAAAAAATATCAGCAGAATTGGAACGCTTGATTTAAGTTTTACACATCCACAAAGTAGATTTTTTACATAATTTGTAAAATGTTTATATAGACTTGTATTGGATGCATTTTTTACCATTAAGGGTGTTCTACTATTCTCCATTTAACATATTTTAGCATGGTTTAAAGCAACACCAAATAGTTTTTTTACCTTTTAAAAAACGTTTCCAAAAAAGTTTCAGTGGTTCATCCACTCAAAACAGGGTGAATGGCACTTTCACATTCGCTTTGCAGCCCTCTATCGGCCAAAACCCCACTAAAGAAGTTTCCAACCGTCGGGTAGTGGTCCTGTAGTTCGAGTGAAAACTACAAAAACTTGCTTTACGGCAGACCTACAATCCAATCAGAGCCAGCTATGCTGCAGTATTTACGACAGTGCTAATGAACAATTACGCGTCTAACCTGTAGGGGGAGCAAAGAGCAAAAACTCTTTAGTGTTGCTTTAAATCCACACATTTTACCAAAATCCTAAAAAACAAAAAGTCTACAATTTACTTCTGGCCATTGTCAATTAGCATCAGCCAAATGTTGTGGAGTATGGCTGCTTCATTGCTGGGATTGTAAGGAGACTTTCAGGCTTTTGAGCGTTTTAGCAGCTTGCAGTTCTGCTCTAACCCACAGTCACTGTAGCAGCCCAACTGACGTGAGCCATGCTACGTCAACTCCCTTTTTTACTGGAGCTAAAAATAGACCCACTGTGATCTACTGGTCGCATAAAGAAAGACAGAGTAAGAGTGAGGAGGATTTGAAGGGACAGAGTTGGTGTTGAAAGAACTTTAATAAAAACAACACTTGAATACAGAATCAACCTACAATACTGCATCACTCTTTCGAAACAGGACATTGTTTAAATAGCATCACAATAGTGTTTCTCTAAAACTACTGTAAACCGTTACAATCAAAACACGTACCTTGCGGGCCATACTGACCACCCTGAGGCCCGTAGTTGCCCATAGAGTTGTTTTGCTGAAAAGGAACCATCCCAGCATGCACCTGGCCTCCAGAAGACTGACGAGGTGACAATGCAGATTGTGGAGAACCATAGGGTGCCATCTGAGGGTTTCTCTGAATATATGCTATGAAAATAATAAGATTAATGTAACTATAACAGAAGACAGAGAGCATGATGATGGTGACCATGGCTTTGTATCGTTGTTTTATAAAAAAATTTTTTGCCCGAGTTACCTCTGTCTTGGCCCATGCCAGGCATGTTCATGGAAGGGTGCATGACCACTTCAGACTGTCCACTTGAAGGACGAGGAGGCATCTGGTTCCCTTTAAATATGCAAATCATGGTTATAAAGAAAAGCACAGATTTTATTGTAATAATCAATAACTGTCATAACATTGCTATCCCTTAAAAAAAAAAGTTATAGTTATAGTCGTGCGAAAGGTCTACGACGTAACCTGTGGGTAGCTCTGCGTAGCCTAATGTGCACCGTGCAAAAACGTTAAAGGGACACGCCACTTTTTATGAAAATATGCTCATTTTTCAGCTCCCCAAGAGTTAAACATTTGATTTTTACCATTTTGGAATCCATTCAGCCAATCTGGCTATCACTTTTAGCATAGCTTAGCATAATCCATTGAATCCAATTAGACCATTAGCATCGCGCAAAAAAAAAAAAAAAAGAGTTTCAATATTTTTCCCAATGATATTACGCACTGCCCGAAAATAGTCCCCTTGGTAACTTTCAGTAGCAGGGGACTATTTTCAGGCAGTGCGTAATATGGCACCTCCTGCAGCCATGTTACAGCAGCAAAGTCCTTGATTATTACGCCAGAATAAAAGTATAGTTTCTACCCACATCTGCTTAGAAAATTCCAACTTTTCATTTCCCATTGGTTTTAGTACACAATGTAACTACAGAAGAGTCGAGTTTTAAATTGGAAAGATATCTCTATCTCTTTGGGGGTTTTTTTGCGCGATGCAAATGGTCTAATCAGATTCAAAGGATTATACTAAGCTATGCTAAAAGTGCTAGCACCAGACCCGGATATCAGCTGAATGGATTCCAAAACGGTAATAATTAAATGTTTAACTCTAATGGAGCTGGAAAATAGTATTTTCAAAAAAAAAGTGCAGGTGTCCCTTTAACAGCGCATCGGTTCTACGCAGGCCACAAGCGCTGTGATTGGTTGACTAGAACCCCTCCCGTCAGGTAAAAAAAACTGGTTTTGCCGTTTGCGACTGTAAGAACAAAGATTAGCCAGGTTGAGGAGTGATTTAACTCAAACTGCAACAAATCGCAGGCTATTTACTTCCATCACTGCTGGGCTTCTCAAAACATACACAACAAGCTGCTGCTGCTTCTTCGTTTGTGGGTTTTTTGGCTAATGCCTACCAGCAGTCTGCATGTGTGTTTGCATGCCGACGCGGATGACGTCAAGTATATATGAACCACGCGTAGCCTACACCATCGTGGCTATGCCGTAGGACATACGCACAACCATAATGAGCCCGTTATCCAATTCCCAAAATAAAATGCATGAATGAGCTGCCTTAATTTAAGAACACATATCTTAACATATATCAGTGTTATTGTTTCGCCTCAAGATCCACACAGGTAATGTTTTTTTGTGAAGTTTGTTTGTAAAAACTACTTAAAACGTCCTAATATCTAAGGTCTAGTCATGACTTAATCTAAACCCTGTCCTTGGAACTGCCGCTAAATTGAGGTTTACTATATACCTGGAATTGTGGCAGGGGACAAAGGGCCAGAGCGAGATGCAGGCGAGCCCACTGGGGGAGACGTGTGGGGGGAGAAGGGTGACTGTGCAGGATTACTCTGTTCTCCTTGACTGCTGGATACTCCAGATGTGCTGACTCCAGGGCTCAAAGTGCCCTCTGTACCAGTAGGCAGGTCATCAATAGAGCCAGAGAGATCCTTTTTAGAGAGAGAAAGATTGACATTGGGTCAGATGTAAAATATTCAAAGCATAATAAAAATGTCAAGAAACTTTAATAAAATAACTAATAATACAAGCACTACAATTTTAAGGTAAATTCAAGTTTTACATTTGTGCAAAGCAACATTCTTCATGGCTTCATCTCTATTCAACCACCATTTTCTCATCTCATCAGTCAGCAATATTCAGCTTTTACACATTTAAAAAAAAAATGCCTGTGACCCTGTCTGTGAAACCCAAGATAAAGTCTTATAATCGAATTATGAGATAAGGAGCATCTTTGGCATGACCTTACTCAGTCAATACTGAAGAGATATATATATATGTGTATATATGAAGGTTACATTTTCACAGAATCTTCTTTACATAATGTTGGATAATTTTATATTGAAAAATTATAAATCACACAAAATGACTTTAGAAGGGTATTTTATATGTGGGGTCATATTTTTAGACCAAAAAAATCATGCTCTATTAAGTAACCAGGATGTATGTTGTAGTGAAAATGTGCCATCAAATAATACTCGAACAAAAAACCCCTAAGAATTCATACTCTGAAAATCATCAAATCAGCACTACAATGGCAAATGTGATTTTACAGCAAAAACTTTTGACTCCCCCAGCGACAGCTTCATCCACGCAACAGTGAACTCTGGCACACTTTTTTCTGGGACACACACTTACGCTCAAGTGCTCTCATACACATACAATCACACCGCCAAAGGCTGCTGGCCTTATTTATCTCATCTGGGAGGGAAAAAAGTGAGATCACAGCGTCCCTGAAGTTGCCATGGCTACAGCAGACGGCAGCACGTGTGCTGAGTCAGCACAGCTGGATGTCTCTCCATGTGTCCTTTTAAACACAGTCTGGCAGGTCACAACACACTCAAACGTAATTAAATTTTGCAGACGGAGGAGCAAAAATCACATGGCGAGGACGCAGAGGTACTGAATGAACCGTCAACACTAAGATTTTAGGTTACAAGTAATAGCATGTTAGGGATAATATGGGAGTCACATATAAAGTAAATATTTTCTCAAAGTGACCATACACAGCAAAAACACCATACACAGCATGGGTACCACCAGGTACATTCATTCTTTCATTACGATATGGTCATTATATGGCACATTAACTACTAACTACTGAGAAATAAGTGTTCTAGATACCGTTGAACAAAAACAGCACATTAAGTTCAATACGGCAGCACATTGATAACGTGAAATCTCATTGGTTCTCGCTTGTCTCATGATCAATTTGTCACGGGACATGAAATAAAAAATTGGCGTTACTGATAGTGCTGCCTCACGATTAGTCACGACTAACCGTTTGCAGAATAAAAGTTTTTGTTTACATAATATATGTGTGTGTACTGTGTATAATAATTAAGTATATATAAATACACACACATACATGTATAATTTTAAGAAAAAAAATAATAAATATTTATATTTACATATAATATAAACTATATATAAATATAAAAATGTATATACACATGCAAATGTTTCTTAATTATATACACATGCGTGTGTGAGTGTGTGTATTTATACATAATTATTATACACAGTACACCCATATATATTATGTAAACAAAAACCTTTATTCTGCAAAGATTAGTCGCGACTAATCGTGAGGCGGGACTAGTTACTGATGTGTTGCTATGGATGATATATGATGTACTGAACAGTAAATAAGCTCATAATATCAATTGTTTCACTTTAGACAACATGTATTAACCCCCTTTAAGCCATTTTGATTACTTTATGATGTACGTGCTCTCTGAAGCTTCGCCATGTTGACCACCATATAACAAGACAACATGATGGCATTTCAGTCTAAAATTTTTGGACTTCAACTAACAAAACAAAGTCACATGCATCTGGGTTGGCGTAAATTAGAGCATTTTCATATTTTGGTGACATGTCCCTTAAAACTGCGTAACGATTAATCGCGACTAATCGACACACAGCTAATGCTGAATTATCATCCTCTAGAATCACCCCAGCAGAAGCACCACAACAATAACACTGTTAAAAACTTAATATAATATGTGTTATGCACAATTTAATAGAGTCAAACACAGCCTGTGCAAGATGAGGAAAAAGGAGAAATCAGACATACTGGTAGACTTGAGGGTCTGCCCTGGATGTCCTCTGTACTTCCCTTAGATGCCAGAGGCTGACTGGAAGGAGGTGCACTGGACTGAGAGCTAAAAGACTCTTGGGAAATCTCCTGTTGGAAAAAAGTATATACTCTATAGCAGGGGTTCTCAAAGTTTACATTCAAAGGTCCAAATCTGAATTCCCATTATTTTCATAGGTCCGGCAAAACTTTATTTAAATCATTTGTTTATATAACAAATCAACACAAATAGTTTGGGATAAACATAAGTGTATTTTGCATTTAAAGTATATATTTTTTTTTTAATAAACACAAGAAATATGCCAAAAGTAAACAGGTGCAAAATACAGAGCAACCTAATTAGAGAAATGGCACAGTTTGTTCTCCATCATATGCATAAACCATGGCAAAAAAATTGTAGTTGGTAGGCAGAGACACTGACCAAAATTAGGGGTGCGCCTATAAATTGCCTGATGATCCTTGCTATGCTTCTCAATGAATAAGGTGAAATGCCGCTACATCCAAAAGCCAGGGGGCGCTGTTGGGCAGAAACTTAATATGTGCTGCAGACGAAGAACCAGACACACGGAGCTCCAGGAAATGTCTTAAGGATATATTTATATTGCTGTTCTTCAAACCTTTTCAGGTATTTTCATGATAATAAAGAATATGTATAAGATTATGTTTGACGAGTGTTGCTTTTTTAAATGCATGTTTTAAACTATTTAAACCAACAGTGATTGGTAAGGACTGATCAAAAGCCGTAGTACATGAAGTAGCTGTGCATAATATCTGGGTGTTATGGCTACAGCGTAACACAGGAAATTTTTAAATAACTCGTTTTATTTTCGGACCAGGAATACTCTTAAACCCAAAAAGAAAAAAAAAACTAAACGAATGGTTTACAAGTTTAATATGCATTTGTAAAATAGCAAATGCACACATTTAATCAATCACATAGAAATTAATGCACTTGTAATATGAAGTGGACGCGGGTCCGGATCAAGTTGCCGTCGGGTCCGGATCCGGACCGGAGTCCGGACTTTGAGAACCCCTGCTCTATAGGCACTGAAAGCAAGGTGCACGCTGTACCATTTTGCCATACAAGTCCAACTTCTAGAACTGAAAATAATTTTTTTGTCACAGGACAAATGTTGTAGTATGATTAGATGTTGTTCATCGACTGCCATGGTTTTAAACTAAGATCTCATTAGGATTATTTTGTACAATTTGACCTGTCACTAAAGACAGTAAAAACCATACGGCTTATGACACAATTATGGACGTTATTTTGCTTACAACAGTTGCATGCTGGCAACTACAGTCTCGCTGTCAGAACATTACTTCAGGTTTAATTGTTTTCGTACCTAAAAATAGCAAATTCGGTTGTTTTGCTGTCCAATAAGAGTCTTTTTAAAGTGATGGCACCGTTATATTAAAGGCATTCAAGACTTCAAATAAACGCAAACTTTAAAACAGCAAGCAAAAATCCAATTTAGTTCAAACACAGCCGGTGAACAAACGTTTGCACTGCAGCAACGTTACACAAACAATAAATATGGGTTGCAAAAACACCAAACATCGCTCAAGGACACAATGATGACAGTCATTTAAGCATCATGCCAGACTCAACTCATTAAGCACCAATTTAATTTATTATAAAATACCTGAGGAGGAGGAGGAAAGCGCTGAAATGGCGATTGCTGCTGCTGCTGCTGCTGTTGTTGTTGTTGTTGTGGGGGATTCTGGGAGTACGTTGTGGGCGGTGCCTGCGACATCTGTCCGTGTCCAGCGGGCTGCTGGGATGCAGGTGTGGACGTCTGCGGTGGCTGCTGTGATGATGGCTGCTGGGAGCCTTGGCCAGGCGGGTAGCTAGGCTGGGTCTGGGATGCAGGAGGGGCCTGCGAGTTCCCCTGCTGTGGGGGCTGAGACTGAGGCACCTGTTGCTGGGGGTAAGGGGACTGAGCGGACTGGGGTGTCGCAGAGGTCTGCGAGTACGTGGACTGGGATGGGCCGGGTATTTGCGCCTGGGGCTGCTGGGGCATGTGGGGATGCTGGTACGGGGCACCGGCCTGTCCGTGTGGACCAGATGGTTGGGGGGCGTGAGGTTGCTGTGAATAAGGTCCTTGACCTCCTGGTTGGCCAGCAGAAGGCTGGGGATATGGTGACTGCTGCTGGCCAGAGAGAGGACCCTGGCCATGCTGGCCATAATACGGCTGTTGCCCCTGCTGCCCATAGGCCCCTGGTCCCTGTTGTCCATACGATGGCATCTGCATAAACAAGCAGAATGGCACTAAAGATCATGGCACCCATGGTATTTCCTACTTTGTCTTACTGGTACGATGACATATGGATAAACATGCAAACGAGGAAACAAAAACTTCCTTTAATCAAAATGTTGTGTACATATTAAAATAAGGACTAAGAGTTTATTGCTAATGAACAGATGGATTTTATTTATGATACGCTGTGACTTAATGATCCTTTTTCTTTAATATAACATTGCAGGCAAACAGACGTCATGTAAACCTCTTTCTTCAAAGCTGTTAAATACCACATGAGCCCTTTTTGAAAACCACTGACCTGTTGGCTGTACTGCATACGTCCCTGCATGCCTATAGGGTATCTTTGAGGGCCAGCGGGCCCATAACCCTGGCCTGGGTAAGGAGGACCCTGCTGGGGCCCTGGAGGTGGTCCCTGATGGGGCTGCTGTGAATAAGGACCACCTGACCCATATGGCTGAGCTCGCATTTTCCCCATCTGATCCATAGAGCCTGGCGTCTATAAAACAAGAGGGACATAAGAGTTGAGTAACAGCAACTCATAAATAATGACAGGAAAAGCACGGCAAGGACAGAAAAAAATGCAGGAGACCACAGGAGAAGTGAGAGAGAACAGCCAGAGGGGAAACGATAGTGGAAAATGAAAAAAAAAGACAGCAGAAATGCTCTGCCTCCGATTCCCACGGTTATTAACCTGACTGTTACCTTGCTCAGGCTTAGTTAAGGAAGTCAACAGTGCTATATATAACTCATTGCAAATGGAGGGCAGTCTGCCGAATATTTAACACATCCCAGCTGTAGCTCCGCTTGAGTCGCGGCCAAGCCAGCTTTTCCTTTTTTCGTAAAAAGACGGCAATCTTGGCACTGAATGAATGACACAGGGTTTAATGGCATGAGGCGAGAGGTCCAGCATGACTTGCAATGAGATGAGAGCTAGTGTAAAGAACCAGGATGAAGGGTCAGGTTGTAAATATTGGAGTTGGAATATCAGCGGGTTTTTTAGGTAGTATTGGGGATGTAGACAAACATGGACAACAAAATGTTACAAGTGGTCTTCATTTTCATTTTAGAAGCCAAACTTTGATGCCGTGACGACAATTTTACTGCATGCATGTGGAGCCATTTAAAATATTGAAAAATGACGTGTCTGTAAACATTTATTTGTACTTATTATGCAACATATGACATTTTCTGTGATAAGTGTATGTTATAAATTGACCGAAAAATAGACTCTTATGACCACTAGTAGGTGTAGAGTATTATACAGCAGTACACTTTGAAAGCATGTCAACCAAATACAATTTAAGACCATAAAATAAGCATATCAACTAGCCTAGGGATGCACCGATACCACTTTTTTGGAATACGAGTACAAGTACTTGCATTTCAGTACTTGCCGATACCGAGTACTTAATAAAAAAACATGATTTAAATTTACAGGTAACAGCTTTAGTCATATAATTTAACAAAAAAACAAAGGACTAGTTTTCCAGTTTGTTGTAAACTATGCCTCTTTAAACAACACAAGAGGCATTAACCCCTTACGCCGCTCGAACATAGACATTTCTCAGACCGCGGTATCGATTCCAGGTATCGGGGGACTTTTAACGAGTACTTTAGAAAATGTGGTATCGAGGCCGATACCATTATCGGTGCATCACTAATATCAACGTTTTTAAAAAGTATTAGAAAACATTTCACACAATCGTTGTTGCTGTTGAAGTTTGTGTGGCTCATTAAACTTCATAGCATAAAGCTTAGGTTCATTTTGGCAATGAGAAATACTAAAACAAAATATTTTGTGTTATGCTGGTAAACTTTAGGGTCATGCTGTTTTAAGTTGAATATCATTATTGGATACGTCTTTTTAACTAACAATTTCGGACATCGAGTGGCACCCAACAATGCACCGGTGTGAAACCTGCATCCTGTGTTGAGGTATGACCTACAAAACACAATATCTAATACAGTAAAGTACACATTTTATCTGTTTATATTGTATAAAAATATTATTATGATTTATAATTATCAAAATAACTACACTTTCAGAAGTATCAGTTGCAACAAATGTGACAGCAGTACAGGAAATTTTTTATTTAAATACTATATTAATTATTCTGCTGTTGCTTTAACTTCAAGTACTCCTCCGATGTTTATTTTCTAAGACATTACATTGTATATTAACTTCAGAAGAAATCATGAGAAACATTAACATTTCAAATAATGAGGTTTATGATTAAGTGCTACGTTTTTAAAAAAAAGTCTTGTTGAATGAAATCACATAGCTTTTCCGAAGTACCCAGAACACACAAAACAGACGTTGGTTTCACAATACCAAATGACGCAATGTTTGTTCGGATTCAACTACATTAATCCACTAATATGAAATGTATATGATGTTGATATGTTACAATGCCCCTTTATAGTTTCAGCCCTTTGGCTACAAAAAGGAAATGGACAAAAATTAAACCGAAGCAGCAGCCTGCAGCATTTTTAAATGACCTTTTCTTTTGCTCCATTTGTAACACATTTCAAAATAATAGCACTTTATATAGTGAATACAAGAACATCGGGCAGTAAGAAATACATAACAAAACAACAAGCCTTCATCACAGGCCTGTGCCTTGTTCACAGATGGGCAGTGAGTCAAACACAACACAAAGTGAAAAATAGCCAAACAAAAAAAAAAGAACACTGTGTCACTGTATCGGATTTGCCCCAGTAAATCATTATTTGGATGCCCGTTTGAAATTTGGCTCGAATTCAAACCTTGAAATAAGGCCCAGTCTGGCACGTGTTAGAAGTATGAAATGACTAGGGGCAAGTTGCTCTTGACATTTTTCAAGTGTCCGATTGGAAAAATAAAATAAATAAAGGCAGCACATGGCTAATCTGCATAAGATAAAGCGAGGGCTCCCTTGGCAGGATAGTCTGCTGGACGGGCGCTCTGATTGGACATGGGGGATGGGGTGGACACCAGAACACTTTTACAGATCCACTGAGAGCAGACAGGAATGCTTTCAGAGACTGAAGTGAAGCATAATCATAACCTCGGTTTCTTTAGGGTTTATATTCTCAGATCTTATTAGTGGGGAGTTTAAATCAAGAAAATATCCTTAATTTCCAACAATCAATTTCCAGCATAGTTAGAGATATAATCTTGCTTTTCACCTCAAATGGCACAAACACCAAATCAGCAATGTCACCTTTACTCACAAGAAAACATCACATTTTAGGTTGCCGAAACGTGACAGAGGCCATCAAATGTTATGTTTGGATTTGGGAAATGAACACTTTAGATGCAGGACATTCAATCTGTCCTGTGATATTGTTTTAGATTGTTGAATGGTGTAGCACCATTCAACTAAAAAGCACACTAATTTTGAAAAACGTCTTTACTTTTTCACAGGTTCTCACTTCCACTAATGTGCAGTGGGAAGAAACGCAGTACTACAGAGCAGAATATCACAATACATCACACCGTTTCCATTCAAAAAGTGCTAAAGTACCGTGGGGAAAAATAAAAGCTTGTGAAAAATCACAAGAAAATGACAGTTCACACAAAAACAAAACTAAAGGACCTAAATATAACTTTGTATCTTCAGTTGTTTGGACATATCTAAGAGACGACCCATTAAGATTTGATAAGGCACTCATTGACAAGAGTAGCTTGCAGAAACTGACTAAAGAGAAGACAATGAGCATCATCATACTGTATAAACGTGGCTACAACTATGGAGAATTCACAATTTTTTCTTGTTCAAAACCCAAGAAACTATTTTAGTCTGTCAAATAATATAAATTAGGGCTGGGCAGTATATCAAGCTTTGGTAATATATCTATATTTTCTCCCAGCGGGATATGGGATGAGACAATACTGTCTATATCTGTATGGATTGATATGACTCTACTTCCTTGCAACAGATGCTCTACCAGACATGTACACTGAGGTCAAACATAAGCTTTCCAAGCAGCTCGGATGTTGTGTAGCTGTATATTTTTATTTTCATTATACGCCGTTACTGGTAATACAGGTAAACGATACATCTCACACAAGGCTTTGACTTGCATGAATACATGTATTCCACTCAATAGAATATACAGGGATATTTATTGTATACCGCCATTCAGTCGATTACCGAGATATGAATTTTGGATCGCCAAGGCCTTATATAAATGTTAGGGGAATAAAATACGGATGCACTGATACAAAACTTCTCTGCCGATGGTGATATTTGATTACTTTTATGACATTCACCGATAATGATAGATACAAATAGTTCTGCTTTTTACTCATTTCAAATTATGTCATGACGAAATCCTAGAAGTGCAGAGCGTACAAACTGCAATTCTGCTGTCATTGTGACCCAATTCAAGACAGACACACACACACACAGTACTGAGATGCGTTTTCAGACGCTTTTGATTGCCATGATATAATCTGCCCTGTTTTTAAACAATCAGACAATATCAGATAGTTGAAGAAAAAAAACGTATCTGCCGATACCGATTAGGGGCTGATATTTCGGTGCATCCCGAGAATAAAGCGTACAATAATTGATAAACACACTATCATCTGTATCAATCACGGCCAGCTCATCTTCTCTTTTAATTGGAGTTTGATAAAATTCTGTTTTATTATATTACAAGTGCCAGGTTTAAAATACAAAAATGCATAAAGCATACTTTTTGTAGCAGTTAAAAATTGCATTTGTAAAACATAAATTACTCCCAACAGAAGTATGTGGTCGTATAATTCTTCCTAAATGCATGAATAACATGAACACTCAACTATGCAAACAGAGAGGCAGACAATATGAAGCAATGAGCGTGTGTTTCAATGTTACATCATGTGTAATTATAAATGGCCAAGAGCACAGGATGCAGAGCCAATCAGATCTCAGCTTGCATGTCAACCCAAGACCAACTGTCTCGTGCCTTTGACAGGAGGATTTTACCTCCACAATTCAAATCCCACTGCAAACCAATCTGCACTTACTCAAAATCTCTGGGCTGGTGTTTACAAACTGCTCGACATTCAATTCAGTCCACAGTTTAAAACCTGAGCTTTTTCTCAGCAGATGCACTAGTAAGATTGGATTAAAGGCTGATGAAATGCATTTCGAAAAAATATATATGGAAAATTATAAAGATGTTTTAGACGATACAAGTGTCACAAGAACGTAATGTATTTACGCGACACGGTTTTCAATCATAAAATATTCGCTAATTTTATGCTAATTTCCCCTTAATTAATTTCGCAATTAATTTAGACGTGTATATTGAATGTTTTATAGTTTGACAAAATAACAAATAAAACAAAACCTTTATGAAAGAGAAACAGCTTAATTCCTTTAACCCTCCTTGGTGGAAATGCGTATTTAGCTCATTCTGCTTTTTCACTATTATTAAACCACTTGGGGATCTGTCTTAAACTTATTTGACCAACAGTATTTAGATAAAGCCAACCATAAATGCAGGTTTTAATCAAGTTTAATCATTTTAACTAAAAATATAGGCTGTTAGACATGCTGCTTGGAAAAACCAAGGAGGCAGCCATTTTATAGACTCTCTTGCTCAGACAATAGCAGGCACAGTGCATTTCAGCCACTCACATGACTTAAGCTAGGGGGAAATATGGGTATTTTACATGTACTAGAACTGTAATTTTACCTGGTTTCTACCCATAGCCTGCCCGGTACTTCCAGGACTCATGGGCGGCGGGTGATGGGTCCTTTGTTGCCAACCCGGATGGCCCCCACCATACTGCCCACTGCTGCCCATATCTGCTGGTCCCTTAGCACCATCCTGGCTGTTGTAGTCGCTCGGTGTGTAGTTTGGGTAGCCCCTGGCACCACTCGGGGAGGTGAGGAGTTGGTTGAGGGTCGGGGTAGATGTTGGCTGTGGATTTCCCATGTTATACCTCTGATTATTGTAAGATGCAGCCATAGATCCTCCCGCTGCTGGCTGCTGTTGCTTGGCTGACTGCCCCCCTACCGCCTGAGCTTGAGGAGCGCTGCGCGGGGAGTTCATGCCGTAGCCCTGCCCCGGGTACGGGCTTCGGTTCCCGTACGGACTGTAGTTGTTGAACTGGTGGTTAGGGAAGCCGTGTTCATGAGAGTTGGGCTGATACGGGTCCATCATGTTGCTCGACAGCGCGCCTGGCCCCGCTGCAGCTGCCATGCCAGGGCTTTGTTGTCCGCCATGTTGATGAAAAGCCCGGCCGTACTGCTGACTGTAGCCATAGGAAGGTGGCGGAAACCCGGGTGCATGGTGATGTACCATACCTGGGTGGTTATTTCCTTCAGGTCCGGTGGTATCATTTTGATTATTGTTCACCCTCGACGGATTCCCGTTCCCGTTCTTCATCTCAGACTCCCCTCCTCCCCCAGCATTTCCAACATCGGCCCGGTCCTGCAGTTCCCCGCGAACCGGTGATCCGCTTTCTAATCCCGGCTCCTTATTTTCCTGCTGCTTCTCCCCCGGTACCGACTCCTCCTTTGGGTCTCGATCCGGTTTTTTTAGTTCGGAAGGCGGACTGGTGTTGAGAGAGGTAGCGCTGGCGACCTGAGCGGCCATGATACCCCCCTCTCCCTTTCGGCGAGTCGGTCACAATCAAACGCTGAACATTGAATGTAAATACAATAGTTTTACAACAATTTACCCGTGTCCCGACTCATCCCCACCCCTCACGCCGGACCGAATCCGGACTCCACCGTCGGCTCCGTTTTTTAGACTCTCTAGCACCCTAAATTGAGTTCCCGGGGAATGAAATTTAACCGACGCGGAATTTGTGGGGGGTTCTGTTGCAGAAGTAGACTACAGCCGCGGAACGGATCACACCAGCACGAGGCTCAGCTACATACAGCCATTTTACCGACGTGCGCTGAGACCGGTAAAACATGGGCTGGACTTTCTTCAGAATACGGAATGGATTCGGGGGACGAGGGGGGCTGGGTAGGGGGTGTTAAATTGACGTTGCATAACGACAAGGTTGAAAACAGCTCTCGAAAAGATTTTGTTGATTAAACTAGCTACAGTAGACTGAATATAATCGTATAACTAGTCATCATAGGGAATGCATTAGTTGTAGGTGAAGTAACCTGGGATAGGCTTGCCCTGCAGCTTGCTGTACTGGTTTTAGAGAGGCACTGCCTGAGCTGTGAAAACAAAGTCACAAACGCACACACCTACTTTATTTACTTTCAAGCCTAAAAGCACACCGATAAATACAAATATGGAAAGACAGCATGCTGTACATAAATCTAACAGAACAGGCCAGCAGTTTGAAGAATTGCCCTTCAGGCTCACAAAGTAATTTTACTGTTGGTAGAGGTGCATGAGAAACTGATGTTTAGGGGGTTGTGCTGATTAAAATGCGTTAGGAAAATAAGAGAAGGGAGGGTTGGTGGTGGGTTGAGCTAGTTTGCAAGCAGGAAGTGAAAATGAAACGAGAGGGAGGGAGAGAGAGAGAGCGCAAGAAGAAAATCAGATAAACCACACAAAGTGGTTGAAAGGCAGAATACATTATCATCACAAAATAAGCCCCTCTATTTATACTGTGGTTCAGTTTGGAATCCAAAAAGAGATAGAGCAAGAATCTCTAGGGGGAAAATATCATTTTAGGAGAATAACAAGCCGTCTCTCGTTCTCTGCTCTCCCCACCCCCTCTCTCCCTGCCTGCCTCTCTCGCTCGCTCGCTCGCTCGCTCTCTCTCTCTCTCGCTCGCTCTCTGTGTCGAGCTGAAGCTCTGCTGGTTGCAAAAGCAGCACAACTCTGCTTTGGTATCTCAGTGTGGGGGAAGGGCAGAACAGCACACAGCACAGGCTTAATGCAATGCAGAGCCTCTAGCATTGCTAACCAACTCTAGTGAAGTAGGGAGATCCCCTCTGACACTTTTAAGATCCTACTTGTGAGAATTTGAAATAGATTTATCTTGCTTGAAATATATACAGAGAATGTGGAAATAAGACAAAGAATGTATGGGGAGTATGAAAAATTGTTGTAATGTAGTTCTCAGATCTTTTATCTTTTCTTATTTATTTAGAAGTCATTTGTAACAATTGTATAAAGCTGTCTGTTTTCTCTATATTTAGATAAACAGCTTTACAGTTACATTAAGCAAACACTTTTATCTAAGCAACTTACAAGACAGATAGATAAGTATATAATTTGAGTATCATGAAATATTTTTATAGCATAAAATAGTAAATGTAACATGATGTAATTTTAAAACCAAATAGCAGAGAGAGAAAGGCATAGATGTAAAGAAAGAGTTTCTATTATCAGAGCACTTCATAAGCTTATAGTAAATTTATAGATAAGAAGTTATCGTATTCATTTATTTTCTTTACATTTGTAAATCAATCTTTAAATTTACACACACACATGTGTATATATCCGGGTATCAGGTCATTCATATATACAATAATTGTCAGCAAAGTCCTCTAGGTGCGCAGAAGAAGAATTGAATGAACGATGGCACACGTGCGTCATGGTGCAAGATTGTTTTACCCGGTTAAAGGTAGTTTACTAAATACATTAGGATATTGACTGAATTTTTGAGCCTTTACCTTTATTCAGTAAAGAGTGACTGGAGACTTTTTTAGAAGTGGAGATATTTGCATGTATTAAGAGGGTTTTGCAGTGAAAGAGTTAAATTTGTTCAATACCAATTACTAAAGTGACATTTGTAAAAATAAGGCATTTCAATTACTGACTAATAACCTTTTCATTGCCATTAACCTCCTAAGACCTGGACATACGTGGACATCAATTCTTTTGCGGTTTTGCACCATGATATTTAATTCTGCGTAACTGGAACATGCTGTACACAAACATGGACAAATAGACTGCTTCATGTTCTAAGAAAAATATTTGGTTATTATAATTATTGGTTCTTCCTACCCCCAAAATAGCTGGTAGAAATCTGAAAAAAAAAAGACAAACCAAATCTCGTGTCTTAGGAGTTTACAGTAAAATTACTGAACCTAAACATCAGAGCCTTATAAAAATGCTAATTTACAAGAAAACCTATCAGATGCTTCATATAGTGTTGCAGTTACTTATACTTCTATACATTAATTGGGTAAAAAAAATATTTTTTTTCATCTCAGCATGTAGCTAGGTAAATAAAATAAAGAATGAAATCTCCAATTCAATAAACTGTGCCAAACTGTGATTTTTTTTTACATTATTTAATGACTGGAGACTCTCCATTGTCTCTCTCCCAGTATGTAAAATAAAACATCTACAATTGTTTGTCAACAGTTGTAATGAAGCAGAGTACGACGTTTGCCACATTTTCTGTGTAAACAAAACCATGTGTATTCAAAACCCTTTCATGACCCTCACTATGCCAATAAGCCACATGTATACACTGCTGGTAAAGGGAGGAAACTGCTCAGCAGAGGCCTTCATTCAATCAGTGTTTCATTCAATCCCTTGTTCTCAGACACACCCCCACATGGGAATCTATAAAGTAGCAAGAGCAGACACAAGGAAGTTGGTTCTCGGCCAGCAGGTTGCTGGGCAGCCGTCACACACACAAAATTACTCTCTGAAGTGTGCTAGGGAAGGAAGTACCACTCCAGAGAGCCATAGGAAACCATAACCGATACATAATCATGCATGTGTTCAACGCACACTCTTCCGTTTTATGTTGGTGCCTTTAAAATTTTACTATTGTCCTTATATTGTGAGACTCTGTGTATAATATGAGACAGTTTGCTGTGTGACTTTTGCATACATAATGTTTTGCCTATTTGAAGTTTTGGGGAATTTTACAGGTCCACATCCTAATGTCTTTTCTGGGGAAAATTCATTATTATTTGAAAGTATCCATTTAAATTAGGAAATTAACTACCGTATTAGTCATGCATTTTTTAGAATATGATTGTACCTTTCAACTAAAAGGTTTCAGCTTTAATGTCTGTAACTAGTAAAGAAAAAGACATTCAGTATCCATACCATAGTATTCTTTGTATGATAAGAATACATGTTGACCTAAATAAAAACCTAATCATATTAACTGAATATGGAAACTGTAAATTATATTTCTTGTGCACATTTTTTGGACAATCTCTTTAAGTGAAATAGCCACTATTCGTTTCTCTCACACTGAATATAACTTAAGTTTCCTCATAACCCTAAAAATTGCTGAGAGCAAATACAGTTTATGTCAAGCTTGCTTACTCTCAGACCCTGTAAAGCAGAAACAGATTTCACATTGCAAACTCCATTCCCTGTCTGCCTCCTGTTTTTACCCTGCGGATAGTACTAAAACGTGGACTGGATAATAAAACCGTTGATTGTTACACAGGCTGAACAGACACATCATGCACAAAGATATAGTTCTGTTTATGCACTGATCTAAATTTTATTGTGATATTCATATTTTCCTTATCAATGTATGTAAGAATACATCAGTATTTATAGTTATATAGTTATTGCTCACATGTAGGTGTCCCTTAAAGACATAATAGTATGAATATAAATATAGAAATATGTACAATTTCTATATTTACCCATATGGGCAGACAACAAGGCAATGACCATGGCGTATACTTATCATATCATAACAAGGACAGTGTCTATCACTTTTATTTTAACATGTCGTTCCCAAACACACAACATGTCTTCTTGTAAAAACAAAGCATCTAACAGATTACTTAAAACCAGTTAATAATAAGAATAATATAGTAATATTAAGCAATCTGACAGACACAGGAGTTTTTAAATGTCAGGCAATGTGCTGATCATCCATGATCATTTCCGTGATCCCTACCGGGTTTTCCACGGCTCTCAACCAAAGTGCGCTAAGAGTCGAATCACTTCTTTTTGGTTCCCGGAATACTTCCGTGGCTCGCACAAGTATGTGTTACGGTTACTGTTTTGAATATTAATACTTGTCGGGTGCGGTAACTATTTTCTGTACAAGCTTAAGTGTCTAGGTCGTTTTTACTCGACATAGGCAAGGAAAAATTTGACAACAAACATAAGTTTAACAAACACTAGGAACTATCTGACATAGTTGTCATGTCTCCTTCTCGTGTACAATGCATTCCTGTGTTCTTCCGCGAGTGAGAAGGCCTTTTCAAGGTCCAGACTACACATTACGAGAAAGGTGTCCCGGCTCGAACAAGGTTCTCTGCTGTAAGTTTAAAAAATACTCGCCGTCTGTTAAAAGAACGTATTAGGGATCCTACCCAAAAGAATAATAAAATTACTTCCTTATTAACGTGTTTGTTGAGACTATAAAAACTGACGGTCAACAACATTCGCTGATCCCGAACACAACTAATCATTGTTTTACAAAAAAAAAAAACTTGTATTTGACGTGTTATCCGAATAAAAAGCATGATATGTGGTCACAGACACACATTTAGATACTGCAGTTTTCATAGACGCAATAACAAACGAGTAAATGCTGACTACAATGCGGTGAGCATTGGTAATCAATACGGTAGTGACATCTAGTGGTGAAACTTCTGATGTATGCACGCGTCCCCTTAATTATTGTGGGGAAGCTTGGTACTAACATGTACATTTATAAATCCAAAAACATTCAAATAAACACCCAACTCAAAATAATATGGGTTTGTTTTCTCCACTTATCATTGCAATAGTAATCACAACTGTGATTTGTGATGTTTAATGTTTTCAAGCCTTAAGATTGAGCTAGCTGTAGGACTAAGACTTTTCTGAAGGGTTATGTACATAATTTGATTAAAAGAAATAAAAACCATAACTCAGTCAACAATCCTCTAAAATATTTGACAGCATTTTTCTTGTAAAATAACACTGTTTAACTATCTGAATTGGTAATATTAAATTACCATGCTTTTATGCTTTTATGCTCCAATCCCTGTTCCACTTTAGCTAACCTTTGAAACTTAGAAGTGAAACTTGGATTATCTTTTTTTATAATAAATTGCTATAATGTTCCTAATTTCTATAACAATGTGAATATTATTGTCTGCTAAAGGACAAAAACGTAATGAAATAAAGTCAAAACAGCACTTTGTCTGAATTATCCACTGCTCTAATGTTTAAAGACAATCAATAATAATCTATTGAAAAATTAATAATCTATTAAGTAATCAATAATCTAATCAATAGTACAACAACAAATGTGTTAACTGTTTGGTTAAATTGTGAGCAATTGAATCAAGTCAGACAATCGTTTTTACAAACTAATTTAATCAATATAAAAAGTGTCACAAGTCCATAATTTCATCCTCCACCGTTTTCTCAGTGGCTTCCACGTATCTCTCCTGTACTCCAAGAGTACTGTAAGTAGATTGTTAAGGTCAATAAATACATAATTTACAAGTAAGCAAGAAAACACAACTTCAAGAGTCTGCTTAGAACATTTGAAGACTTATCCCTAAAAAAAGGATAACAAATTAATGTATTGTAGCAAAATTATAAAATGTTAGAATTAAATAAAGAAAATCTTTGTTCATATTTACACAGAGAAATACAAAATATTACACAGCTGAAGAAGTTAATAGTAATGTTAATGTGGCAAACAATTATACAAGGATACGTGCTGAACTGAAAGTCTGCCCCAACAGCAGCAGACATCATGGCCTGCAGGTTCCTCTCCTCCAGGTCCCCAAAACAATAACCATTGGCCTTGTCTACAGTTCGCAAAACCTGCATCATGCTTTCCTTGTCCTGTTGTAAAACAACAACAAGTCAAAAGTTATGCCCATGGTCCACATACAGTAAACAATCTTATACCAAATCCTTAGACATTTCAAGCAATGGTTAACCCCATAATGTCAATTCTCTCTTTATTCACCCTCATATGCATATCACTTTTTTAGCTAAACACCATAGAGTAGGTGGCAAGATTGGCATGAGGGTATATTATGAGTTTTCATTATGAGGTAAACACATCAAAGAAATGAGAACTAACCTGAACATTAAGAGGTACAAAAGACACCAGACTGTAGTCCTGGATCACTTCAGCCAACTTCTTATTCAGTTGATGAAACTTCTTGAAGAAAGGGTCTAAAGCGAGATGCTCCACCAAATACGACAGGTCAAGAACCTCAGTGTAGAAGTCCAAATTAAATGCTTGCAAAAGAGTTAAATACAGATATATCATATTAGTTTGCAACACATCATCTATGCACGCATCCATATCTCTTTTAATTAAAACCTGGACTGAATCATCTTACCAAGTTTGCCATACTGCTCAATGAGGTCTATTTTTGAAAGCACATTGACATGTGGCAATTCCACATGCAGCATGGTGGACAGTGATGTACAGAGCACAGAGATGAATTTGGCTGGATCGGCACAGTAATGGGAATCCACCAAGTGCACTGCAGTAAGCTGCCAAAATCAGATGAAGTGAGACAGGAGATACATTTACAATTAAAGAAAAAATGTTTAAGACCATATGCTTACCCTGAAATTCCACTTAGACAGCTGTGCAAATATGTTCTTCACCGAACTATTATGAGTGTAAAGTTCAACCTGACCTGGGCAGTCAAAGAGGAAATAGCTGTCTTGATGGTGTCTTAACTTGTCCTCTAACCAGTCCAAATTGGCCTCTAAATATTCCATACAATAAATGAGGCCACCATTGGGGCCAAGTTTAAGACCGTCCATCACATCGTCAAGTGTGACCAGTTCAGATATGTCCACTGCACATGGATATGGTAGCCCTTCATTAGCAGGATCCAGGTTAACAATGACCACCTTGCGCCCGAGGTGACTCAGGAACTCCTGCATGCCCCGACAATAGGTGGTTTTACCTGAACCAGGTGGACCAATTACAACCTGGCCGAAACGTAGGGGTGATTTTGAAGGACGTGATGACATTATGACGAACACTATGGATAGGTACAAATTTGGCTAACTTACATCTAAAAAGAAAGACAGAGTATTAGAAAATACAAAAAATTGAGTGAAATTTAAATAATATGATCGCTACAGTTTAGTTTAAATATTAATTTTCATCCTATTTCGTCTTAAATGTAAATAAATATTACAGGCATTTATTTTGGATTGGCGCAAATGTTCGCGGCATGACTATACATCACATGTAAACATAAGCGAATTTAAACCATTACAAAAACACAGGCATACGAAACTTAATGTATACTGTTCGGCCGAAATCTTTTTCATGTATTAAGACAAACCTAAAACGCACAATACATAAGCACAAACCTCTGAAACCAAATGATATTATTCCAAGCAACACGAAACGTGATTAAACCGGATGTCGGTGATTTCAAAATAAAAGACACTGGCTTGACGCTTTCTTCGTCAAAAGATAAATAAAAAAACATTTTTATAATAATTAATTAATTAATAATAATGTAATTAATAAAATATCTGCCCTATTGACTTTACAAAGTAAATAACATACGGGAGAAACATTGTATGCCCAGTTACAGCAGTTTATATTGAACAAAAGTTTTTTTCAATAAATTAAATGTAGGGATGCACCAAAATATCGGAATGTAATCTGTATGGACATATAAAAGCATTTATAATTAACCCTCATTTTATATAAAATTTTTGTGTAATATCATAAAAATATTTTGATACAGTACTATTCACCTCTTGGATAATAATAAGTAGTAAATAGTAATTCAGGTTGCTGTGTGTATAAAGTGATTATCAGCTGCAGATCTCACTTAGAATATGTACAGTCAAAGAAAAAACACTCATTATGATCCATCTTTATTAAACAATACAAAACATCAAGGTACTGTGAGAGAATAGAAAATGTCTAAAGATGGCATCTAAAGTATAACAATATACAGACTTGTTATATACAGACAATATTCAGACAGTCTGTTTTATCTGAACAATCACAATTATGCTTGTTTGCTCTGTGAGTGCTGGTAAATTGATTTGACTTAGAAGGAAACTACTAATGTATAAACTTAACTAAAACTCATAAAACAAGCACTCACATCAAATGCATCCAATATATTTACAGTAACCATATTTGGACATACTGTTCACGAACTCAGGAGTATCCAAAATATATCTTTTAAGAAATCGAATAACTAGAGGCATCGAGCACTTTTTTTGCAGTACGACACTTTACACAGTTTGACAGAAAAATGCCGGACGATACAAAACCTATCCACCTGAGATTTTAATTATACAGACACATTGGGCAGGACGAAGCACAACTGTTTCATTGTCCTAAAAGAAATTATAAATCAGTTAGCAGTTCATGTCCAACCTGTTCCTTTTAAGGATCCCAGAATAAAACGGATACTTTGGTAAATGCTGGGTAAGAACTACTCATCAAGGCCTTCATCTTCCTCGTCTTCATCCTCCCTCTTAGCATCAACCTCAGCTGTGTCAGAAAACTCATGAAGGAGCACATACTCCCTACTGCTAAAGCCAAATTTCAGCACATCTTTTTCTTTGAGCTCATAGTAACGCTGGGAGTCCATCCGCTGGTTGTTCAGATAGGTGCCATTACCAGAGCCCAGATCAATGATGTATGGCTTTACTCTTCTGCCTGAGGTGCCATCTGCCCGTGTGAACTCCACTAATCTGGAAAAATAGGTTTAAAAGAAATAAGAATAACCCCTTAAGTGAATATAAATGAATCAAATTGAGAAATTTTATCTATGTTTATCTAAAGAATGAAAATATTTAAATTTACTCAACCCTGTTGTTTCAAACCACATGACATTTTTCTATGAAACAAAACAACGTAAAGTAGAATGTTAGGGACTGACCGCCAGTCACCACTTTTTTCGGAAAAAGATGCAAGGAAAATCAATGGTGACTGAGGCTGTCAAATTCTTAACATTTAGCATTTTCTGTTCCACAAAAAAGTCTCAACAGTTTTGAAACATGATTCTTATTTTGCATTTTTAATATATTAAAAAATGAACCATGGTGCACATTGCTGTTCTGACCTGTACTGTAACACAGCATGCTGTTTGGAACAAGAAGGGTGGTCGATAGGAATGTCTGCTATTTTCCTTTGTCGTCCAAGTAGATATGCACTCTGTCTGTGAATATACATGACTGGCAGCGGCTCATCATTTTTAAAGGGGTACAAGCGCCACCTTCTTTTAGGGATACGTGCCTCAGGCGGCTCATTATACTTGATCACCACCCCCCTGAATGTATTGGTGTCTTCCACCAAGGCACCTGATAGTTCAAAGTTTGGCATATCTTTCTCAACAGCCGGGGCAGAATCAGGGTCACCAGCTGCCTCATCACCGCTGCCACCTTGAGCCTCTCGTCTGAGGCGATTCTCTCGCCGGCGTTCATTATGTTGGTCCCTCTCAGCTTGCTGATGCTGTTGTATGTGGGCATCTCTTGTTCTTCCCCTATGTCTCTCCTGTTCTCGGTCTCGCTCTCTTTGCCGTGGTCGCTCTTCTTCTCTTTTTACCCTGCGATCATTTGAATCATCCCTTCTCTCGCGATGCCTATGACTTTCGGCTCCTCTGTGATCCTCTTGTTCCTAAAACAAAAATTCCTATTAATATGCTTTACTGGTAGCCTCCTTCATTTACATATTTTAATACACCAACGTTAAGAATCAGCATGTGCTGTAACTGTAAATAAACCCTGTTGAAAAACATTCGTATGGCTTTCATTAAAAAGTAAACCATTATAAAACCTTTATGTATTGGATTTTTCCTTATTCCAGTATGGTTAAATGGTATTCTTTTGGTTCCCATCTCACCAAACAAACTGACACATTACCAGTAGAGACAATTTACATTATAACCGTAAGATCCCTTTGCCATTACACACATCCCTTGTGATGGTTTCTATTGTTTTTTTAAGTAGGGAAAACCAATTTGATTGTTAAACCTGTTGTGAACTTTAAACTATAAAAATAAATAATTAGAAACTACTAATTATTATTACTACTAATATACAACTAGTAAAGTAACAGAGCATATTTTATTTCAAATATTGCAATCCTATGCCATACTTTATAGAGAATGGTCAACTTACAATAAAGTTATTTTATATATTTATTATGAGACTCACCCGCTTTATCCTTGCGTCAGTTCCGCGGTGTGGGCTTCTACTTCTGCGGGGTCGAGGTGACCTTTCGTGCTGTCTGCCTGATGAACGGTCTCTTCTCGCTGGTGATCTTTCCTTTCTTCTGACAGGCGATCTACAGTTCAGCAAACATCCCACGTGAAACAATGGAGTAACTTATAAACAAACTTACTTGTTGATCCCTCTGCCCCACATTTCAAACTTTTAACAACAAACTACAAGAGCGATGACTTTATTTCGCTGACCTGTCATGCAGATAACCATGGGTGTTAGGTATAAAGCTTACCTGCTGTTTCGTCTTCTCGGTAGAGGACTGCTGCTGCCGCGGCTGGATCCCGAAGCGGATCGGCGTGACCGCGGAGGCCGCCCGGGACTCTCTTGTTCCTGCTTGATTTTAATCTTTACATCCCGGGCAGGAGATTCTCTGTGTCGTCTCCTGTTATCCATTACGATGTGGGCTTGGTAATAAACTTCATAAAGTATAACAGTCGTTCACAGAAAACGAGACCATGAAAACACAATCACACCGCATTTACGAAACTTCAATTTGCACTTCCGGTTTGTAGCTTGCCGCTAAGAAATATGTCCCCCTTTAAAATGTACACGAAACTTTGGTTCCGGTGTTCTGTCGAAGTCTGTTTCCCTTTTGTATAATGTTAAAAAAGTTTAAATGGTTTGCTACTGAGATGTGTGTGTGCATGTATGTAATGTTTCGTTTGTTTCACTGAAGGAGTTATAGTACAGGACAGTACCATTTGACCTCGATATTAACTTAATGAATATTTGTAATTTATTGTATTGTAATTTAAGCATATTTATGAAAAGATAAACAAGGATTTTAAAATGATGCGTGATCACTTTAATTTAAATTATTATTCAACGACCACACGATTAACAGGATGCCCGCCAGGATTATTAAACAGGATAGTAAACTCACAAATTTGAGTTTAATATTATATCCAGGATAACCTAAAATATATGTTAAGTTCGCAAATTACTAAATAATTGCAGTGCATTGCCACCTGGTGGTGGGATCTTTTTTATTGCTACTAGCATTGCTTGATCAAAATAAAATATAATTTCCTGAAAATCAAACAAACAAGCTTTACCTTGAAATAATTACGACCATTACTATTTTATCAGTAATTTTACCAATGTTTGACTGTAAAGTACAACAAAAATAAAAAACTTATGCAGGTCATTTGCTTTACGTCTGCTAAAGGTATTCAAATGGTTGACGCAAGTGAGGCTGTCATAGCAACCGTAAACATTAAACCGAAACTTACGCAGCAATACAAGTGCTTGGTAAACTTTTAACCAAAGCGTACATTTTTTATCATGATTCCTCCTTCCGACTCCCTGCTGAAGTATGATTCTCCAGTGTTAGTGAGCAAAAATACTGAAAGGAAATCCCCAAAGGTAAGCACGGTGTTCTTAAAATTACCTGTAAAATAATGTACCCATTCACCTCTTAAGAAGGAACGTTAATATTCATGATGTGTTTCCGTAGCTCAATTGGGTAAAGTTTGGGTTCGATCCCATAGTGATATTGATAATATTTTGTAATGCACTCTAACGCATTAAACAAAAAAGTCAGCCAAATGCGTAAATGTAAAATGTATAATGTAAAAGTAAACTTCTTTTCATGTTATTAAAGCATCTTTCAAAGCTTTATTAACATAATACAAAAACCAAACATTTTCACAAATTCTCTCATTTCTACTTAAGAGTCGCCCTTTAAAAGTAAGTCCTCAACAGACGTCAGTCAGTGGCCCTGTCCCACCTCCACCTAAACCCAAGAGTCCCTCAGCAGATGCCAGCCATCAGCAAACAGAAGAGATCTTGAATGCTATTCTACCACCTAGGTATAGGTCAACTTACTAATACTACACCATATGACTACCAGCACCCCATAGTTCAGCTGTACAGGATGTCACCCTTTTTAAATGTTGCAAATGATTCTGTTATAGGGAATATATAGAGGACGGCCAATTATGGGTACAGCCGGTGTCCAGTGCACCATGCACTCGTGCAGACGTCATAAATTTGCAAGAAGAGCTGTACAAAAAACTACAGCAGCGCCAGGCCAGGGAGACAGGCATATGCCCCGTCCGCCGGGATCTATACTCTCAATGCTTTGGTAAGAATGTACAAATGCCTAGAGATCAGGTCAGTAATACAAAATGGCTCTTAAAGTTGACAGTTGCCTATTTTCCTTTTAGATGAGCTGATCAGGCAGGTCACAATAAACTGTGCCGAGCGAGGACTTCTGCTGTTGCAAGTCCGAGATGAGATCCGCATGACCATTGCTGCCTATCAAACGTTGTACGAGAGCAGCGTGGCCTTCGGCATGAGGAAAGCTCTTCAGGGCGAGCAAGGAAAGTTGGACATGGAGAACAAGGTACTGTTTGTAGTTATAACAAATGCACTTTACTATTATATGTATAACAAGACCTGCCAGATGGTTTACATTAAATTATGATTTAGTGGCAAGTGAAATTCTTAAAACTTTTTGCTAGATATTGGAGTTGGAGAGTGAGAAGCGAGATTTTGAGAGGCAGGTGAGTGAGCAGGTGGCTAAATGTGAGGCTATTGAGAGACGTGAAGCCGAGCGGAGGGAAATTGAGGAAAAGCAGCATGCCGAAGAGGTCCAGTTCCTCAAAAGAGCCAATCAGCAACTTAAGGTAAATAGCTGCTGGTAGAGAATAAAATCACGTTGTTACAAAAGCTTTGTTCCAACTAAATGCTCTTCATGTCTTTGTATTAGGCACAGTTGGAAAGTATAATTACCCTGAAGAACAAACCCTGAATTATTAAAACAACTACACACTACAAATAAAAGTCAGTTTTAAATGTTCTACTTCAATAAATAAAAAGCTTGTTTAAAACATTACTTGTTTAGTATTTATTTTTTTTCTCCATACAAAGGAGAACAGATATAAATACATGGGTACATGATCCATATTTCAGTATGGCTGAATCAGGACATTCTTTGAAGCGAAATGCTTTAAAAAATGCACAGTGCTGAAATGAATTGACAGCCTGCAGTCAAAGGATGGTCACAGTATGAATAAAGTGCAGATCAACTAAACCTTCACCTTTATACAAATTACTGTGATACCAATCAAGATGTTCCAAACTTAGCCACCGACCCAACTATGGGTGATGGGAATGAATAGTGATGGGATTTGACCTGGTCTTATCTCTTAGCCCGTTTGGCTTTTGTGCCATCCTGGGGCATTTTTCGGTTTTTATTTTTGTTCTTGACATTGTGCGTGTCATAATAACGGACTCCAGTTTTCTTTGTTCTCTGGGCACGCTCCATTCTTCGTTTCTGTTGGAAGAAGTTGTTCAAGTAAGAAATTGACAAATGTGGCTGAGGAGCTTATATTTATTTGGGAAGTCTGAATTGAGCATGAAGAACAATGCATACCTCTTTGGATGTGAGTTTGGTGGACGTTGAAGGTTCCTCATCTTCCAAAGCTTTCCTCTTTTTGCCCAACTGCGTCACAGCTAGAAAACAATACAAAGAAGGGTTACATTATGCCTACCTGTACTCATTGACCAAGAAATGTTTCAAGTGTACTTCCAGGTCAACCTGGTTTGCAAATCATCCCTTGCCTGTTGTGTTATCTAATACAGTGACATGATCAATAACTGATATACATGGATATAGAACAGTGTACTAAAATGGTGCCATTTTTGTTCCAATTCATTTTCAGGTCTGAATTAAAAAAAAATATTTGGCATTAACTTGGATTGTTTGTGTATGTAGCCCATCATTAGTTTTAATATAACTTACCTTTCTGTTGTGCACGATTTTGCTTTGCCTTGGTTGCAGCAAACACCTCTTCAGAAAGGCCTTTAGGAATTCTGTTAAAAGACATTAAGACATTAAAAAGAAAAATTCTAAAAGCTGGAAAAGTGGAAAATGCAACCTGAATTAGCTAAACAGGGCAAACCCTCAGTAAATGCCTATAGTTTGGCTTGGTAAAGAAAGTTAAGCGTTAATATGAAATATTAAGAACCACAAACCGTAAGGCAGAAAAGCGCTTCGACTTGGCACGATCAAGAAATTGTTTCAATTTGGCAATCTTATCATCCAGCTCTTTATTCACTTCTCGTGTGCTCTTGCTCTCGGGCTTGTCTGACGATCCGCCCACTGATGATTCTTCCGGTTCCTCTTCATTGTCGTTTTCCACGTGTTCCTCTTCTTCCTCGTCTTCCTCATCTTTCTCATCTTCTGATCCAGAGGGATCAAAAATATCAGGCATTTCAACAGGCACAAGATCTTCTTCGCTAAACTCTGGGGCCACGTTTATTTTGCCAAAGTTTTGCTTGACGCTGACAAAGATCTTCTGCATCTCTTCATGTTTTTGTTTCAGTTGTTGATCGTCTTGTTTGCTAGATGACGCCCCCTCCACATTCTCCACTTCAAGTGTGTTTTCAAACTCTTCCTCCGCTGTTTCCATCTCAGGGATTTCTAGCGGTGGCTGTGTTTTGCTCTGAGAGAAAAGATTAAATGTCAGTGTGGTGAAAATGTTTATAAAATGCATTACAGTCGAAGTCTTTGCCAGTATAAAGATTTACAAAATTTGAAATGTAATATTTTTAATCAATGTGGCCAACAATAAGGTTTTGATTTATTCCATGCAATCCTATACTCGTTACAGGAAGCTGGAGGATTTAGACTCGGAGAGCACATATATAAACAACGAATAAACAACAGAAAGTTTTCAAGGAAACAAGACGTTGAAGGGAATCCATCTCTAAATATTTCATTACAGTTTCTAACACTGACCATTTGATTCGGTTAAAAGATCCAAACTTTCTGGGAATGTTTGTAGCACTTGTATAAGGATTAAAAACAAATGTCTTCTTACCCCTTCATCCATCTCGCACCCAGGGGGCTTCACAAAAAAGGGGATCCGTCCCCTTTGCCAATCATTCAAAACCATTTTAGCGACTGTGCTCAGGTCAGGCTCTCCACCCTGTAATACAGCACAAAATACTAATCATTAGAGATATGTTTGATATTTAGAGATTAAAACAAAATAATAAAAATAGGAAAAGCTAACAGTCCAAGACCTTTAAATTTCCAAAAATGAAGTATAGGGTGGTTTTGGTACAGAGAAATCCGAAACTGGCTATTCTAGTGTATAAGTTTTTCCACAAGCTCAAAGTAAGCAAACTGTCACAACCCAATTCAATCTGACACCCCAGAGACAACACTAAACAAATATGCCAAGAGAACTTTGGGCTAACAGTTCATCTTATCAGATGCACTTTACAATGGTGCCAGACCTTAAGCAGTTTTCCGGTGCGAAAGGCAAGCTTTTCCAGGAAATCTTCGGCGGTGCTCCAGGATGGAATACGGTATGTCTTCTGGATGTACTCGGCTTTCGCCCTCTCCAGCACCGCTCCGATGTGATCCTCTGGGTTTCGGATCTTCTCCACTTGGACCTAAGAAGCAAAACGATTCAAAGTGATGAGATAAAACCATTGGGAATACCAAATGAGAACAGTTCGCTTGGACAATCGAAGCCATCTTACCACTCCCTTCAGTACGATGTCAGACTCGCTATCGTCTGAGGGGTAGACAACGCCAGGGCAGTCGATCAGGAATATGCGTCTCATTAGTGTGATATATTGCCAGACCTTGGAAAGCAATAAAGAACAATCAGAATCCGCAGGCCGAAACATTTCAACAAAATAAACTGCATTTCCATAAATAATCTCTGGAGAAAGAACCATAAGTATTATTTGTTAAAGGGACACTCCATTTTTTTTGAAAATAGGCTCCCTAGCTCCCCTAGAGTTAAACATTTGATCTTTACCTTTAGGAATCCATTCAGCTGATCTCCGGGTCTGGTGGTACCACTTTTAGCATAGCTTAGCACAATCCATTGAATCTGATTAGACCATTAGCATCACGCTCAAAAATAACCAAAGAGTTTCAATATTTTTCTCATTTAAAACTTCACTCTACTGACCAAGACCGACAGAAAATTAAAAGTTACTCTCATTCTGGCATAATAATCAAGGACTTTGCTGCTGTAACATGGATGCAGGAGGCACAGTGATATTACGCAACAGCCAAAAATAGTCCCCTAAGTAACTTTCAATGGCAGGGGACTATTTCAGGCACTGCGTAATATCACTACGGCATGTCCTTGAATATTACGCCGGAATGAGAGTATAGCCCTAGCCATATCTGCCTAGAAAAGCTCAACCTCAAATTTTCTGTCAAGCCTTAGTACACAATGTAACTACAAGAGTCAAGTTTTAAATAGGAAACTTTTTGGTTACTTTTAGCGCGATGCTAATGGTCTAATCGAATTCAATGGATTATGCTAAGCTATGCTAAAACTACTGCCAGACCCGGAGATCACCTGAATGGATTCCAAAACGGTAAAAGTCAAATGTTTAACTCTAGGGGAGCTGGAAAATGAGTATATTTAAAAAAGTGTCCCTTTAATCTCAACCATTTAAAGGTGCAGTGTGAGACTTAAGTGAGACTATGGGCTCTATTTTAACGATCTAAGCGCATTGTCTAAAGCGCACAGCGCAACGTCTAAATGGGCGTGTCCGAATCCACTTTTGCTAATTTAACGACGGGAAAAATTGTTTTTGCGCCGAGCGCATGGTCGAAAAGGGTAGGTCCTTTTGTAATGGGAGTATTTTGGGCGTAACGTGCAGTAAACCAATGAGAGTCACAGCTCTCATCCCCTTTAAAAGCAAGTTGCGCTGGCGCTATGTCTAATCCCTATTTAAATGACGGACTTTGTAAACTGAAAAACTAAGCGGAGGAAGACGATCCCCAGTTTAAGATTAATGTTAAATAATTGTGTTGTTTTTCACTTGTATTGAAATTGTTATTTTTTATTAAAACCTTTAAAACCCGTTTTCTTTTAGTCATGGAAGTAAAAAGCAGGCTTGTAATTGCTTTAAATGTATGGCTATCCAATATCATCAAAACATAATTTACAAGTATGTAAGAAAAGGTTTGTACTCTAAAAATACTTTATTTGTAACAAACAGGAGATAAAGAAATTACAAACGGCTCTCCTCACGTTTCAGCACTTTGGACAGCGTTTTTTTTAGCAAAGAGTTTTTTAAGCATTACTTACAAATGTTTCTCATCTCACCATATCCACAGGTACATTATATACAATAAATCCGTGAGGTAGCATTAAAAAAAACATTTAAAAACAGACGCATTTGTTCAAAGCAAAGCATTTATTTACTTACCAGGCTGGTGAAGCAGCTCTTTGCGCCTTAACGTCTCATAATCAGTCCTCATTTATAAATATGTCCAAGAGACTCAATAATAATCTTTTACATTCAATCCTTTAATCTTTCATATTTAAAAGCATTTTTGTGCTGCTGCGCATTCATGTAGCCTACTTTGTGATAAGCAAACCCGCGTTGTCCTCCCGTTTATAGGCGCATTTTACTAATGCGCTCTTTAAATAACATAAAACACATTGCGCCATTGACTTTAGACTTTAGACCAGGTTTTTGTTGGTCAATGGCGTAGTCTATTTTAGTTGCCTCAAAATAGCAACGCGCCAACAATGCGCCTGAACACACCTCATTTTCAGACCAGAACGCCCATGGGCGCAAAAGGGGGCGCAAATGCATTTGCTATTTAAACAACGCGGCGCTAAACGTGAAAATTAGGGTGGAAACTAGCGAAAGACACTTGCGTCGCGCATTGCGCTGCATTGCGCCGGGTGTAAGATAGAGCCCTATGAATTTTTATCCAACGTTTCAGTCCACAGCTCACCCCTCCCTATCGAAACGTGATACAAATCAACAAAACAAATCAAAGTGAAGCTACAGTAGCCGCCACATGACAAACATGTCATCGACTGAGACAACATAGTGACAAAATGCGCTCTATAGGACAGTTTGTACGTTTAGGGGTACTGTTGAAACATGGCGGCGACTTCCATGTAAGGGAACCTGCGATGTACTATGTAGATAAAAACAGGTCATTCTAAGATACTTAAAACAATACAGTTCATTTTGTAGGGTCTTTATACACCACTGATAATATAGTTGTTCCGCTGAGGGTTCTCAAATCTTACCTTAGTTTCACCAGCAATGGGTGCCACGTTGCAGACTTTTTTGGAGCGCAGGGTATTGATAACAGAGCTCTTTCCAACGTTGGGGTAACCAATGAACCCAACACTGATCTGCTTTTTGTCTGAATGGAGCTGAACAAATATCAACCGGAACATGTTAAGGAAAGTCATTTGGAAAATATTTGTTTAATTAAAACACAAACACACTTTCATGATATCCAGCTAATTTGGATCAACCTTTACACCTATAGTTTGCAGACAGCCCCAAACATTCCACAAGGGGAACCAAGAAATAAAGTTGATACTTTCAAAGCCCCTTTAAAAGTCATTACACGCAGATTTACACCAATCAGCCATGACATTATATGACCACCTGCCTAATTTTGTGTGTATCCCCCTTTTGCCACCAAAACAGCCCTGACCTGTTGAGGCATGGACTCCACTAGACCTTTCTATCAGAACCAGCATTCACTTCTTTTTAGGAATTTCAACTACAGTAGCTGTTGGATCGGACCACACGGGCCAGGCTTTGCTCCACACTTACATCAATGAGCCTTGGCCGCCCATGACCCTGTGGCCGGTTCATTGCTTTTCCTTCCTTGGACCACTTTTGATAGGTACTGACCACTGCAGACTGGGAACACCCCACAAGAGCTGCACTCTGATCCAGTTGTCTAGCAATACCAATTTGGCCCTTGTCAAAGTAGCTTAGACCCATACGCTTGCCCATTTTTCCTGGTTTTAACACATCAACTATTAGGACAAGTGTTTGATCTGCTTAGGCAGGTGGTCATAATGTTATATAGCAGTCATGGTAACAAGGACATAATTTTACCGTTTTATTTTTACTCATATAGTGTCTTGTAATATAACCTTCAACTAAATTGATGCTTTTTTAAGCTAACAATCCTTTTTAGTCTTTCCAAGATATTGTTTACAGCTGTGTTCCCGAAAATAGGCCAGAGGCAGATGTGAAGACAGAAGTGGGGGGGCACAATAGGTGGTGGGATGTATCTGGTTCCTGGCCAACAATCTGCAGCCATTACAAATCAGATATAAGACTGGTCGTAAGCAAAGATATAGTGTAGACTGTCGTGCATCTAAACCTGCCATCATGTGTTTCCAAGACATGCTGTGTAGTAAACATAAAAGTGTACTAAAAACAATGAAGTCTTACCTTGCCAAACTGCCTCAGGAGCTGGATAAGCGAGCCCTTGCCGAAGGAGTTGGTAAGGCTTGCGTGAAAAGCCAGAGTGGGATATTCCTGAGACAGCAACGCGACCCAGCGTTTCTAAAACATACATACACACGCATAAGCAAGACAAATCAAAAATGTCAAATGTTTTGAAGAAAATTTCTGTAAATGTGTTGAAAAATGATTAATCGAGACTAATCGTTTGGGTCTAAGCATATAAAGAACAATCCTAAATGATCTGTTTATGTTTCCTACCGTGACCCATGTGGGAATGAGGTCACACTTATTGAGCACAAATATGAGATGCTTCCAGGATTTCTCTTTCTTCATGTAGGATTCAATACTCTGAGACCGTGTGCCCATAGGGTCCCGAGCATCCAGCACCTGAATTACAACATCTGAGGAGTCGATAACCTGTGGAAAGAAATATTCCGTTTAGGATATGAAATGACAGTATTCTGGTTTCCAGTAGTTTTTTTTTTTTGGAAGTATGGTGTTGGGTAATAGTCAAAGCTACCTTATACAGCTCGCCCCAGATTCGCTTTGACTGGCCCTTTTTGAAGATTTCTTCCTGAGCCTCATCCCTGCAGTGACAGGTCAACACAATGTTACACAATACTAGTGTTGCCAAACCAAAATATTACATTTGTTAATATATCACACCATGTCATTAAAAAAAGGAAAGCCTGAATTAACATGTGGTGTTAGTTTTGTAAAAATATTTATTCGGCTTCACATTCAATTACTCTGAACTTCAATACGACACCTCCACATGTCTGCATAATAATTTTTAACTACAGCCATTTTGTCCCTCACCGGACTCCACTGTCCTCAGTCACCAAATCCCGATCTTTCTCAGCGCTGTAGCTCTGAGAGGAGACTTCAGCCTTCTCAGCAAAGTCCTTTAACTCCCCCACTGACAAGTTAGGCCTTTTTCTTTGCGCCTTTGGTCCAAATGTGGTCTCAAAAGTCTCCGTGTCCAGAATGTGCACCTTGGAGTTCTAAAAATATATGGAAAAGAACGAGAAATATTATTGTTATTCTTATTATTTATTAAATGTGACAAGAGCTATTATATGCCCTCTTCACTAATCTTTGTAACGTTTGGAATGTTTCTGATGAAGTATCTGATATCTGAAGGAAAGTGTTTGGACTTCTCGCTAGAGTTCAATCATCAGAGGAAAGACGTGATTCATTACGGATCATAGTGTACTTAACGGCATGATTTATGACTGGCTTCTGTGTGTTAAATATTTTTGTGCCCTGTAGGTAGGTTAGGATGACATTGAAAAAATGTAAGAGCTCTTAAATATTTTCCAGTCAATTAGCAACACTTAAAATATTTTTACATATTTGCTTGTGACTTAACCCTTTGAAGGTCTCCATAACCATGTGGTACAGCTTGCTTTGAGTAAGCACATTTTGTCAAATACCAAATCTATTTAACCCAAGTTTTTACTATACCGATAACCATAAAAATGCTTAATACAAAATTGCACTTTTTTGGGTACCAGTCGTGAATTACATATTTTAAAATTGATAAGCTGACGTGTTATTTAGCTATTTGTTGTTTACATTATATTATTTCCTTTTGGATGTTTAGAATTTAGCATGGAGCTGGTTCAAAGAAAAGTTATAAAACATTTTAAAATTTCAACGTAAAGTCTATTATTCAACAAGAATATACGAGAATATAAAAAAAATAAACTATTGTGTCACAATATCAAGGTGAATAATAAACAATTTTGATTTTGCTCATAATCGTGCAGCCCTCATGTGCATTATTACGATGTTGCTAAATTTTATATTTTCAGTAAAACCATAATTAATATTTTAATTATTTCCAATATAATCTAAAAAAAACCATCTTTAAAAAGCATGCATAATTGTTACATGCACTTTCCTGCATTCTGACTTATTTAACACTGTTTAAGAGTTGGATCCTCATGTTAAACATAGGCAAACAGTCAAAAAAACAATTGGACGTATCGTAGGGCTGCCTAATGATTAATCAGGATTATTCGTTTGCAGAATAAAAGTTTTTGTTTACATAATTATTATACACAGTACATCAACAAATATTATATATAAAAATATAAATATAAATACAAACACATTTATGTATATTTTTAAGGAGAAAATATATTGATATAATACATATTAGATTTATATATTATATAAATTAAATGTAAATATACAAATGTTTATACAGTACAAATGCAAATATTTCTAAAATAAATACATGCATGTGTGTGCATTTATATATATATATACACACATAATTATTATATACATTACACACACATTTAATATGTAAATAAAAACTTTTATTCTGCAAACGAATAGTCGCAACTAGTTGTCAGGCAGCTCTATCCCAGAGTATTTCTGTGTCGAATGAACTTCATTAGGTTTCGTACAAGTTTCAGAAAGTTTTTTCGAACATGAAAAATTCAGAAGTAACTTCTTGCTTCATTTCTTTTATGGGCAATTTCAGTGCAGGAAGTACAGTGGAAGCCCTTATATGGGCATGCACACAGCAACCAAGAAGAACTGATACGAAATCAACATCATGAGAGAATTCTGTTTATGTTTGTGAAAGAAATTTATGCTTCCCAATAAACCCAGCCTTATGGAAAGAGTGGCTATAGTTTGTTTATCCAGGGTATAAGAAAAGTTGTGCGTGTGTGTAATAGCTGTGCAAGTGCAAATAATGTAAAAGACAAAAACAAGTAGAGATAATATTTTGTGTGTGTCACTTGTCTGTGAGTCGCTCCCTCCGCGGTACGCATTAAAGGGCTCAGGTTAATTCAGAAAGAATCGGTAGTGCTGATTTGTCTTTTATGGACCTCATAAGACTCTTTGGATATATGAAGGATGTAATAATACTCTATAGGTACTCAAGATTAACATGAGATAAACAGAAACAGCGTGTGTTATGTGAGCTTTAAGAGTAATAAAAAAACACAAAAAATAACCTCTCCTCAAAATACATCTAATTTGATTGTTTGAATTGTCTTAAATAAGACAAAAATCAAGCAAAACATCAGCAAGAATCAGCAAATTTCATTCAGTTAAGATCTATAACTGTTCCAGGCCAAACAGCAATTTCTAGATTACCTTACAAAAAAAAAATAGAAAATAGAAGCCATACCACTGCTGCAATAGAGGGTGGAATAAAACAAGCAATTTACAGATCTTGTCAAAAGCGGTAACATTTCTCGTAAGAAATCCTACTTCTGGTAAGATTAAATTTACTCAGAAGAAATGCTGTGGATAATGATAAACAATCTGATTTGAGGCTAACCACCACTTCACAACATGTTCAAAATATTTCTGAGAAGAGCAAAAACGTAAGTGCACACACACGCACAAAGCTGCTGATACTGGGCCAGTGAAGTTACACCATTCGCTGGACGAGATGTTGCAACTAATCATAAAGAGAAATATAAACAATATATAAACAATTAAAATCGTCTCGTCCAGTAGTTTTCTGCAACCAGAGCAGAAAATCAGACAAAAATGGGAGCGTGTCACAGTGCTGAGAGGCTTTAGTAGTACATTCGCTTCACATAGTCCTGAAAGGTTTTGCTCACACATGGAACGGTTTAGATGAAGAAAACGTTTCAATCGAATCAACATTTGCTCAAGGAACACGAGGAACTGAGCATAACATTGCATTTTATTTTCGAGAACATTGCTATGTCCTATTGTTTAAGACTGGCAGCCTAGAGAAATGTAGGTGCCAATAAGTAATATCTCTTTTAGTAAAGTGTCTATCCCCATGCTGACCTCGCGAAGAACAACTCACAATGATGCAAAGGAACAAAGCCGATCTTTAAAACAAGGTGACGCAATGGTTAGTTATATGCCACCTGCTCTAAGACCAGCTTCCAGGAATTGTCAGACAGGATGAAAAATTAGCCTTATTAAAGTGCACACTAAAAAAATATTACATCTTTATTTCTTAAAGGGATAATTTAACCAAAAATGAAAATTCTGTCATTATTTCTTCTCATGTTGTTCTAAACACGTATGAGTTTTGACAAAATAATTTATTACCCATTAACTTAGTAATAAAACAAATACTATGGAGGTCAACGAGTACCGCGAACTGTGTGCTTACCATCATTTATCTTCTTTTGTGTTCAACAGAATAAGTAAACTCATACAGGTTTAGAACAACATTAGAGTGAAAAAATGATGAATTAGCATTTTTGGGTGAACTATCCCTTTAAAACCGTTTCAACATCTATAGCTATATTCATGGCAAGAATAGGTTATCCTATACAAACAGGTTACTGGTAAGTATCATATGAATATGAATTCGTGTTAGTATACTCACATGTGCTTTAATTCGGTCATGCAGCAAGGACATTGGTAACTTGCTCTGTCTCATCACTACTCGGTAGGGATCTTTCTTCACTGCATTCATCTCATCCTGGAATTTCTGCAGGGATGACTGCTTGATAACACGTGTATTGGCTAGATAGGAAGTGCATTAGAAAAAGCATAAAAAGACCTTATTCAATATGAAAGGAACGGTCTCTGTTCTGTAATTGTACCAAAAGTCTGGTCAACAAACACATTAAAACTCAAAGCTGAAATGCAATGGTCTTACCAAACCACTTGATGTTGGGTTCAACTCTGGCCACGGTCCCAGGAGCAACTGTGCTTTGGTACTGCAAGGGCTTTATCACCTTACCTCGATTATTGCTGTGGCATATGAATAGAAAAAAACATGCATTACTTATTTGAATAATTTAATTCTGAATAAATAGTTAAGACTATTTCTATAGTTTACTACTGCTTTTAATGGTAAAATAAAGTAAGATTCAATTACTGTTACCATCTCTGTTTCTGTCTGTACATATTTAAGCGTTTTATGGTGGCACGGTCCCTCATGTTGTTACCTCCAGCTCCCTTAACCCGGTCTGTAGAATAGACAATGTTAGATGTACAGTAATTTTAGGTGCACTGTAATAATGACAGACCAATAAACCACTGCTATGTCAATTTATTAAAAAATGCATAGGCTACTATTAGTTATCCACCTTTGACTGATTAAAATAAGCATCCTTTGTATCAGTCAGTCTCAAACATTTTGTAACATGAGTAGCAATACAACATGACATATCACATAAAAACACTGATGTCGATATCATAAATCAGTCCGTTATAAAACATACTAATCGTTTTTTCAAGGCATTAATAAAAACTAGTAAATGTATTTAAAACACCCACTAAAAACTAAGAAATAAGTTAATATAGATAATGCACTGGTTTGAAACTTTGACATTTGGTCTTTACAGCAGACAACAGCCTCTGATGGGACTTTGACATTCTTCTTGACAGAAGTCGTGTTTGCATAAAAACAACGGTTGTAGTTACAAAATATTCATACTATGCAGCACAGCGCGCAACAGTGAAAACATAACTAAAGACACATTTGTATACGAAATGAAAGCTAATGCTAAAATTCTGTAGCAGTTCATAGCTAACCAGAGATTTATCTGATCTTACCAGGGTTGGAGCTGGAGTTCGAGGGGTTTATGGAGCTTTTCCCTTTGAATTTTGGCTTAACCATTGTGACAGATCGCTTTAGAGCCCTTCCAGAACTCTATAACACAGAACTATACCGGGGTAATGGTATTAGTCCACTACAGACTTCCACGTGCTACAGTAAACTATTGAAACCCGGAAGTACGTCATCAACAAAGCGACATCAATTTTGCTCCACTGGAGAAATACTTTTTCTAATCAGTCTTGTTTAATGTCTAATAAGATTTTTGTCAACTATATATATCTCAAATATTTGTTATATAATTTATATTTGTTCTTTCCGGCTATATATCAAAACATATAAAATATTAAATGTTATTGGCATCTAAATTAATCAAAGCAGTAACACTACACTGAAAGTGTAGTCATTAAAATTGAAAGTTGGATATACTTAAAAATTACTTTAATTGGTAACACTTAAAAATTTGTTTTTTTAACTTAAATTTATATATATAATAATATATATTTAATATGCAATAATTTATTTAATTGAATTCGTATTGATGTTTTATACGAATTTACGGTATAACTAACACCCTTTTTGTAACGTTAAAGCTTATCTCTAATTAAAATCGTAATGATTTTAAACAGGGTCCATATTACAATTAAACATTACTAATAAATAACGTACAAATTACCCATTATTTATTCATTTTTTTTTATAATCCACACTTTTATACATTGTGACCAGTGTTGTATATTCTTGTTCTTGATATCAAAAACACAATAAATTAAAATCCTGTCTTTTGCTAATCAAATCACTTACTCTCTCAACTATCACTTTACTAACTTCCTAAAATGTCTCATTAGGTGGAAAAAACATAAAGACGCTAATAATAACTGGACCTGGCAACACTGTTCCTGACTTGATCTATTTATAAAGGCCATATGTTTTCAAGAAAAGGTTACTATTATTTTTGTAGATATAGCCTGCCATGTAAATAATGTATATGAATATGGTAAACTGTGGCATACATCAAAATTCCAAACACAGCATGCTACAACTTCACCGTATACCCAGAAGAGGGCATGCCTGCTTAGTAATTATTACTCAAGTATAAGCATTATCTTCTTGATGTCTGTGAGCTGGACTTGAACTTTAACTTGTGCCTGTTTACTACAGATAATCAAGACTTTTGGCCAAATAAATATAGGAAATTAAAACTCTAAATTTGACATTGTAAAAAAAATCATTAATTAAATCAAAACAAAACAACTATAATGCATTTGTACTGCATTTTGTGCTTCATAACTATTGCAAAATTAATTTGAGTCAAGGAAAAGAAAACAAATTGTGAACAATAAACTGCACATATAAATTAAAGGAACCATTACGCAGAAAAATTTGATCGGTTTTCAGCTTAAACCAAAAATGTGTGTTGTGTTGACAGCCAATGTATTGTTTAAACTTAGAACCTGAAGAGAGCTAGTGTGTGGAATGCGTAGATAATGGCTTCTGGGGCAGCCCGAACAGTCAATGAGAACCAGGCATACCTTGTATAATACTCATATTCTAGTGAAATTCCTGTGGGTTAAAGAAATCAGAAACATCATAGATTTTTACGTAATACTTTATATGTATACTATATTAGTAATCTTAATATCTGTATTTGAATAATGCATATATATATATATATTTTTGCAGATTTGCTTTGGTTTTGTTCTCCTGCTGTGAACTTGTACACATATAATGTTGAAGAAAATAGTCCAGGCTCTGGAATATTTGTCATTTTGTTCTCTCCAACTGTTCACTTCACTTAGTTAAAATTGAATGTGACAGCATCAAAAATGCATCAACCAATAGAGGTCAACCAAGAAAGAGAAAAGAACAATATAACAAAAAAAAAACATAAATTATTTTCAGATATTATTTTTTTCTCCAATATTTCTTTAGTGTTCTGCTTGTCATAAACAAGAAGATGACATCATAAAAAGTACAGGCAAAATATGGCTCCAAAATCATGATTTTCTTAGATTTCCTTTTTCTCAAAGGACCCTCTCTGAGAGGCTATTACATTTGAATTGAATTGCGGTTGTGTGTAATTTTGTTTGTAACCCGTTTATGAAATCGTAAGACGTTTTACTGATTTTTGAGATTGCTTGGCAAAAGCCTCAACAACTCACCACAAAAATGCTTTTTAAATGGTTGGATTCGAGCAGCATATTGAACAATCGTTTTGACATTGCTCTTTAAAACATATCAAAAATATTAAATATTATTGGCATCTCTTGCACTTAATAAATCAAAGCAGTAACATTACACTGAAAAAGGGAAAGTTGGATCTACTTAAAATTACTTTAATTGATAACACTTAAAAAAATTAGTTTTTCAACTTAAATATTCACAAATTTTTTTTAAGTTAATCTTTCACTTTTTACAGTGTAAGAACAGAAGCCAAGATTGAATTAAACCTTGGTTACCAGCATATAGTAAGGTATTTTATCCTGTGAAGAGTAAGGCATTTATTAGCTTTTACTGAGCAATTCATCAGCAATTGAAAACGGTTGATCTGACAACTGGCGTCAGAAAGTATTTCCATGCAGGACGGCTTGCTGATAGATCTAATTCATTTTAGTCAAAGAAGGAGAAATTGCTTGTTTGATTTTTCCGTCAAGATTAGGTAAAGTTGCAGGATCATGATATCCCTTAAGATTTTCACTAATCTGTTCTCAACACTGCCAGTAAACTGCCCTGCAGTCACATGGGAAAAAGTAAGGATGGAAGTACACGACTACACAGCTCTGTAGAGAACCTGCATAGCCCTTATCAAGTGCCCTTATCTTGTGTTTCTTTTCAATTTTGCCAAAAAACTTTTAATAGGCTGCACTCCATTGTGACAACTTACTTTGTGTAGTATTACAACACTTAACAATAGTAAAAATATATCTTCTTTCCTGGGCAATAAACAGTTAATATGTTCAAAAATGTGACCACTGCTCCCCGGTCTCCCCATGTCACGGTCTATGTGCACCAAAACATTTAAGCACAAACGCAAAGTGCGAAACATGTTAACAAATAAAGTTTGCTGTGAGGGCCAGACAGCAAATAGAAATGATGGGCCAGACATTATTCAGTTGGACAGCTTCTGCAGTCAAATAATAAAGAGGGATTATTATGAAAAAGCACAACAGATAAAAAACGAATCGCAACTGTGTCGTATAATTCATCTTTAGTGCAGAGAATGTCCTCCAGCTCAGAAGTCTTTTTTAAATGTCTCTCATGGCCTAAAGCCTCTTATCGCCTATACACTAAGTAAATTATATCACTGTCACTGGTAAATGATACAAGATCAAAGCTTCAACAAAAAATAATTTAAAGACATTTACTCTTTTTAAAAGGCCAAATGCCATAATTTATACTCGACAGCAAGGGGAAGTACAGATAAGCTGCATAAACCAATTCATTTTTAGGTTAACCCTTGAATTGTGTTCGCTTTTTGTGATGATTATAAAGGAGCAGGTCATATTGACCCAAATTGGATTTAATGCAATTCCCTAAATACCACATAATGGAAATCAAGAAGGAATTAGGTAGGAACAGGACCATTTTAGTATCAGTATTTGTCACACATTACAAACACTTAATATCAAAAAGTATGATTTTTAAAAAATCCATTTAACCACAATTTTGTACATGTTTGTTTTAACAAATGTTGAAAATAAACTGTTGTGACTTTTAACATTTAACATTTTTATTTAACTTTTTTACTATGTTTAAAACATCCTTAATAAACAATTTAATATTGCTATTAAATGAAATTAAGCTTTTAGTTTCCTAAACAGGCTCATCATTTGTTCCTGAGGCTCATTGTTACTCTGTTGACATGATGTGCAAACATCAAAAAATTTACCAGCGAACATCAAAATCGTAAAAAAATCATTATTTGTGTTAAAAAAAACACTTCAAAATACATCAGTGTATTCTAACTTTGAATGCATGTTCATGGCCCTAAATGAGAAAAAGTGACAAAATGTCTGGAAGAAAAAGATAACTTAAGTAGTATTTCATATACATTGTAAATAGAAATCATAGCTCACTTTTACCATCTGTGCTTGTAAAAGTCTTTTTCAGTACTGAAAAGAGTGTGAGAAAAATATTTTTTCCCCATTTCAGGATAGTAAAACACCAATATAGCAACAAACACTGAAAACATATATTTTATTTGGGTCTGTACAGTTGCTTTGGAACTAAAAAATGTGGGTCAAATTGACCCGCGAACATCAAAAGCGTTACAAAATTATTTGCAGACTTCAAAACATATCTTAAGTTTGCATGCATGTTCATTGCCAAGAATGAAAAAAAGTCACAAAATGTCAAGAATAAAATCACAGTTTTTTTCCCCGACAGCTTAAAAATCAAAAAGGGTCAAATTGACCTGGAACATAATATAAGGGTTAAACTTGTCACTATCAGGTTATGTAATCAATTGGCAAATCTTCTAATAGAAAAAAAGACAAGATAGTTTCTCTTTTAGGCGAAGCAATGTGAACATAGTAAACCTAACATAGCCAAACATTCCTAAGACAAACTATTTATTATTAAACCTTTTATGAGAATGGAAATCTCTGCTTGTAACACTATGTACTTCAATAAAGGAAGTCATACACATTGAGGACAAGCATGTTCTGAGAATAAATTGACACATTTCCTGCAGTTCCTTTCCAAATTCACATTAAAAAGGCTTTACACTATTAACAGGGAATAGCTAGAACCGAGTACAGTCATTACGTTATCAAACATGTTTGTTTTATTAACATCTAATGACATCCATTGGTTTGATTTAATGGGTCTTCTGAAATGGGTGGCCCAGATGACGACAATATCATAAAAGATCATTTACATCATTGATAATGTTAAGATTATCATAATATTTGGGAAAATCAGCAACCCTTACTTGTCTGGAAACTTGATAGAGACTAATTCAAATGACTTGTTAAACACAAGTTAAACACAATTAGTAAAAACATTTTTGCAAGATTGTAAACTTGGCTGGTAGTTACAGACCTCACAGGAAAAGTTCTAAATATTACTTTCTAAATAAATGTGACCTTTAAATGTGTTTGACTGTAAAAAAAAAAACACGCGGTTCTTAGAAACAGGAAGTACATTTCCTAGAATTTAGAAATACAGTCATTTAAATCTTTTTTCTGTTTGTCAGAGTATGACACATAGTTTTGGCCAATGTTAACTAAAATGAAAGCTTCTGGTAAAACAACATTAACCCAAATTTGAAATGATTTCATATAAACAGTGCAATTAGGATGTTTTTTTCTCTCTCTTGTCTTTGGTCAAACTGTTATGCGCTGTGACAGAAATCATAAACATTTTATTTTGTTGAAAACATCATTTCCTCTTTGTCACTACAAAAAACAGAAACAGAAGATGATCATAACTCCTAAAACATTTTTAAATAGCACATAAAGAAAAGGAAACAATTTGTACAAACGTATTTGCAAATGTTCAGAATGCTCAATGCAAAGGAAGCTGGTCCAGGACAGTGTGGCTTGTGTGTGTTTTTTGGGGGGGATACATTCCACTAATGTGTTTTATCCTCTGTTAAATTATTCCTCCATTCGTTTGGTTCTTTACTCCTTGTTGATTCAGTTTTCACTCCACATAAATCACAGTATAATAAGGCTTTATCTGATGGCAGGAGTTGATGGAGAGCACCAGAAGCACGCTCCTTGAAGCAAAAGTGTATTATTTTTTTGGATGTATAAAGCAATCATCAGCAGTTCATTTGTCGCTGCTAGTTCCACAAGAAATATCATCTTTTACTTAAAAACCAGTGATATTTATGAGGGCATTTCTGCATGTAATGTACTATTTATTACTTATCTCTTTTGATCTTCTGGACTATTTCATGATGGACACAATGAACTTTACTTTAATCCATGTTGGCTCTCTTATAGACACTGGGAGTCTTTAAACTGCGTGTCAGTACTGAATCTGTTCACAGATGAACAGCAGTCTGAATACAGTTTTTTTATAGCTACATCAATCTGTAAACCTGCTAGTGTTTAGTATTTCAAATAGATATGTGCACAACATATATGCTCTGATTTGAGTCTGGTGTTTTAGTGAAACTGGGATTCAAGTAAGTGTTGCAGGACGTGTTTAATGTATGTCCCCTACACAAAAATCCATCTGATCCATGCGTTTTATTTAAACAGATAAATATCTATAATGAAACATATGGGAGCTATAATTAAAGAAAAAGCTAAACTATAAGCTATCTAGAAATATCTAACTTTGGCCTGAGCAGTCATTTGGCAAATCGACAAACAAGAACTGTGAAACTGTTTTATACATCTGTCAGGGTTATAAGAGTCAAATGATTTGCAAATGCTCTGAACAAGGTCACTTTCTTTGTCTTGAAACTGTTTCTATTACCCCGTGGTATTAAGATTCTTTGGATCCATCCAACCATCGCATACAGGTGAATGGAGTTGAAAATCCTTTTTTTTTTTTTACAAAAACCACATACGGAGGTAGTCACCACCTTGAATTTGTAGTGTAAATGTTAATGCATCTTGATGGCTCCTGGGCTGCAGTGATGGATCGCTCACTCATCTGTCAATCAACTGAGTAAAAGAAAGGTTTATAGAGTCCACATGAAATCAGAATTGACCCTTTCTAGTATTAGCATACTTTACTTTTTTCATTATGTATGCAAGTCAGTATACAAAAAAAACACACACAAAAAAAACAGTTTTTGTCATTTTAAATAAAAATCTGAAAATGTTTTTCTCTGGAACAGCAGTCTTTCTCTGATGACCTCAGTTTGATGGCTTGGGTGGAGCATCCTTTAACTCCTCCTCTCCAACTGCAGTTTGCTGTCAGCTTCTTTATGTAAGAAAGTACTATTCCTATTTTCCTATATCCAATCAAGCTCCAGTGAAAAAAAATTCACTTACTCGTAAAATTGCATATACTCGTAAAAGTAAGGTTCTTCACAGCAATGCCATAGACAACACATTCTCACTCCCAACTTGTCTCATATATATGTTTTGATCAGTGTCCCATCGGTGTCACTTTTTAATGCACAAAGTTTTTTTTGACGTGCAGGGTACTCATTACTTTCGAGGAGAAACCTTTGCATAAATACGTCACACGAGCATCTAGGGGTGCACCGATATATTGGGCAGATGATGGTTGCTATGCCTCTCAATGAATTACGGTGAAATGCTGCTACATCCAAAAGCCAGGGGGCTCTCTCGTGCAGAAACTCAATTTGCGCTGTAGACGAAGAACCATAACACGCAGCTATGAAATGGCTTAAAGATATATTTATATTGCTGTTCTTCAAACCTTTTAGGTATTGATGATAAAGAATATGTATAATGATTATGTTGGACGAGTGTTGCTTTTTCAAATGCATGTTATAAACGACTCAAACTAACAGTGATTTCAGATTGATAAGGACTTACTGATCAAAAGCGTAGTACATGAAATAGCTGTGAATAATATCGGCTGTGCGATTTAGAATAGTTGTTGGCCACGTATCATTAGTGGGAGAAACTAAGCTTTTCGAAGCTTCGAATCAATTGAACCAATTGCTTCGAAAATTGATTCAGTTTTTCAAAGCGTTCGAAACACCACACGCTGGCGACACCTGCTGGTCAAAATAGTGTAAAAGCAGTTCTGTCCGAACATTTGACACTTTTTTACAACTCCCCCTAGTGGTGAAATATCGGCTTTTCGAAACGTTTCGAAACAGTTATAACATAATGAAGCATCGTTTGCTTAAATCATGTGACTTGGCCAGTTTGAAACACGCTCCCAACCACTGATGAGAAAAGATTGGTAAAATTTTCGAAGCCTCATGAAGCACTAATGGTGTATAGACCCTTTTACTGTTTTAACACAATGATGACGTGGCAACGTATGGGCGCGCAGTTTGGCAACGGAAGTATGGCAACACAATGATGACGTGGCAACGTATGGGCGCGCAGTTTGGCAACGGAATTATGGCAAGAATCCAGCATTAAGCTGATTGTGGCGCTGGGACATTAACAGGGATGGTGTAGATCACATGAAACTTTCTTCAAAGTTCAATACTGAAACAACTAAGAATTTAAATACTCTAAAAACAAACGGTGCTATATAGCACCAAAAGTGGTTCTTTGCTCGTAATCATGAAAGAACCATTTTTAGTGCCATATAGCACCAGTGAAGCACTTGTGTAGAACCATATAGTGCTATGTAGAATCATATGTGGTGCTATAGTGGTACTATATGGCCCCTATATGGTTCTACACAGGTGCTTCACTAAAAATGGTTCTTCTATGATTACGAGCAAAGAACCACTTTTGGTGCTATATAGCACCGTTTGTTTTTAGAGTGAGATGTAATAGTATTGCAAGGTGAAACAGTGCCTTTAAAAAAAATTATTGCAATATACTGCCATAAATGTAGTTATGAAAACAGAGAAGCTCCCTTTGAAATTCGAACACAAGTGGTTAGAGGAGACACATTTTGGATGGATCTTACTAGGTGTTACATAAGGTCATGTTTGTCTGAAACCATCTTAGGTGAGTAAACATACTGTAACTTGCAATAGATGGCAAATCCATATAGTTTATATTTCAAGTACATTGTTTGAATTAGAGTTTTTGAATCACCACCTAAGAAAATATTTACATCAATGTTTTTATCAAAATCCCAAGATAATCTGAAATACACCCATAATCTGCAGTTTCACGAAGGTTTATCGATGCCAGACGAAGTCTGTTTAAAGTCCAGCCAAACAAACAAGCCTTTCCATCTCGAAAAGTCAGACAAGCTGTCATGAACTTCTAGTCTCTCCTTGCATCACGTTACTGCATCTGGTTTGCCGATGGTCTTTGGGTATTTGGGAAAGGAGGGTTATGCTTTGAATGATCAGGCATCAATTTGTATATTATTGTGACTTTATAAATCTGCAAACCTGTATCACAAAATTATGTACCTAAATTTGTGAGTGTTTTCCGTGACACTGACCCGTTTTTCCGCCTTTTTGCATGAACATGTCACGCATTTCTGTTAACGTGTCACTGTCACGTTTTTGTTACTCCACTGTTTTGTCCTATTTTAAAACCATTGACTCTTCGGTTTAGGGTTAGATTTGGTGTTTGTGTTAGGAAGTCACTTTAAGTATTGGTTTATACCTTTTTCATGATTTATTTTTTATATTTTAAGATTTTGAAACCATTGTCGCCATTAGGGTTAGAGTTGGGTTAGGGTACGGATTTTATGTAAATCTAACCCTAAACCGAAGTGACAATGGTAAGAAAAAAAGGACAAAACAGCTGAGTAACAAATACGTGACAATGACACGTAAACAGAAATGCGTTACATGTTCACGCAAAAAGGCGGAAAAACGTGTCAGTGTCATGGAAAAAACTCACAAATGTACGTGACTCTAGGTATGTAATTTTGGATACTGGGTTGAAGTGTGACCCCATCTGTGAAACCAGGCTAAAGTCTCATAATCTAATTATAAATTAGATTAGGAACATACACTGTAAAACCTAACAGTTAACTTAACTCAAACCATTTAAGTAAACCGGTTGCATTAGACCATTTAAGTTTTAAAACACATACATTTAAGTACTGTGAACTTGACTCATGTGCAATTATGCACTTATATTTAAGTAGTGTGAACTTAAATATAAGTGCATAACTGCATGTGACTCAATTTGTTTAAGTTCACAGTACTCTAATGTATGTGTTTTAAAATGCAACCGGTTTACTTAAATGGTTTGAGTTGAGTTAACTTTAAGTTTTACAGTACACGTTTAATATTACATTGATATTTTTATCATTAGTTAGTCAATCTTAAAGTTTTCTACTATTTTTCTATGAGTTTTCTATTATATTTGATATAAAATATTAAATTCTTTACTACACAGATGATTTTATAAAAGAATACTTGGGTTTTCACAGACTGGGTCACAAATAAACAATCAATTACATGATATTTACTACATAATATTACAATTTAATTCAACAATTAATACAAGAAAATATGCATAAATCAATAAAATTTGTATTGGTCACCTGTTAACTTGTGAACGCACAAGCATATTTATTTCAATTTTACCCAGTAATGTTTACGTTAACCCAACCGAACCTGCTCACATCACAGGGCTCTGATTGACTCCACTGTTTATCTTTTGCCCTTTAATATAGATAGGGACAACAGTGCAGGCTATTTTGCTTTCAGTCATGTTCCCAGGCCACTGTTCTTTGTTGGATACCTAGAATGCAATGTGTGACGCAGACCTATTTCTCCAGAGAAAGTTACTCAGTTAGGATCAAAAGAGGGCATTTTACTATAATCCATGTTATCTGCTTGAAAACATAGAGTTTCCATTCTTTCACTTACTGGTTAGAGGAAAGAGCTCCAAAATAGCTTTGCTGAATTTTGAACGGTCAAGCACTGAAATTATAAACCAATTATTATTGATTCTCAAAAAAACAAAAAAAATGTTTTAAGCAGACTATGCATTTCACAGAGACATATTTTAAAATTATAAATGAAATGGATAAGATGAATCTCTATTTCATTTTTATTTTCCACAAATAATTATGTGAATCAATAAAGAAGCATATGGCAATTTTAGTGTCAAAAGGCAGAGCACATGTTCATATAAATAGTCGTTTGTCATTGTCGACAAGTTTGTTAAAAAATATATTTCTATAAGAGTTTCAGGGAAGTCTTCCCCATAGCAACAGATTCCTTGTTGACTTTGAACATTAAATCAAATGACTTCTGTCTTTTCTTTCCTTTGCTTTTGTATCTATGTCTGTTTGACATCAAGCTGACTGGAGTTGATTAGTGGTTGGGTTTGAATTTGTTTATTTAGAAAATGACCTTGAGATTTCAGCAGCTGTTTCCAAATTATACGTAGTTCAAATTAAAGTCTATGATTTGTCATATTTTAAGCCCCAACGTACATGTTTCTATGCCTTTCTGAATATACTTAAAATGTATATTATGTGAAAAGTTGATATACTGCATAAACAATGTGAAGAATGCAAAAATATGCATTTTGCATATGCAAAAAGCTTAAGTTGAGCTTAATGTGTGTAATTTCCCCTCCCACATAAAATGCATGTAATATTAAAATGTATAGTAGTGAATATGTACTATAATGATTTATACATAATTGTGTTTCAATGTAAGCATCATAAAAAGTATGCAAATTATTAAATTAAATGTTTATACAAATAGTAACAAGGCGTCTCTAATCCATCTTTCTGTTCACTTAGCCCTTGGCCTAAAATGACCCTTGGTAGTTATATGTACAAAGCTTTAAAATTATTCTTCTGATGCCCCCAATAAAACATATCTCAAGCTTTTTTGAGCAATAAGGTAAAATTTGATAAACTCATGGGTGTCTTTTTATGAGCCAGCGTTTCAGGGTGGGCTTAAACTTCAATAAAGTAAGTCTGTGATGGATTCAGCCTTGTTCTATTATGTTTTGCTTAAGCCTGGAAATAGTCTTCCAATAGGTCTTAGTGGTACAGTTCATTCATCCATCACACTCAATGTTTTCCTGGGGCGGAAATTTTCAGATCATGAGTTACAGATGCACTTCATATACATTGTGCTGATAGCCAGGTTTTTGTTGATCTGCTCTAATACAGCGACACTACAGGGGCCCTTCGTAACCACAATCCTGTAATATAACAGACCATCTCTAAGGTGCCTCTGTTGCCTTCTAAGGTTACACACTTCTAAGGTTATTCAAACTGTTGTGTATTTTCTCCAGATACAGGACCTAATGTCTAACCTGCATCAACATTAGTCAAAACAGGAGGCCAAAGAAAAGAGATCTGTTTTTACATACGGGTCACTGTGACCTGACGTGTTTATCCAGCACTGTCACGGTACCAAGGTGCTACTGTTTCAGTTCATTTTATGACCTTAGCCAAGGTGGCCATGGGAAAAGATTAAACATTATTTATGCCACCATGTAGGCCCCAAAATAGTATCAGCATTCATAAAAAACAATGCGTCATGAAAGAAAGTCAAAGAGATTGTAACAAAAGATTGAGTATAGCATTGAGTATTGTTTGAATTTTATCCATTCTGATACCGCATGCGTAGTATCTGAAATGACCTTTAGCCGTGTAACTGATCTGACCAAGCATTTGTCGTCTTTACAAGGATACCAGTCTTTTAATAGTAAAGTCTGCAAACGTAACAAAACATGATGTCGAAGTGTGCTATCAGAATAGATTTGGGCTGTACAGGGCATCAGACATTTAAAAAAAAATAGGCTATGGTGTTCCCACAAATGCTTTGTCATTTTAGTGGTAACACTAACAGCCAGAGGCCTCATGCGCATTTAAATGAGGGCATATGCCCCTTGGTTTTTTAGCCAAATTTATTTTGCATGCAACCTCAAAATCAAAGAAGTGTCCATTAATCTGTTACTTGTCTTTTAATCTGTGTAATATGCACAATATTATCAATTCTGTGCTGCATCCTTGTCACTTTTCAGAGATTTTTGCCGTTTTGATCATGTTATACTTTATTCTAGCGCAGAGGCTGCAGTCAGCGCAGCCGCAGACGTCATCAGCGTCTGAGCACGCTCACGAGCTTTGCTGTTGCTACTGCATTTGAGGAATTAAAACGTGTAAGAAACGCTTAAAGCATTTCCAAACCCCTGTATGATAATGTGCAGTTACCCTCCTCTGTGTAGAAAATGGCTGTTTCTCAATTCTTGCCAGGCGACCTTGGACGAACAACTCAGAAGGTCGCGAGAACACAGAACGCGAATTGAGAATTGAGATGTGTGTGATCGTGATCTTCCTGTTGGTCATGTGACCTCCCCAGATTTCAGCGCGCAAGTCTGCACTCGATGCATCCTCGATATCAAGGACACATCCATCCGGGTATTTTCATGCGTCCTCTGTACTTGCGTTCTTGAGAATTGGAATTGAACTTCGCCGGTTAATGATGACGTAGAGCGAGGACACAAGGACGCAAGATCGCCAAAGAACGCATATGAGAAACAGCCAACGTATGGTTTAAAATGTGACCGTCTCGTTATATTAGTAGAGATTTCTAGATTCATCTTCTTGGTACAACGCCAAAGTTCGCCAGAGTTCACGGGGGTGCGGAATCACACATGCTCACATGAGTTAAAATTGAATGTGTAAATCCGTTCCTCTTATAATTTTATCTAAACAAATTTTTTTAATCATTACTGAACCATACTTTATGGATTGAAAATTACATTAATTTCATAGGAGTTGTTGTGCAAAATGCATTAATGACACAATTAAACAAGTCATTAAACAAAACGTAAATAAACAAAACATGCCGTTTCAGATGTAAATGATGCCAATATGTCATTCCGATTGAATATCCTATTTCATATAAAAGTTAGTCAACACTTTATTTTGGAGATTTTTGATAGTGTTTTGATCATTTTACGATCATGTTACATTATTATTATTCTGGCGGCAAGGGCTGCAGTCAGCGCAGCCGCAGACGTCATCAGCGTCTGAACGCGCTCACGAGCTTTGCTGTTGCTGGCTGCTGCATTTGGCTATCTGAGGAATTAAAACATGTAAGAAACGCTCACAGCATTTCCAAACCCCAGTACGGTAATGTGCAGTTAACCGCCTCTGTGTAGAAAATGTATGGTTTAAAATGTGACCGTCTCGACATTATATTAGTAGAGATTTCTAGATTCATCTTGGTACAACGCCAAAGTTCGCCAGAGTTCACGGGGGCGCGGAATCACACGTGCTCACATGAGGTAAAATTTAATGCATAAATTCGTTCATCTTATAATTTTATCTAAACATATTTTTTAAATCATTACTGAACTATACTTTATGGATTTAAAGTTACATTCATAGGATAATGCAGTTGTTGTGCAAAATGCATTAAAGACACAATAAAAGTCATTAAACAAAACGTAAATAATGCCGTTTCAGATGTAAATGATGCCAATACCCTATTTGATATAAAATTAGTCAACACTTTATATTGGAGGTTTTTGATAGTGTTTTGATCATGTTACATTACTTATTATTCTGGTGGCAAGGGTTGCAGTCAGCGCAGCCGCAGACGTCACCAGCGTCTGAGCGCGCTCACGAGCTTTGCTGAGGAATTAAAACGCGTAAGAAACGCTCACAGCTTTTCCAAACCCCAGTACGGTAATGTGCAGTTAACCTCCTCTGTGTAGATCTTTTATCTTAGTAGAGATGTCTAGATTCATCTTCTTGGTACATCGCCAAAGTTCGCCCGATTTCACGTGGGCGTGGAATCACACATGCTCCCATGAGGTAAAATTGAATGCAAACATCCGTTCCTCTAATAATTTTATCTAAACATTTTTTTTTAATCATTACTGAACATTAAAATCAATCTTGTGGCTATAGCTTAAGTCATTTTCGTTGTGTATATACTTTATGTATTTAAAATTACATTAATTTCATAGGATAATGCAGTTGTTGTGCAAAATGCATCAATGACACAATTAAACAAGTCATTAAGCAAAACATAAATAAACAAAACATGCCGTTTAAGATGTAAATGATGCCAATATGTCATTATTCTGATTGAATAGTAGCCTATTTGATATACAAGTTAGTCAACACTTTATTTTGGAGGTTTTTGCATGAAGGCAGGGGGCCCTCAGATTGTTAGAAATGTAAGTGCCATGGAAAAGACTGAAAGCTCTATAATATTTCATTTGATGTCTGTGTATGCACAAATTTCTGTGAAATGTGCACACTGTGCCCCCTTAAAAAAATGGTGCATGACGCCCCTGGTAACAGCTATGGTGTTACTACAGTATAGTATGCCATTTGTAGTAAATGATCATCCTCTTACCTGGCAAAATGTAATAACATTTTGAAGCGTAATCCATCAGAATTGACATTTCAGTTTCTTTAATTTAGAAAGTCTTGGCAAATCGTAGGTCGGGTCTTTAAAGATAACATGAAATAAAATACCCAGGCTATCCTAAAATGCACACACAGGAATTGCCAAGAGGAATAGAAATTTTTATTTTATACTAAGGATCTGATTCCAGAATTGATCGATTTTCAATTCACAACCCTAGTGGGGACAATTTTCATCTTTCGATGAATTTTCGATTTAACTTTACTTTATTATGTATGTATAGTAACATAAAACTCATTCATAAAAATGTGCTCATTATAAAAGTACACATAAAGAAATGTCTAGTACTTTTCGGTACATACTAGTCACCTAATAAAGCTGGAGTGAAACATAATCAAATGTTTCCTGTATAAACTGGAAAAGGATGGTAAACACTGAGAGTGCTCAGAGCAATTGAATTATGACACAGCAGTTTCTGAAGCAAATATTTTTTGCTCACCAAGGATACATTCAACATAATATATTTTGTTTTATATCATTGATAATGTTAGCACACAACTGGCACCAAGAAGTGTTCATCATATGATATCTCTAACGCAATACTTCTAAGAACAAAAGAACAAAACATTTACAAAAGCAGAGGAACATCTAAACCAACTGAGAAATTAACTGATGTGCAAGGCAGGATAGCACTAGAGAGGTATACAACATTTGTTTCCATTAAAGACAAAAGAGTAAATGAATATGCATTCTGCATCTTATAAAGGTATTCTGCATGAACTGTGATATTACAGCAATATCACACCAATAATAAGAGATAATGTATAGCCGCAGAAATAAGCCCTGACAGTGTTATCTTGTATCACACTGAAAGTTCTTATTTCGCAATAACAACCAGCTGTCTGTACATTATCCTGGATATTACATGGCATTTTACCTCATAAGTAAGGTAAGGAACATTAAATATTGATTTGAAATATTTAATTTGTCTAATTTTTTACGAATCCAGACCTTCCGCGAGAATAAAACCATTTACTTTTGGTTTAGCATTCGGTTTACTGTGTGATATTAGTTTTGAGCAGTTGTTATCTTTGAATAACAAACCTGCAAATGTCGCCACAAATCTAAACAAAAATCTCAACATGCCTGAGTGACATCTCACTCTGGATGAATGATCACCATCTCCAGCTGAACCTTGTAAAGACCGAACTGCTTGTCATATCGTCTAAACCTAAGATTCCTCACAATCTTTCCATTCAGCTAGGTTCTTTGACCATTATGCCTTCCAGGACAGTCAGAAACCTGGGTGTGGTCATTGATGATCAGCTTTGCTTCACTGAGCATGTTGCCAGCACCACCCGCTCTTTTAGGTTCAAAATGAGACCTTTCCTATCTGAGCATGCTACACAAGTCCAGTGTTTCCCATACGTTGATTTATTCGTGGCGCACCGCCACGGAATCAGTGCTGGCCGCCACAAATAGATTTTTCATGATCCCCATTTACATTTATATTTTACTGTTTAAAAACGTCTTAATTAATTGTTGCAAGCACCCAGCGCGCCCCTCCCTTTCTATGTTGCATGCAGCGCGCGCCCCTCTCTCTCTCTCTCTCTCTCTCTCTCTCTCTCTCACACATGAGCGTGAAAAGGTGGCGGTGTTTCAATGTCCGTTCCTCCTTTTTCGCGTAAACGTCAACAGTCACAGATTTTACTGACAGAGAAGACGGCGATGACTTGACGAAAGGTTAGCATTAGTGTTTCCCACACACACACCCGTTCTCTCCCTCTCTATGATGTCGTATGCCTGCGCACGTGTTTTGTATTAACTTTGTGTAACAGTTACTGTGTATTCTCTAATATTTCTGAATTTGCGCCCAATTGTCTGCGCTATACGCGACAATAAAACTCGCATTTAAATAAAAAAGGGCTCATACAAGACATTGATGAGAAGAGCAACAGCAGTAAGACTTCAATGTAAATGTATGGTGATTTATAGACCAGCTGTAAACATACACGTACATTTCATAATTTCCTGTTATTTTGCGTTTTTTTTTTTTCAAATATTAATGCGCTTAAGCATTTACTTGCATTCTTGGAGAAAAAACAAGTCAGTGGCAAGTCAGTTCCTGAATAACACGACACAAAAAAGTCAAATTCACTTCTCAGAGGTACAGAACTGTTCCTGAAACGGATGTTCTCCTCAAACTGAAATTAAACACAGTGTTTCGAGTTTTTCTCGTCTGTGTCATGTTGATATCAAGAAGCAACGTGCACATGACGACGAGAGAGGTGACCTGCTGCACAATCGAGTTACCCCTCCCACTTCTGAATGTTTTACAGAGACTTCTTATCCCGTCCGAATTGACCATCAATATTACAGACGCCCTGTGGTAAAATTACAACCGTAAAACTAATCCCGTCCGAATAGGGCCATAGTCTGCTCATTTTATGTCTGACAACAGAACTGATAATATGTAAATAATAGCAATCAGTTGTGTTAAAATGCAATATAACGTGACAAATCAAAGAGTAGAAGTGAAACATATTTCTGGTGCCAACACTCGATCAAACGCAAACACGTGATGACGTCACATATATGCTAATTAGCGTGTGACGTCATCACCGCCACAAGTCTCTCAAAATCCTGTGGGAAACACTGAAGTCCTAGTCTAGGCTCTTGTCATGTCCAGACTTGACTATTGCAGTGCGTTACTGGCCAGACTCCCAGCCTGCATAATCAAACCCCTACAGATGATCCAGAATGCTGCGGTAAAAGTGGTCTTTATGAGGGTGCACATCACTCCTCTCTTTGTCAGGTTCCACTGGCTTCCTATAACAGCTTGCATCAATTTTAAAGCTCTGCTCCTGGCCTTTAAAACCACCACCTGGTCAGCACACCCTTACCTTCACTCGCTTACAGACTTATGTACCCTCTAGATCCCTGCGCTCTGATATCCGAGCAACAGATTGTGGTGCCATCCCAAAAAGGGAAAAATATCACTTTGGATCACTCTGGATCTGTTCCACATTTGGGGAAGGATCTGCCATTTGCAACAAGATCTGCTGATTCTGTAGCCGTCTTTAAGAATCTGCTAAAAATCTCTTCCGCCAACTCCTAACTAATACAGAGCACCTACGGTCCGATTCACGTTTTTACATTTCTTTTAAGTACATGTTAACGATATGTACATACCACAAAGTAAACGATGACGCGAGTTATCGTCTCCAACGTAAATCTCTTTTCTTGGACTACAAAAAACACACGAATTGTGCAACAGTTTACTTCCTGGGATTGGTGATGTAGACAAGACCGACATTATCATAATTCCTCCCGCTTCGGACTCAGCCTGTAAGTTAAAGGTGTAGCGGAGGATTTTCTCGAATTTTAGAAAAGAACCACCTTCTCCACTTTTTAAAAAAATGCAATTGTGGAACACTCCTGATTGACAACTAGGAGGACCAATAGTCTTGATGATCCACCCGGAAAGAGAAAATTCTCCACAATACCTTTAACTGTTAGCATTGCATTGTGACCGAATCTTTCAAACGTGGTAAGGAGCGTCACATTTCCAGCTGACATCAGAGATATTCAGGCCAATCACAATGTACAGATTAGCTGACCAATCAGGGACACAGAGCTTTTCAAATCAATGAGTTTTGTATAAAATCATTGTGTTTCAGAAAGAGCGTGTTATCTGGAGCTACAAAAATGTATGTGGAAAATAATGTGTTTTGAACCATAAACAACACAAAAACATATACCAAATACACAAAAAAACGTTGTTTTTAGCAATGAAATAGGTGGCCTTTAATATCTATTTATATTTTTCAAACTTTCTCTTTTCTGTCAAAAAACTTTATGAGACTAGTTCCTGTGCACTTATGTATTGCTGTTCTTGTGTTGCTCTTATTATTTCGATTGTTCACCTCATAAGTCGCTTGGACAAAAGTGTCTGCTAAATGACTAAATGTAAATTAAATGTAAACAGGTAGCTAAAGTCATGGCAATGGCAAATGCAGTTTGCAGTTCGCTTTAACTTTTAGATGGGTCAGAATGACCCACAGCCAAGCTCAGTTCAAAATGCTCTTTATTCGCAGTTTTTAGAACGGACCTTGCCAGATAATGATATTCTCTAGCCGAGCAGTCATCTGCGCAGGTAGTTGTACTGCCAAGACTTTCTTGCTGCTGCATTACCTTCAATAAATTTAGTCTCTCATTTGGCTGGAACTGAGGTCACGTCTTTTTTGACCATCCAAGCTACATGTGAAGAAAAACAAACACATTTAACATGCTTAGAGTATCAGTAAAAAAAAAGAAAAGATAAGCTTGCATCACCATGGCAAAGTCTTCTCTAAACCATAGATCTTGCCCAACATTTGCAGCTTTCCAATGAAAATACATAGGCCTAAAGGTTTGCAGCTGAGTGCTGTCAGACAAAGTCTCTTTATTACTCACTTCAAATTCTTTTAACATATAAATCTGCATGTATTGATGGAGAAAACATATCACCTCAACAAAATGATCTGCCCACAATGAAACAACCTCAAATTTACTCTATTCACATTCAAAGTTTCTCAGTGTTTTACTCTTTTATCTCTGCTTCTTGATGGACATTAAAAAGAGAGCAAAACATGTGCCTCTTACAGAGACTTTAAAAGGGACACTCCGCTTTTTTTTGAAAATATGCTAATTTTCCAGCTCCCCTAGAGTTAAACATTAGATTTTGACCGTTTTGGAATTCAGATCTCTGGGTCTGGCGCTAGCACTTTTAGCATATAGCACAATCCATTGAATCTGATTAGACCATTAGCATCACGCTCAAAATAACCAAAAAGTTTTGATATTTATCCTATTTAACACTTGACTCTTCTGTAGTTACATCGTGTACTAAGACTGACGAAAAATTAAAAGTTGTGATTTTCTAGGCTGATATGGCTAGGACCTACACTCTTATTCTGGCGTAATAATCAAGGACTTTGCTGATGTAACATGGCTGCAGATGACACATTGATATTATGCAGCAGCCGAAAATATTCCCCCTTATGCCGAGTTCAGACTGCATGATTTTTAAACCAGTCGGGTCACCGATATTTTCACACTGCGTGATTATGTTGGGAAGCGTTTCAGACTGCATGATGGATTGGCAACAGGGGTTTTCAGACTGCATGACTTTACCGTAGGAAGGATCGGCAACAACTTTCTCCCGGTCCGCAAACTACGTCTCACAACCAAATGCACACAATAAGTGATGTGAAGGATACAACGCGAGGTCACGCATGCAAGACTGGAGTTTTCACGTGAGACTGGAATTATTATTAAAAATGGTATCCCGCAAGAAGCTTTCCATACAAATTGCTTGTGCGCTCATTTGCAGCAGAAAAAAGAAGAAATAAAGATTATGAAGGAGGAAATGCTTGGAGAGACTACTCCCCGAACTTCCAGCTGCCCTGTATGTTGCTGTCTCATTGGCTGTAGGTCATCACCGATGTTATTGTTAGTCAAAACACATTTCACACAGCATGATTTTGAATCGCCGACAGGTCCAGATATTTAGCATGCCAAATATCTCACAGATGTCGGCGAATCGTCGGCGATTCTCTCAGAACGCGTCTTTTATAATTGTTACTTGCGTGCATGAGCATCCATTTGCCTGTGATTTCTGGCATTTGTCGGCGATTTCTCAAAACCTGTCGGCGAGTCAAAATCAGGGCTAAAATCGTGCAGTCTGAACTCGGCATTAGTAACTTTCAATAGCAGGGGACTATTTTTGGGCACTGCGTAATATCATTGCGCCTCCTTTTTCATCTATTTAAGTAAAAAAATGTATGCAAATGTAAATTTAAAACAAAACTCATAACAGGCAAAGCAATGTGCTCAGTGGTAGAGCATTGCGTTAGGTCATGGGTTTGATCCCAGGGTAGGGTACACACATACTAATAAAAATATATACTCAATAAGCCACTTTGGAAGTATCTGCCAAATGCATAAATACATCATAAAATTAAGAGATTCACTTTTTATTCAATAAAAAACACATTTGATTCACTCTAGGGCTGTCACAATTATTAAATAATCATCTCATTGCGATTGTTTGACCTCATCGTGATGATAACAGATCACCGCATCTCTCTAAAAAACACAAGGGGGAGCTGATTACTTTATACTATGTGTTATGTGTATTCATATTTTCTGCCGGGTAAACCTTGCAAAAAGATTTAATTTAAATAATCACAACAATGTGTGAAAATTATTTTATAAACAAAGAAAATTTTTTATGAGAATTTAATGTCAAAGCAATAAATAGACAATAAATCGTCATAATCGTCACAATTTATCAGACAATTAACTGTCAGACAAATTTCATAATCGTGACAGCCCTAATTCGCTCTCTTATTCACATTTAATTCACTTGTTCATCAATGTTGCTGACTAGAATGAGATTAGGTGTGTTGTATTTCCAACTCTTTCTGAAAATGTCAGACATTTACAACAAAGTACATAAGTACAGCAGTGGCTGTCCAGTTTTTTCCAGGTTCAGGTTTAAACCACTTCATTGTTCATAGTCTTATTTATGACTGCAATGTGTCATGGGATTGATAAAAATCATTATTTAAAAAAAAGTATATCACTTCTTTTGTTCTCTTTTAAAGATGAAGGAAATTCTGAGGTTCTTCCATGTTTCTGTCTTTTAAGGTGTGGCTGAAAAATAAGAGGTGTCTGGTGCCATAACTTCATGAGGTTGTTTTTCAATACCTGTGTTGAACATCATGTACGATTGTTTGACGTTTGAGGAGGCAGAAGGGCAGAGGCTGTCTGGCACAGCAATATTATGACAACTCCATAGAATAGGGACTGTTTGTCAAATAAAATATGAGCGAGTTAAAAATTATAAGTGCATTGACATACTGTATACTCGATGTGTATGATGAGAACTAAGTATGCAATTTACTGCCACCTTACTTAGCCTGTGGTTCTCACATCTGGAAGGGATCAGGTGAAACTGTTGAAGAAGAAATTAAGAAGCTCTTTAAACACGGCAAAATATTTAAATTGAGCGAGCTGATACGACGTGTGAACTTTGCACGCTCCTGCTGGAGGAATGCGAGTTGTAAGAGCATCTGGTGCATAGGCCTGATTTCAAGCAGACATAATTCCAGAGCAATGCCCAAAGAAAAGCAATGCTCTCAGGCCGTCATTCAGCCGTAATATCATCAAGCTCTTTCGCCAAAAGGCCTTTTATCATATACCATGTCTGTCATGCAGTGTTTTTAATTTATGAAAGTCCAATGGCTTGATTAGACCCATTGGCAGTGTGCAGTATACAGGGCATTTGATTGTTTGGGGGTCACCTTGTTTGTGGGGACCAGCCAGTGCACTTCACTGCTTAATAAACGTACAAAATAATAAAAGCATAAAAAACTTCGTAAAAAAGCAAAAATAGAGAAAGGATTGTGCAAAGGCTATTTAGAATGAGAGTTAGATTATGGAAAATATATTAACTCTACATGTGAGAAATCATAATTTTTGTATTTAATATTTAAAAGGATTTTACACCCCTTGCTGTCAATTGCGCCACCATACTGGGGAGGGCTTTACTGCCCAATAAACATTTAAAGGGGACATATCATGAAAATCTGACTTTTTCCATGTTTTAGTGCTAAAATTGGGTCCTCAGTGCTTCTATCCACCTAGAAAATGTGAAAAAGATCAACCCAGTAACTTAGTTTTGGTATACCCTTCTCTGTAAGCATGTGAAAAAATAGGTGATTGAAATCTGGCTCCCCATGTTATGTAAGAAAGGGGGTAATACCACCCCTTAATCTGCACTTTCCAACCATGACACTGCCATTTAGTGAAGATATGAGCTCATTTGCATAAAAAATAGCAAATTTTTGCTCACACCCACAAAGAGGCAATTTTGCTATAATACATGTTTTAATAAATTATCTATATGGTATTTTGAGCTAAAACTTCACATACATACTCTGAGGACACCAAAGATTTATTTGACATCTTTAAAAGTCTTGTGAAATTGCCCATTTAAAAGTGAATAGGGAGCTGCGGTTTATCTGAACAAAATTTTTTTTGTCAATTTCAATAGTTTACAACTACGTGAATACGATAATGTTTATTTTATAGCATAGTATTAGACTTTAGCATTTGGGAAAAAACAAGTTTTCATGCATTCAAAAACCCTAGACGAATGCTCTACTGTGAACAAAACAGCAGATTATTTCTCAACCCTGTAATTTCAAATAACTGGTTGGTAAGAATGAGTTATATTAGTAAATCACGGGTGACGCTGTTCTGCAGGTTACAACTCAGATGCAACTCTAAGTGAAGAGCACCATCAACCATCAAGGTAAGGAGCATATACATTACTATCAGTGATGCGCGGGTCAATGTATAAACAACCTGCACCCGACCGACATTTTTTAACTCACTCGCCCGCATTTTTAAAAAGTAGTAATTGTTTAAAATAGTTAACTGGCATCTTTAATTCAAACGACCTGACCGACCTCGACCCGAATATCATTAAAAATATTTTTGGATGACTCGTAACCGCGGGTAACCGCAGGCACCCGCTCATTTCGGATCAACCCGCGCATCACTGATAACTATACATTACTTTTTTCCTTTATTTAACTGACAGTGGCATTACAGCTAACAAAACAATATTCATTGCAGCATACATAAAAGAAAAGTATTACATTACAAAGACTGAAGTCCACGAAGTGGTGACGTGTTTGTTTCTTGGTCAAATTACATTGCTTATTGATGCAGACAATTGTGTAATTTTTTAAGAGTTCTAGGACATCTCTTCTACATCTTCAGAATTCTTTAAAGTTTATTTTGTGTAAAAAAGAAAAAGTTAGAAAAAGATAACTTAAAAATGCACAAAGTCCACTTGTTTGATACTTTTGTTGTTTTTCATTGATTCACAGATCCTCGTTGTCTTCATTACATAAAAAAGACTGGGCAGGATATTCACTCTTCAAATAAATCACCATTTGTGTACCAAAATGTGCCCGGAACGACATAAGGGTGAGTAAATAATAACAGATTATTTTTGGTGAACTTCTCTTTTAAAATGATAAACAGTTTCCTTAAAAGATTAAGATTTGATTCATGCTTTTTGAGTTTCAGTTTTCCATTTAGAATGAAGCTACAAATGTAAAGTTAATTTATCATGATGCAAGCACTTCTCAGATCTCAGTCAGATCTTATGTGTCAGAAGAAACATTTGTCTATTTCTATTACATTTTTATAAGAGGGTTTACTTTATAAAATTACAAAATTTATATCAAACCCAAATTGTGTTTACTACAAAGTGACAGACTAAGTAGGATCATGTTCACATTTCCAGTACACCAGGGTATATGTTTAAGGTCACAGTCACAGATTACTCAGCTATTTTACTCACAGATTACCCAACATTATCTTAATTTCGTGCAAAGAGATATTCCCTATATAATTTTACATCTTTTTTAACCCCAAATGCATAAACTGAGGTACAAAAGGTGTCATGAACACACACAGCAGTGGGCAGCACTTAGGGGAGCTATTAGGGTGAGGTGCCTTGCTCAATGGCACCACAGTCACAAACCGCCTGCCGTGAGACTCGAACCAGCAATTCTCAGGTTACAAGCCAGACTCTCTAACCACGAAGCTTCAGCTGCCGCCTTAATGTCCTGGAGATGCAAATTTAGGGTGCTTAAAAACTAAACCTTTTCTGTGTGCACTTAAATCTGTTTGATATCCAGAGTTTGGTGATGCAATGGGGTAGAAATATTTTAAGTTTACTCTATTAAAAAGTGTTTTACTAGCACTTTGCTAAATCTCAGTACTAAAACAACGTTGAGTGAAAAATGTGGTAACATGACCCAAAAAGTTTTCCCTTACTGATGAAGAGTGCAGAACAACTGAAGTCCACATGTCAGAGGCTCTTAGAAAAATCTGTCAAGCTAAAGTTGAATGTTGCAGTCATTAGGTCGTTTTTAGATAAACAGCCTTTAAAAGACATTTGTTAAGATATTTTTAATATTTACTTAAAACTTTGGGATAAAAGGCTTTGTCAGGTGCTTTACTTGCTGACCATATGTCCCAGATAAACATTGAAATCAAGAGACATGCTAGGCAAACATGTTGCTCCTTATCGTGTGTTTTTTATTGATCTCACACTAAACATGTTGAAAGGTATATTTATGGAGCATGATTGTAAGAATTGTTTCAGATGGTTTTAATTCATCAGCTGGGTCATACATCTGTTCCTGCTTCAGACAGTGAAAAAATGCTTAACTTACAAAAAAATGTTTATTTTGGAGTACTATTTCAACAGCCTCTCCAGTCCTAACAAGTTGTCAGATATGTCCAGTAACCAGATGTATTTGGCATTTTACACATACTGACAACTTCAGTGCAAGCATAGTGTACAGTTGACTGGTACAGAGCAAGTAGTGTCCATCGTATTTGTTCGTTGGCATAATCGACACACCAAGATCTCCAAAACAACCAAACACAACTCAAAAATCATCTGAAGAAGTTGCCAGTTAAAAAATCCACGCTTACATTTGTAACCAGTTTTAAATGACTGAAGAGCAGAAGTTAAACATCAAAATGAGAACTAAGATCCACTGCAACCAAACCTCAGAGGTGTTTCTCAACATCATGTCTATATTTTATACCTATGAACTCGTTAGCCTCATAATGTAAAAAGCACAAAAGTTGATACTGGCAGGAAGGAGTGAAAAATAGGGCATTTCCATTGATTGATACCTTCACCAGCTCCAAAACATCTGTGGAGAGGCATTATGAAAAATAATAAATTAACACTATTAAAAAAAATAAGTATGATGAGTCAGTGAGAGATGCTGGGTGGGGAAACCTTGCTTCATTTGTTAAGTGAAATCTTGTGACATTATTTAACATTTAATGTATCTCTTTGGGCCAATAAATATTATCTTGGACAATAGATCTGCAGTACTTACTCTGCAGAGTGAAAAGAGTTCAATGCTCATCAGTAACTAAAAAGTAAAGTAAAAAGAGTCATGTGGATTATAAAACTTCATCAGTAGAGATGGAGGCCTTTTCAGGGCCGTGCACAGACATTTTGAGGGGCAGTGGCCCAAACCAAAATGGGGGCACTGGGGGGGGGGGGGCACAATTTATATGGTTTTAACAATATGATGTGTTATAAACTAGTATTAAGTATCAAGAGAAATGATTATAATGGAAAATATACTTAATAACAAATAAAATAAAGTGTAACAAAACTGCTTAATATTCTATATGATTTACGTGCTGAAGCTTTGAATCCATGTTTGCAATTTTGAACAGCTTTTGCAGCCTCCCTTTCAACTCTTTTTTTGTAAACATTGTGTTTTATTTTAATTTTTTGTCTACAAAGTGTGCCAACAACAGCAAATTTGGTGGTATTTATATTAGATCTCATCGGGTACATTACTTTGATTAAACAATCAATGTAATTCTAAGAATGTTTGCTAAGTTGTTAGCACTTTTAGAAGACCAAGAGGAAATCATTACCCACAGAAATACAAAAACATACGAAAGCCGAGAAAGGTCATCCATATTTTTATTTTTGCTGCTTGTTTTCTCGTGATCTCGAATTAAGAAAAATGTATGTTTTCTCATGATCACGACTTAATTTTCTCGTGATCTCGAGATAACAAAATATGTTTTCTCGCTATCCTGACATGATAATCCAAATGCCATAATGTAATTTCCTGTCCATAATATTTCGTTTATTTTGAAGTGGACTGCTGATGCATATGAGTTGGGGTCTTCGCCATTACCATGCGTAGCTAATTGTCGATAGACTTAATAAATAAATAAAGTTGGATGTTTGATGTTCGTGAATTTAGGGACCATCTCTAAAGTAACAATGTACATGTTTCTATCTTCAATAGTATTTAACAGTTTATTGAATAAATATAAACAAAGTGTGCATTATAGTTGACAACCACATGAAAACTTTACAGTTGGTTTTGTGACTGTTTGTTGACTTTAAGGTATTCCATTTAAATGCATGTTAAAGTAGAAACTTATATATACATGGGTTTCAGTCATGTGACTTTTTACGTTATGCCGCCATCTTGAGGACCTACCGAGTACCAGTAGGCTACTGACAAGCATTGGCTGGCTTGCTACGATTTACGGATTTCTTATCTTTTACTGTCTATGATTCTTATGGATACGGGAAATGGCTACGAAAGACAACATGTCGCACCTCGACTGTCATGAAAAGAAACGCGACTTTAAAAAAATATACCTTGGTTTGGGTGTGATGCCTACTCAATCCCAGATACGTTCTTCCAGCTGCTGTTTGCTGCTACCGAACTACCACTATTTTACAACACTAAGGCGGCGCGTCACAACATGAAACTTTGCTCGAAGTATCACCTGGATCTCTACTCATGAACGCAAACATTGAGAACATTGTTTGTGTACACAGAGTTTAATAAAAAGAAAGTTTTGTACAACTGATTTTGGCTGTTATGGTGTCTGCTCGTCATCCCTGCCAGACGGAAATAATCGATTTCTGAATGCGAATGAATGAATCTCATATGAGGCTCCTTTTTCAACTAGAAGGTCAATATTGTTTATCACTTGCGACAAAACAACGAATTATCTGTGCATTTATATGGAACTATGCTTTAGGAGCTATCCATCTTTACTCTCCTCCCTCCTTACGTTCCATTCGCAGATCGATACATCTAGACTGGGAAGATGGCGGCGAGCGGAAGCCAAATCAACCAAAGTCAGTTGTTCAAAACCTTCTTTTTAGTAAACTCTGTGTTCACAAACAATGTTCTCAATGCTCGAGTTCACGTGTAGAGACACAGGCGATACTTCGAGCAAAATATCATGTTTTGTCGAGCCTTCTAAGTGTTGTAAAAATAGCGATTTTGATGCTCACAACATATTGAAGGCATAGCTTCTAGTTCTTTTGCGACCACTTCAGGTCCTCAAAATGGCGGAAGACAAGAGAGTGACGCCAGCTGAAACCCATGTATTAGTTACTTTAAAGACGGTCCCTAAGTTCACCGCTATCAAATTGTCAATTATTGGCAAATCTGTTTCATCTTGAGCGAATCCATTATCCAAGTAAAATATATAGATATATAGATCTTTAGACGAGCGTTAACAGAACACTTTGACCGGGGTTGTTGAGAGGGGCACCTCAGCCGATTAGGGCAGAAGGGCAGTGGCTCTAGCCACAGGGCCACCCCCCTGTGCACGGCCCTGGGCCTTTTGACTGTATGACAGAAGTCAGCTATGTGATTTTGATTAGTTTACAATAGTAATAATGTGGGCAAATAATAGCAGTAGGAAATAATTAATGGAGAGTGATGTCACAAAATCTGTCAACACAAACACATTTCATCTGGCTGTGCCCTTTGACATACATTAAAAGTATCTGACTTGTCTAACAAACACAAGGGCATAAAATTACCCTAAGAGGAAAAGAGACAGGTGTATTGTATTTTTGAAATGCATTTCATTTACATTTGGAATACAATTTTTTATGAAGCGACTTATAGTGCATTCATCTACTTTTTCCCCTGTGATTAATATTTCTTTAAAAATTTTCTTATTTTATCATCATATATGATCAAGACTTTGTAAATTGTTACTCTTTTTCAAAGATTCTTGCAGGCCTGAGAAGGGAGATTGTTTTAATAACTACACCTTTGGAAGCATTAAATTTAACTCAGTGATTACAGTACAGCTTATTCCAAAGAAAACACATTTAGGAAATGTTACTCTAAAAGTCCTTGTTTCTTTGTTTTTGTCCAAAGAGCCTAGAAACATGATATAGTCTACTAAGAAGCAAGTCAGATCATAAAAAGAGTGCTTTCTTTGCTAAATGAATTATTATTCTTGTCTATATTTGACTATAATCTAAGCTATTTTTATAGCATTGATTTAAGCTCTTTTTTAAAAACGTTTTCTATGAATTAAGATTAGGTTTCATCATTTCTGAATTTGCAGATCATTCAGAAATATCATGCACATACTCTTATTTGCAAGCGATTGTTTCATGGCCAAACAGTGATGCAAGACATCCCATAAATCTGCCTTGTAATAGCACATTTGAGACCAATGCGTGTCGCATACATTAGCTCAGCTGGCCATCGTCTTGTGGGAATCTGAGAGCCAGGAACACTATGGCATGGCCACCCACGTAAAAATAAAGTACTTTTCCATAATGTACTTAAAGTGCTCTATTTTCGCACACTAATTTTGTACTAAACATACAAAAAATTTCACTTTAGTGTACCTATTTGTACTATATGTTTTTAGGAACCTCTCGTAGTATATTTAATACAAAGATGGGTTCAAGTTTACTACAAATGGTAACTAAATAAATTTTTTAAATACAGAGATAGTACTTTAAAAGCACATTTTAGTTCATATTCAGTGTTTCAAAATAGCACAAAAAAGTACACTTGGATGTTCTTAAGATTATCTTAATACTAAAGAAGATTTTTTTGTATGTTAAGTGCAAAATAAATGCGTGGAAATAGAGCATTTTAAGTACGTTATTGAAGTGTTCTTCTGATTCACCTGGGCATAGATTACCATAGTATAATTTGCTCTAAAAGAGTCAAATCTAGAGGCACGCTCATGCAAAGTGTTTAATAAAATGAATTTTTCAGATTTACCAAGGTGACATTGTAAATCTGCAGAGAAAGCTTACATAACTTAACAGCGCAATTCCCTATTTGTTCCCGGTTCTGAGTGCTAGGTTGCCTGGAATGTAGACTACTGCGATCTGGCATACTTTACTGGAAATGTACAATATACAGCGATCCAGACATCTGAATCAGCTCTTTTAAATACAGACAAATCATCACATCTTTTCATTTTAAATCATAAGAGTTGTTCGTTGTAAAATTTTATAGCACACTTCAGTTGATGTGTTTGCACTGAAAGAAAATGACTTTATCGGATCTCATGAAAGAAAACTTAAGACAAATGCATTGTGTTTAGGATTTTTTTCAAAGCTATGTGTGCAAATGGGTGTCCAGACAACCTTTACATTTGCTGTTTCTGTATAAACAATACTGTATAGCCCTTTGTACAGAATATACATGCGGCAATTTTACTAGATCGCCTTTACTGGAGCGATCCCAGGACATTTGTCTCTTTGACAATTTTATGGACATTTTCTGGGATCAAAGTGCTGTGTGAATGGGGTTATTGTGAGATGAGATGCCGGCGAAAAGGGTCTTAATAGTGGCAATATTAAATGTGTATAAGAGAAACATTTGACAGGTTAAGATAATTTTTACTGGCATGTGTATTATAAGAATTTGTATGTAAACATAAGCAAAAATCCACCAGATCAATTACAAAAATTTTCTTTAGACTTTGGCATTTTGCTTGGTTGAAACATGCTTTTTAAAATAAACTGTATATTGCTGGATAACGATTTTTTTGTTTTTTGGAAGGAATATCGGACATGTGGTAAAATATATAAACTCATAAAACACAGCTGCTTTTTCCTCTTTCAGGTGGGCAAAAAGTGCTTTTTTGAACTGGAGAAACAAAGAGTCTTTAGAAGAATTTCTGGAGTTTCCAACGTATTAGGTCACCACCCCTTTGTGTGTCTCAATTTATGATCAATGGACTCTCAGTGAAACTGAATTGTTGTCTACACCTTGATCAGACTGGCACATGGTAACCTTAGCTATTGTTTTATGCTCCACCAACAAGTATAGATCATGATTTTGTGTAAAAGCCAGGCAGTTCCGCAGCTTTATGGCTTCTGTTTTCAGGACCTTACTTTCACCTTAGGCTGCCTGCCTGCATAAAGGTGAAATGAGGGCAGAGGCTTTGAGTTCAAGCCGACCTCATACCATAGGACATAAATTAATCTGCTTGTTAGGGTACTGTAGATATATCATTTTAGCTGACCTAAAACAAGTGCAAAGTGAACAAAAAAGCATAAGAATTTCAAAGAAATGACACTGAGTGTGATTAATTCAACATGACCTCACGGCAAGTCGTGTTATAGTCACGAAAAAATATGATTAATTTATTTGTATCCGTGGCACATAATTCAGCTTTTTGCATTTGAGCACGAATGTCTTTTTTGTCTTACTCAGTACGAATTTCTTTAAATAGTTTGTTGTGTCCGTGACACGCCTTTCTTTTTAGTTTCATTTTATGTATTGTTTTCTCATATTTTTAAATCATTGCCGCTTGGGGTTGGGGTTAGATTTGGGGTTTGGGTTAGGATGTAATTTTATGTATTGATTTCTACATGTTTTTCTTCCACTTTTGAAACTATTCTCGCCTGGAGTTAGGGTTAGAGTTAGGATGTCTAAAAATGTAAAAGAAAGTCAGTCTAACCCCAACCGCAAGCGACAATGATCAGAAAACAGCAAAAAACTATGATGAAACGATACATACAATTACAAGAAAAAAAGGTGTGCCACGGACACAAAAACTATTTATAGAAATTTGTGCAAGTGACACGAAAAAGACAATTGTGCTTAAGACACGAAAAAATCTCAATGTCATGCCATTGACACAAGGATCAATTAATAATTTTTTTTGTGACTATACACAACCTTCAGTGAGATCAGTCTGGATTAATTCTACGTTTTTGTATTAGGCAACCTTAGATGATTTTATAACCTTTAAAGTGATGGAATATAAATGTATGGAACAAAAATGGACCATAAAATGTTCGTTGAAGATTGCATTTGGTGCGAATGCAGTGTCCTACCTGCATGTCAACCTGGATGTATTTGTGCACCCTGCTTTCGCATGAACAACAAGCTTATAAAAACGATGTTAGTTCTTTACCACCTTAACTAAGTTGTTTCTATTTTTATTATTATTGTAATATTATGTCCTTCGCAATGCAATTTTTTCTCATTTTCCAGTTAAAATTTCATTCAGCGAGACTTAATACATCCATGACATTCCTAGTTTATTGTTGTCTCTCAGTCTTGATTACAACATTGAAAAAAATACATCAATTTTAATAAAGGTAGCTGACTTGTTAGTGTGCTTCATTTACTCAAAAATCTGTCATCATACAGGCATAAAAACCTATTTTGGAGTTACAAGAACAGATCGTATCTGCTCTTCTAAAACTTCAATTTTTTTAAAAGCTAAACTTTTCCAAATTCTTTTTTAGCTGGAATACCTTCAAAACACTTCAGATCCAGCAAATAAAATGTACCCTAATTTAATTTAAATGTTTTCGATCACATTCTGAAAGATAGTGTGAAGCGTTGTAAGATTAAACACGGACTTTCTTTTGAAATTTAAGAGCACATCACTTACACCTGTTTCAAATTACCTGTGAGTAACCCATGCGATATTTTCAGTTTCCTTCTGAGAGACGACAGCGAGTTTGTGAAATGGAAGAGAGATGATAGATTAGGTTGCACGATTACAAAAAGGACACCATGTTCCTGATTACACACCCCATATAAAGGTGTTCATGGATATTTGAATAATCTGTAAAATGTGTTTGTACTTACCAAAAGAACAAATCAATTTCAAATAAATCGCTTTCGATTTATTTTTCTGCAGTCGTCTAGTGGTAGCACCGAGCAGGGTCACTGCTGGCCAACTGGGTGTCCAAAGCGGACTTTTATGGTGGTGCCCCCTTTAGTTCCATCACACAAAACTATAGTATGTGGGAGAATTGAAATATATTAAAATGCTTTTGTAATCATTTATAATTGTATTTTGACAGCAACACAAACTACATTTATACAAATACACTCAAAAAAATGATTCAAGCCAGTGTTTCCTCTAGGATTTTTTTCAGCTGTGGCGGCAGGGGGCGCCCATGATGATTATAAATGTAAAAAAAAATCTAAGTAGAATATAGGCTACAGTAAACAAACATGTATTTTTTTATCATTTTCACCCTGTCATTTACTTTTCCTTATAGCCTATTTATAGCATATTGCTTTTATATGTTTGATCTAAACTGTATTTTATTAAAAAACGTTACACAGCTACGTACGTAGTTCGGATATTTCATTGTAGTTTTAATGTAGTGTGCATTGCAAGTTCGTCCTCGTGTTTAGCGTACAGAGCTGTTACAAAGTCATGCAGTCCTGTTTGATAATCCGCACCGCTGTGATTGACAGAACAACCGACCAGTTATCCGACATCAGCAGCTATTTTATTTCACACCCGTACCATTTGACATAAAGACTGTGACCCCGAGCCGGTCACACCGCAAATCGCACAGTTAAATATAAACCTTTACCGGTCTTCAGACAGATCTTAAACACAAATAAGCACGGGACATTTAAAAAAGAGTCGAATTTTGGTCTTGGATGTTAGACCCGCATTTTACTCTTGTCTATTGAGTCCCGACCTGCATCTACAACACAAATGACACGCGAATAGCCTATAACACCCGTTAGATCAAATATTATGCGGTTCACCCGCGGGTACCCCGACCCTGCTGTTTCGTCTGAAAACAGATAAAACAGTCTCACAGTCTGCCTCAACTTTCTATTACCAACGTTCTTCTCTTCCACGGGAATAATGTAAGTTTCCTTACAAACAGATTCGACTATTAATGTCTTGCAGTCGCATATAAGTAGTATTCAGTATTTAGCCTTTTGTTTTTGGACAAATATCTTATCATTTAATGTGAAACTTTGACGATTTTGACGATTGACTGACAGCTGAGCGGTCAGCAGCGCGCTGCGCTTATAGCCTATACTGAATAACTAATGGCCAGATAAGTTGATAATATGAGTACAGTGATTCCAAATGAATGTCCAAAAAACTCGTAATATGTTAAATCAAAAGTTTAATAATGTCTTTTCTCGCAGCCCTGCGCTGTGTTGGTGTAGATATGCGCCGGTGAACATATGCGTTATGACCTTGCAGCTTAAATTACCCTAAATTTATAGTCATAAAGATAAAAGTAAAACAACATTCGAAACTTCAAATGATGTATTTTTATTTGTGTAAACTCACAATAAGGAGAAAACCTTGTGCTTATTTATAATCATTAAAAACATGACGTGCTTTCTGCTGGTTTGGTTTTAGAGCGCGTCACAAAAAAAGAACAGAAACTCAAATACTTTTTTATTCGTTTTGTCAATTAAATAATTATTTAAGTGCAAAATATTTCGTATAGGCTTATTTATTTTATTATTATTTCTCAAAACAGAAACGTAGCTTAATAATCCTCTGTTGATTTAAATCTATTTGTGCATGAAACTAAACCCATGGAGGAAATTATGATATTTTAGGAGATTTATTTATAAATGAGTGAACAACGCAAATCCAGAAAGAAATTTATTTCTAGACAGCCAGTCTCGCAGAGCGGACATTTCGGTAGCTTTTTTTTGCGTGCTGCCGCTGTGGGTTTTGTCTAGAAGGGATACAGCAAATGCCGAAAAGTTAAGGATTAGATTTGGAGGTATGATTATTAGGATGAAAACAGCGGTTCTGGCTAAATTAGATACAAATACATCCTACAATCGTGTGAAATTTTGTGTTTAGAGTTGGGTTTGGTTAAAGGATTAGGATAAAACAGTGCTCATCCAACGAGATTTCGTTTGCTGTATCCCTTCTATCCACAACCGCAGGCATGGCGGGGATGTTTTAGGAGTGGCGGGCCGCCACGGTTGAATGTATATAGCGGAAACACTGCAAGCCCTTCTTAAAAATGACACATTAAAATTGTGTTCAATTAATTTAAAATACCTCATTAAGAGCAATAAGTATATATATTTAATTAGTCTAACACAAAATGAATATGTACTTTAATTTATTGATTTCTTTTTAATTGCGTTAACACAATTAGTTTGAGTTTGGATTCTGGAAAAAGAATTTCCCAGCATGCTTTGCATGCAACTGCTTTTGTAGAGTAATTTTTTTAATTAAGTGTTATTTTATGCATTTTTAGGTAAAGAGAAAGACTTTATAGTGTTTAATGTCCGTTTATCTTATAGATTTAGAAGCGTTTGTGTTATATTTTTTCAAATGGTTTGGTTAACATCGTGCAGAAGAGTGGCGCTTGTGGATGTGACACATTTCTCTTAATGAGCACTGTGTTAATGCCTGTTTGGAGATCAGTCTCTTCTTACATGCTCATGCAAAGTATATGTTATTATTATTAGCATGCTAACATGTGCTTATGCTAATTAGTATGATATACAAATGTTTTATATAAAATAACAGAATTGAGTTATTCAGACAAGGCAACTAATTGAGCATTGCCATTTAAATTGAGTTGGACTAACTCAATATATTTTTTATTGTGTAAAGCAGTTTTTTATGAGTTAGGGGTATACATTCATATTGGATGGAAATCCTGCCCACAATTTTATTGAGTTAATCCAATGAATCATTTTTTTGAGTGATATGCAATTATATATTGTAGCCTATATTCCTCCATCTGTACCTGTGTAGCTAATGGACTTTAGCTTAATCTAATGTAAAAATGTAATCTAACATGTCAGTATAAACCCAAGCAATTCATAGCGTTCCTTTTCTTTTTCTTTTACGGAGGATCGCAGACCTAAGTGCATTACCGCCACCTAATTCATAGCATTACAAAAACAGTAGGCAAAAAGTACCCGGATGACCTACTACTTCCGGTAAGATTCCGAAGTGTTCCCTCGATGGGTATCCCGTGAGCCCCTGGGAGATGAGTTATCCAACAAAAAAGAAGACAGAGGGGCATTGTTTTATTTAAAAATGTCCAAAAGCGGTAACGCAGCTCTATTCAAATGCAAATACATATATTAAACAACTGTCTCTTGTGGTTAAATTGCACTAGTTTAACGTCATTCCAGTTAACTTGTTGTTATGACGACGTATTTCACATGATGTTTCAATATGGCGAATGTAGTAAATTAATTCATACTATCCATATTTATACTATATAAAACGTAATGTTTAACTGTCGATGAGTAGTACATACTTCATTTAAATCAGTACCTACTGTCACAGGATGTGATTTCGGACGCAGCCTTTGTCTTCCCGGGAATAGCTGTCCATCACTCGTGACGTGTGTTACTGTGCAAACAGATGGTGTATGTTATCAAAGTATCACGAGCGCAGACTGCTCCGCATGTTTTCTAATCGCTCTTGTGATACTCTTTATGTTTTTTTTTTGCGAATTGAGCACAGTGCCATCAAACACACATTTGATTATTCGCAGTCAGGTTTGTGCACCAGATGCGATGTTGACGCGTCACGTCATCTGCTTATTCACTGCAAAATGCTGTATATAACGTTATATAGTTTTTATCTATGTTGCTTTAATTTCATATTTATAAAGAATTAAACTTTTTATTTTCTGAGGAACAGAAATGGTGCCCCTGGGGAAGTTGGTCCCTATGCAAACTGCGTAATATGTGTATATGGAGCGGCCGTACTGGCATTACCTCTGATGTAATATTTATGAGCCTAAAGCTCTGTAGTGACAAGTGCGAAAGACAGATTTAAAGAAAGATGCTTGCAGTTTGGCAAGAAAGATGCTAAGCGCTGCCAGATCTTTTATAATCTACAAGCTATCCATTTGCAGACAATAAATACTTGACTAGCTTGAGCTATGTCTTATCAAATTATCTTTATGGAAGGGACTTTAAGGATAATCTAAGGTCTTATAAAATGAAAAACCAGCCGATTTACATGACATAATGGCAGATTAAACTTTTTAATATTTGCACCTAAAGGCTTGCATCATAAAAAGATAGTATCATTTAAAAGTAAAAAATTGTCAAAATTGTCTGCTTACTACTGTTAGCTTCTTTTGTATCAACACATTTTCTTTTGTCCTTTTGTATTTTTTATTTATTTGGATTTCTCTAGTGTGGCTTTGTTGCGTGTCTGTGAAGTTATACGCGTCTGTGACCTACACGTCATCCTGTTAACATTGCACTCAATGAAAGCATGATTATGACAGCCTATAAACTTGCATCTGGTTGGTTGAAGGTAGCAAAGGAGACGCCACCTGCTGAGACGAGTCAAATAAATTTTGCTATGTAATTTTGTAGCCACTGGTATTTTTGCCTGGTCATATGAGTTACAATATGGTAAGCACATGTTGGCAGTTCTGGGCACATTGTTTTAGCATGATCAATCCTGCGTTTAAAGCAGTGGGAATGGTTTCAAAGAAAATCCTTCCCATAAAATTCTTGAGTTCCACATACATTTGTTCGCATGGCAGCTAGATTTTATTTGAATGTTTCTAGTCAATCCTGGTTGAGTTTTTGTGCACCAAGACAAATTCGCAATAAAACAGCTGTCTTTTAAACTTGTTAGAATCCATTCATTACAAAATATCTGCTCAGCCTTATAAACACTATAAAAATACTATAGTATGCTAAGTATAGTATACGTAAGGGATAATGTAGAGGCAGCCGGTAGTTATTGGGAAATAAGCCCCAACAGTGTGATCAGGACCCTTCGCGTCGGGTCTTGTATCACACTGAAGGGGATTATTTCCCAATAACTACCGGCTGCCTCTACATTATCCCGCTTATTACACGGCTACTTGCCACATAAGAAAAAAAACTGGACATGAATATGAATTTGAAACATTTTATTGGCATATTTGTTTTAAATAAACATTTTTATCCTTCCGCGAAACTTTGCACAGATGCATAAAATGATCGTAATACCTTATTAAGATCCTCTGCTTCATACTTGTCTGTCTCCATTTTTTTATCTTTAACCAGTCTTTGAGAAGTTTTAATGCCCATTCTGTATTTTTTTGTGTGTTGGCTTCGTAGCTGTCATGCTCTATTTTGTCAAGTTCAGTCTCAGTAAGCTGTCTGTGTCTTGTCGTGGTTGTCGAGTGTTTCTCAACCCCAGTCCTCGGCCCCCCCCTCCCAGAATGTTTTAGATGTCTCCTTATACGAAACACCTGATTTCACTCATCAGGCTCCTTCCAGAATGTTTGAAACTTTCCTTAATTAACACACTAACAAGCTGATGAACTGAATCTGGTGTTATATGGAGACATCTAAAATGTTCTGGGAGGGGGGGGGGGGCCCGAGGACTGTAGTTGAGAACCATTGTTCTAGGGCTACACTGTATTAAAGAAAATGTGATATATAATAACTTGCTAAATTGTACGATAATAAAAATAATACTTCATAAAATTTATATAGCGCTTTTTTGCAGCACTCAAAGCACTTTACATACACTATGAAAGGGGAAACTTCTTAACCACCACCAATGTTTAGCATCGGCCTAGATGATGTGATAGCAGCCATATTGCACCAGGACAACCACCACACACCAGCTTATTAGTGGAGAGGAAACAAAGTAATATCGCCAATTAATATATAAAGGGATGATTAGTAGGCCAATGGGCAAGTTTGGCAAGATGCCGGGGTACATATGATATGGTGATATGGCTGCTAACACAGTCATTTTAACACATTATGTGTCATTTTGTGTAGATTTTGTGTTAAAATAACAAGTTGTGTTAAAAGAAACGAAAAAGTGTTGTTTCAATAATTACACAGGGATGTGTGGATTCTGGGAAAACGCATTTAGGGCCAGATTTATTAACAGTTTGCGCCAGCAAAACCATAATTGTTTCATTAAATTATGACTGTTGGGATTTACTAAAGACGCGTAGTGGATCATTAGGGCTGAAAAGGTGTTGCTTAGTTTTTTTGCGACTGGCCTTATTGCATATGCATTTTTTTAGGAGTTTCCCTTTCAGACGCATTGAGATTTTTGGGAGGAGATTATTTAAATGATGCAAATGCTGCAGACTTCCGCTGAACGACTAACATGATGGCAGACAATGTATGAACTATGGAGGGATTTGGGTGTCTGCAAATATTTTTTGAGCACAGTTCACTTTATTTAAATCAATTAAAGCCATTGTAGCAGGTTTCTCATTTAAACACAAGTGCATTATGTTAAACTGACATGAAATAGTAAATCTTTCGTAATAGTAATTCAAGTATAGATCCAAAGTGCTATTTTTTCTTTCAGTATAGAGATGTTGAATCAGTTTATTCATTTTATAGAATAATTCCTGTATTGCCACATCTGTCTATCTATTGACACATGTAAAGTTGAATATTAAATTCCTGAGTTTATTGTGTTTTTGTCACCTATTGGGTTTTTTGGTCTGATTTATGGCAACAATGAAAAGATCTCATGTGGAGATGACGAGAAAAAGAAAACCAAACAAATTAATGCCGGCTTATAATATAAATTATTCCTTCCTTCATCAGTAACACATGCACATAAAGTGAATGTCAATTACTACCATATGCGGAAATCTATACAAGCACGACGTCACAAAGAGCATTGCAAGATGCAGATGCGCTTAAGAAAACAGAAGTTTCAGTTCACAGTTTGTTAGTAAAATGTAACCACATAAAGGATGGATGAGGCAAGCTTTTACAAGAACACAAGGAAAGAGTGATAACAGAGCAATGACCTACACCACTAATTATCATCACAAAAACACAGAAAGAAAGTAATTGTTTTGCCATTCGTGACTTTGAAGTATTCACAAAAAATTTGACGACTTGACAATTTGAGCTGGGTTCTTTACTTGTACTGTAACAGCTTGTCTGTTTGGATACAGCTTAGTATATACACCTGTAGTGCCTTGCTTGTTTTTCAAGCAACAAACACTGCCAAGACAACTATAATGTTTCCTGTATTACATTTTTAAGGGGTGATCCAGGGACAGTTGATAAACCATTGGTTAAGTGCTATAGACGGTTTCATAGGCCACACACACACACACACACACACATTGTTGCGGTTATGCATCTGTACCAAAGTGAACTTCTGGTCTGTATTTATTTATCGGTCTGGGTACTGGCTAAACTGATCTTTGAAATTGTCGAAAATAAAATATTTTGGTTTGCTAAAGATGAAGGGAGACTTGTGGAAGTCTACCGGAAGTTGACTAGACTAGAACGACTAGAAATGTTCATGTCATTATCTATTGACAGCACAGCATTGTGGTTTATTTCGGTAACTCTGAGTCTGGCCTATTCTTCATTTTTCGTTTTTCTTTTTTTGAGCTGTGATGAATTTCAAGAACATTCACATGTTTTATTTTGACATTCACATCCTGTAACTCCGACAAGTCTGATGTTGGAGTCATAAACCTATCATTAAACCCCCAGGTCCCTTGTTAAACTGGACATTCAGTCTACCCTTGGGGTAGTACAGCAGCCTTACTGCTGGCCAGTACACTTTAGCAAAAATTATTACCTTAATAAAGTCTTTTTTTATAATATTTGCATGCACAAGAATCTTTTATCTGACATTACAAAGACTGTCTGTCTCACTTTAACTTCTCCTTTGGGAAATGTCTTGGCAGGCCGGGTGATGTGTGGCATTTTGAGATGGACCACAGTGATGCTGAATGTGTAAAATTGGGCTTTTAACTTCGTTCCAATACGTTCCAACGTATAAAATCACATTGTGGGTTAAAGCCCATGCAATTGTTTTCTCTATCCTTGCTTTCTCCACTGCAATCTTCCTATACTTTTTGCTCCAAAAAATACCGCTATGGTGCATTATGCTAAAGATCTCCAGAGATTGAATACAGCTGAAAGTGTCTGCATTCACAGGACTGAGCTGTAAATTAAATAAATGATCATAGCAAAGCTTGTAAAATTCAATGTCCAAGAACACTGTTAATGGATATTCATGGTTAATGGCAGAAGGTTGGCGCTTTTTTTATTTGGAAGAAAAAGTGTGAAGAATCCTGCAGATATCTGCACCATACTTGTGAGAAAGCTTTCAGTTATCAGTTGGTTTTAAAGTTTGCATGAAAAACGTCTTAATGAATGAATTTAATTTACCCTTGCCCCATAATGTATTTAGACACATATGCTACTCTTAATGTATTTTGCCACTCTTAAATGTATGATGGTCCTCACATTAGATCTGTAGCTCTCAATTTCGATCCTGGAAACTCATAGCAAAAAGGTGCAGTGTTTGAATCCCCGAGGTGGGAAGGTTACAAAATATATGATGATAAGCACAGTTTTAAGCAAAGGTTTACTCAAAAAGATGTCTAAGTTAAAAAAAAAATACTTTATTTGTTTACTTGTTGATATGTTTTAGTATTGTTTAAAATGTTAACATATGTATATCAAGCCAAGCTTATGTAAAAATATGTAATAAAAATATTACAATTTATATTATATATACTATACTTATTAATAAAATGTTCTTTGGGGGGCACCTCACAGACTATGTGTGGGCACCACGTTGGAGACCCCTGCATTATAACATAAACGGGTAGTTCATTAGAAAATCATTTATTAATGGCCCTCGTCTTCAAAACAAAAATTAAGATTTTTTATTCAATTCGAGAGCTTTCTGACCCCCATAGACAGTAATGAACCTGAAACTGTCAAGGCACAAAAAGGCAGTAAAGATATAAACTATTTAATGGGATAGCAGTTTAAAATATTTTCTGTAGATATGCAGCAGTTTGCCAGTAACTAACTGTAGATTTATATTTATCTAATTTATCTACATTTATTCTTTGAACAGTTCAAATAAAAAAAATAATATTAAACATGTCTTTGTCTTTACAGAAAAATATTATAAAAGACAGACTCATGCTTAGCATTCTGGAAACCAGGAATCCCTAATCAACACTGTAAAAAAATTCTGTAGAAATGACAATGTTATTGCAGCTGGGCTGCCGGTAATTTACCGTAGATTTAAATTTATGTTATTTACTGGCAAACGTTTGTTCAAAGTTTAATACATTTAAAATATTAACAAGTCTTTATCTTTACAGAATAAAACTATACAATAACAGCCTCATGCAAAGCATTCTGGGAACCGAAAATCATCATCAACCTTTTTCTGTTTTTTGCTTCAGATTTTGTTTCCCAGAATGTTTTGCTTGATGCTGTTTTTTTAGTTTTACTCTGTAAAGACAAAGACTTGTAAATGTTTAATGTTCATTTAACTTTGAACAAAATGTTGCCAGTAAAAAACATACATTTAAATCTACGGTAAATTACCGGCAACCCAGCTGCAATTTCTACAGAATTTTTTTACAGTGAACCTTTTTCAGTTTTTTTTCTGATTTTGGTTCTCAGAAACGCTTTGCATAATGCTGTACTTTTAATTTTTTTTCCTGTAAAGATCAATTCTTGTTAACGTTTAATGTTAATTTATCTTTGAACAAACTGTTGCCAGTAAAAAAAAAACAATTTAAATCTACAGTAAGTTACTGGCAAATTGCTGCCACGTAAACATGCATTCACCCATAATGTGATACGCTATACAAATATTTAATGTATTATTTGAAAATAAAAATATCTCATGTAACATACAGAACTTTCATCTGTCATCTGCAGACAATGACTCTGTGACATGCAGTATTACACAGAGAGAGTAATAAAAAACGACACGGTCACATCTAAATCATTATATATAGCCAGTTAATTTATTGGAGGCAAGGACAAATTGTCTAAGCCACATGATAATTGCTTTGGCTGTTTCGGAGTTCTGCTCTCTGTTTCTAAAGACGGAGGGGTGTCTGAAGCAACAGCAAGCAGGCGCCTGGCCATAAACTTCTCGATTCCTTTCCAAATGAAAACCGCAGGCCATAAATCCCATCCCAGTTAGTGCTGTATGTTTGGTGTGTTCGTCAATACGTTACAAGATAGAACTGACATCAAAGGTTGTAAAATTAGACTTATTGGCCCCCCGCTGAAAAATATATCTTTTTATTTTTAAAGTTGCAAAGGAAAGGTCTGTCGATTCAAATAAATATCATTTCAGATAAAAAGTACAGTCTTCTGCAAATCTCAAGGTCTCAAAAAGGCTTTATTGTCTTGAATGAGCCCACCACACCAGGAAGCCCCTTTCCCACCATCTCTTAAGAGGTTACGCTGTTTCCTTTCTTGCATCCACTGTGAAATCTTCGACAGTCTTTAAAGACTTATTATACCTCTCTATATGAGAAAGAGGCCACCATTGGTTTCTTTTTCTTCTTTAATTGTGGGAGTTCTGCTTTTCAACCAGCGCTGTATTGAAATCCTGGGGGGTGGATTATGGCAATAAGAGTTTTTATTAATTTCTAAAGGCTCAGTGATACAGTTTGCACTGTGAGAAAACGGCCTGGACAATAGAGGTCCTTCATCTCATGATGTCTGCAGGAGTCATTGCTGTGTGTTTCTTTAAAAAGCACCAGTGAAGAGAAACAGATGCTGTATATCTGATACTTTAAAACAGTGTAAATCATTGCTACCTCAGAATACATTTCTAAGAAGATCAACGGTACCTATATTTGAAACCTTTTGAGAACAAATGCTAAAAGATCAGGTTTAAAGATAAACCTTTTAAGCTATTCACGGGCGAAAAACAGAAACGATTAATCAGACAGAGACTCTGCCCATATTTGGACAAAACTATACTTAAAATAAGGAGTGGTATTTTGAATGTCCAATCATTGACACAGTAAGTAACTCACTGTGATCCACAACGTTATGTCATAAAACAAATATATAGAAGGATAAAAATCACCATTTTGGAAGTATACTTGTCTGTCAGTTTGTCTTTCAGTCTGTCCATCTAGTCTTGACATTTTCAATAAAAATGAAAATATAATTTCTTATAGAATGTATTTATTACCAATATATCGAACCATCTGTTTATATTTTCCTAAGCCCCTGATGACAGAGTCCAAACATCAGAAAAGTATCAGTCTATACACATGGTTTCTGTTATAGACGAGGGAAATATGTGTTATGGATGGACGTACATAAGTTTTTGGGAGACAATATGTGAAAGGTACTGGTATTTGGTAGACAACATTCTTTTTATCTATTTAAAAAACATAGAGATGTAAGCAACCAAATCCTGACATCTAAGATAACCAATATATGGTTAAAAAACGTTTGGTAAAAAGTCTAAAAACTTTTTTAATGGTAAGATTGACATTTGCATGGAATTGCTCCTCTCTGTTTCTCGCTCTCTTATTCTATTTGTTTGAGTTTTTTATTCAATGTGTGGAATTAAATTGCATATCGAAACATTGAATTTCTTTGAGTAGCACATAGAGATCTGGTTCGTTGTATTGTGTTATGCTGGGTACACACTACAGGTATTCTCGGGTCCAAATAAAAGTACCCCGACCCGAAATGACCTGAATCACTTTATACCCGAATCCGACGTGCATAAATAATAAAAAAATAAAGACCCGACCCGAGACAAACCCGAGAAAATTAGACCCGAGTCCGACCCAAACCAGTGGCATTTTTTTTTTACCCGACTGGACCCGAATGTAAATGGCACTGGTCTCGCAACCAATTTGGTGTACTGCTCCATTTGTTTTACTTTGTTATCTGAAGATGACACTCAGGTAATCACTAAAATGTACATTTAAAATTTACTTGACTTGTCTGTCTCAACAAAAATTAACCTACCGCCAGCCACACAATGTCGCAAGCGCTCTTGGCATACAGACGAGAGATTCAAAGCTCCCGTTCTGTCTGTGTTTTTGAAGCTTTGATTGTGTTTATAGTGGGCAATATATCATGTGTTCATGTTTCACGTGTAAAAAAACGCGGTATTTTTCACACAATTTACTTATCTGTATAGCGCTGTTTTCACTGTCCTCAAAACAGGCTGATGCCTTCCTTGTTCTATGAAGTCCCTCCTTCAGAAATACGTAACAAGTTCTGATTGTGTAGTTTGTTTAGTGTGCTGTGATTCGATAGCAGCTTAGCTTAGCAGAGCCGTTTGAGCCAAAGCTGGTGACTGACTTATTCATGTGGGCGGAGTTTAGTCAACGAACCGTTTTACTGACGTCAATTAAGCAGGAAGTAGAGGGCTGTAGTCCAAACCGGCCGTTCGCTGAAGGCTTTGAAAAAGGAATTCTATTGAAGAAAATATATCGCCTGGCAGTTAAAGGTGCAGTGTGTAAATTTTAGCTGCATCTAGTGGTGAGGTTGCAAACTGCAACCAAAAGCTCAGTCCACTGCTCACCCCTCGCTTTTGAAACACGTAGAAAAGCTACAGCAGCGGCCACCGGACAAACATGTCATCTTCGGAGACAACTAAGTAAAAAAGTTTGTCTGTTAAGGGCTTCTGTAGAAACATGGTGGCCCAAAATGGCGACTTCCATGTAAGGGGACCCTCAGTATGTAGATAAAATGTCTAATTTTAAGGTAATAAAAACATAACAGTTCATTATGAATGGTCTTTATACACCTCTGATAATATAGTTTTGTATATTATTTTGCATTTCTATCAAGAGATCCTTCTAAAAATTGCACACTGCACCTTTAACTTTGAGCTTTATCATTTTACAGGTATTATTTATGCTATTATAGCAACATTACACACTAACTAGGGTTTAAAAAATTGTATCAGGAAGAACGTGACCTTTAAAAAAGGAAATTGACTCACACACGCGAGAGAGTTCGAGTTTTCGGGTCCGTTCTGCAAAAACACATTAATTTTAAATTACCCGAGACACGATGCCACTAATATTATACCCGACCCGTGTCCAAGGCACACGTGAAACTTTTAGACCCAAATCCGATCAGGTCTCGGGTCGGTTTAATATTTACAATCAGAAATCCTGATGTGTGGGGAGAACCCAGAGGAAAAACGTTTGCATGCTCTTGAGATTATCACATGAAACAAAGCAATATCCAATCAGAAAGCGAAATGATGGAAGATGGAAGCTGTCATGGCACAGCACAAAGTGAAGTTGATGCAAAGTGAACTTGTACAGACCATGTTCATGCTGTCTCCCACTTCACCCAAACCCTTTTCTTATATTTCCTTGAATTTGAAAATCATTCCAAACACTATCATTGAAATTTCATCCCGCATATCATCCGGCATGCTTATTCTGAAGTCTTGTGAGATTTTGTGAGATTGTTAGTGTTCACAGTCGAGACTTTGGTTGAAAATCTGTTTGTGTTTGGTGTGCTGTATTTGATACATCATGGCACAGCACACTATAGGAGCAAAACTGTTAAATCTAGGATTTTTTATCCTCGTGTTTATGGTCTTTTACATTTTGAAAATCTTATAAGATGTAAAAAATCTTTTGGTGTGTACCCGGCATTAGATGTTTAGCTGACTCTTATGATAATAGTGTTAGCAGATTTCAGACAAAAAGACGGAGAAGCTCAAATGCACTGGTTCATAAAGGTATCTGGTCAGAAAAATCTCATGGATTTCATGTTTATGGCCCCCTGTTGGTTTGTGAGGAAATGGAATTGTTTTATGATTGATGTTTGCTTCATTCAGTATATGCAGTCAATTCAAAATTCAATGTGTATAGCTGCTGTGAATGAACCATAATATACTGAACATTAATCTCAGGGGTTACATCACACTATAAGGATTGCGTTTAGATAATGCAGCTATATCTGATTGTAATGTATTCCTAACCGTGTCATAGTACAACACAGCTGCACATGTGGACAATATTAAAATACAGGTTAATGCCATGTGTAAAAATAGTATGGGATCTTCTTTCTTCCTATTGAATTTTGGGATTTTTTTCAAAGACCATCTTTTAATTGAAAGTGGCCATGGCATGAAAGTCTGACTTTTTCTATGTTTAAGTGCTATAATTGGGTTCCCAGTGCTTCTATCAACCTAGAAAATGTGAAAAAGATCAACCCAGTAACTTAGTTTTGGTAAACCATTCTCTGCAAGCATGCGATAAATTAGGTCATTGAAATTTGCCTATTTGTCTGTCCTTATGATGTCATAAGGAGATCTTATTATAATAATACCGCTCCTTAATCTGCACTATCCAACCACGGCACAGCCATTTAATGCAGAAAGAAAGAGAGAAAATAATTCACAGCACAATTGAGTTTCAATTGCAACAAACCACCATCATTGCAATCAGTGTTTGAATTTCATCAGCTCATTTGCATTTTAAAGGACACACCCAAAACACCACATTTTTGCTCACTCCTACAAAGTGTCAATTTTAACATGTTATAATAAATTATCTGTAAATTATTTTGAGCTAACACTTCACATGTGTACTCTGGGGACACCAAAGATTTATTTTAAATCTTAAAAAAGTCTCATGACATGGCCCCTTTAAAATGAAATAATGATGAACTTTTGCTAATACCTATATTGCGACCAACTACAGATGCAAAAGAAAAAATATCCAGATGTTTAAAAATATCCAGACAAGCTCATTTTAAATTCCTTCCTTTATACACTAATCCGTCTTGGTATCGGTAACAATAAACAGACAGGAAATGACTCCAAATTACTTGCTCCCAAAATTAAAATGTCCTAATCCTTGTTTAAACTCACAGACTGCAAGACAGGAGGGAAGATATGCTGTGGGCTAACTTTGGTTGTTGAATGGAAACCTTTGATAAAAGCTCTACCCTTGAACTAGGAAAAGCTTTTCGTATGATTCCATGTCATGCAAGATTGGTTTATATGAGGCCTGTTCTGGTGTAAACAATACATATTTTCTTTTATATTGGTAGCCCGGCCAAAACTCATAAGAAAACTCTCCTGCTCTTTATTAGACAATGGCACGCACTCTCAACTTTGTCTTAACAACAGGCAAGCAATGCAAGGATTACTCAAGGAATACTTCAGACGGAGCAATGGAGGGAATCTACAGTATGTGTGACGTACAGTTCATTGGGATAGGCTGGCAAATTTGTTCATCTAAAAATGAAAATATCGTCATTTGCTCATGTTATTCCAAACTTTTAGCTTTAATGAAACATAAACATTTTACCTATTGCAATACAAATAAAGTGAATAGCATCAAGCTCCAAAAAGGACAAAAAAGCACAATTCAAGCATATAACAAAAATAACCTCTCTAAAAAGTTTATTTAAACAATAATTCCTTACAAATCATTTATTTGTTGTGATTTTAAAATGTTCATCATTCAGGAGTTTTAAAGGTTTAAGCAGACCGTATTTATTTTCTGCTGTTTTTTAAGTAAATAACTGAATTACTCAAATGGCTCAATGTTTTCAACACAGTGATTAGGTAGAAAAAACATCTTTTTTGGTTTAGATTATTGTCATTGATTATCATTTAGTTTGGCAGTTAGGCACAACAAGCTGTCAACCTTTGTAGTATAGAAATTGCTACACTTTGTTCATTTGTACAATAGCATTTTGAATTATTATATAGTAAATTAAAACTGTATACAATTTAAAAATTACTATGGTGAGCTTGAAAAACACTATTATATCTGGGAATTTTACTACAGCTTACTATAGTAAATACTAAATATACTAGTTTATCATGTGGGTTCTGACAGTTGCTTAGATTACTAACCCGGGACACTGAGTATTATTTGTCCCATAACAGTAATAGTTAATCCATTTCTGATCCAGTGGTGTTTGGTGGTGCAGTGTGGGAGCGTGGAGATCCCTATATTAAACATGCATTTAATTTGAAGCTCAGTCGATGCAGCTTGAGGTACAGTGAAAAAAATTATTCATTCAATTTAATATTTTTAAGGTAAGTGGTCGCAAACAATTTATTTAAGCTACATTTAAACAAAAGTTTTTTGTTTAGTTTTTCTACTTTTTTGTTTAAATGTCGCTTAAATAAATTGATTGCGACCACTTACCTTAATAAAATGTTGAAAATTGAATTAAATTTTTTTTTCAGTAATATAGTACATTTACATTATGCATTTAAAGGGGTCATAGTGTGAAAATCTGACTTTTTCTATATTTAAGTGCTATAATTGGGTGCCCAGTGCTTCTATCAACCTACAAAACGTGAAAAGAATAACCCAGTACCTTAGTTTTGGTAACCATTCTCTGCAAGCACGTGATATTCACCTTATTCCGCCACGCCCCTTTTCAATTCTTCGCTCTTCCGCATTTTGTCAACCGACTTCCGCTGCTAATATGGCACAGTGCATTCGGTAGCTAGTTTGGTGGTTAGAAGATTGTTTGTAGTTCACTATAACTTTAGTGAAATGACAAATATCGCTACTGCTGTAAATGTTTTAAATTAGGAGCACGGTTAAAACTTCATACGACGATTAGATAGTCTTATATTGTCCCATCAATCGTCTCGTGGTTAGACGATATGAAGCGGTCGCGGCAAGTAACCTGGCATATTTAATTACCTCGTCCTGTCAGGAGTTGATGGAGCAGCATTGAAAATTATTAAAATGTATGTATACCAATATTTACACAGTGATTTCGTCTTTTTTATAGCAAATGTGCACCTTAGCCAGTCCAATAACTATTTCGTTTTTATGTGGTACCATGATAGAATTCATTTGCAAACTTGCCAACACTTATTCCTTCAAATCAGGAGACTTAAATCCTTTTAAGTGGAATCTACAAAGCTCACATATAGTTTAAGAAATTCCTTACAGATAACAACTGATCACACTGTAAAGGTTTATATAACTGCATGGCAGGTTACATCTGATCACATAGTAAATGTTTAATATAACTGCATGACAGGTAACAGCTGATCACATTGTAAAGATTTAATATAAATGCACAACATCTGATCACATTGTAAAGGTTTAATATAATTGCACAACATCTGATCACATTGTAAAGGTTTAATATAATTGCACAACATCTGATCACATTGTAAAGGTTTAATATAAATGCACAACATCTGATCACACTGTAAATGTTTAATATCACTGCATGACATCTGATCACATATGAAGGTTTAATGTAACTTTACAACAGGTAAAGCAAGACCACCCTGCAATAAATTAAGACACAGCTTTATCGGATTCATCAGGAGCTGATCCCAAGCATATATCTGGAAGCTGTTGGTGTATGTACTGGTAAAGTGCTTGGCGACTGTGTAATGGATGCAATATCAACCCTGTGTAAAGCTGAACCAAAGATGGTTGTTTCTCAGTAGAGATATGTACATTTGTGCCAGCTCAACACATGAAGCAGTTTCTCGGACAGGGTTTACAGGACTAGGCCTTAATTATATTAGGACATTTTAGTTTTTACAAACAAACCCTACAAAAAAACAAGACTGGTGCGCATCTTGTGACAAAACAATGGCACTCATATATGTTGAGGTATGTCAGTAAAAGGTGTTTTTAAATTATTGTAGCTCAAATATGCATTTTAGCCTGGGACCAGCATAAGCCCTGTCCGGGAAACCGCACCATTGTTTTCCCATATCAGATGTAGGTTTCTTCAGGTTGAGTTGTGATTTTAAAGTGTAGTTGTGTTCAGAGACGGATTGATCCTCTCATTGTGTTTCTGCATCACAGTTTAGGAACATGTTGATTGTATCATCCTCACAGTTGTCCACTGCATCACTAAACATCAATGCATCTGTGAAAACAATATAACCATAAACAGTTTTATGTTAGTATTTAAAATAAACTTGCATCATGAGAATTAATATATAAATGGCACCCATACTTAAACAGAACAGTGTGTAAGAGAGAGATGCATTAAAAAGAGACAGTAACATTATACACACAACCTTTAACTTCAGTGTTAAATAATACGTTGTTTAATATGTCATTATCAATATCTGAATGAGAAATGAACTGACATTCTAGCATCTGAAATCTCAGTAACTTGTAGGAATCACGTGGGCTACTGTAAGAATGCAATGTACTATAATATCTCGTTGTACTATCATAAATATAAAAATATAGGTGGACAATTAAATCCATTCAAATAGTTGCATTTTATAAACTAACGTTACTGATCTTAAGTGTATTTGTAGAACGGACTTCACAAATCTAACTTTAGACGAACGAGCACAAAGTTAGCTAAGATAGCTTACCTGAAACTGGCCACCTTTTCAACACCCGGCGTGGTTTAAAGTTACCGGAACATCGTAGTCGAACCATTACTTGGGATAAGGGTGTTCCTCAGTTGGCTTAAAATTGGTACGAAAGAAACATAAAGGCGCTCGAGTGAGCTTTTTAAGCTTAACACGTCGCCTTCAGTCACGGCCTCAGCTGCTCATTGTCTATGCGGCCGGAAGAACGTTGACAAAATGAGCGAAATGGCGCCGCCCTTGTTGTCGTGAAAAATAAGGTGAATAGGTCATTGAAATTTGGCTGTCCTTATGATGTCATAAGGAGATCTTATTACTGTGCTGGCATGTGAAAAAATAGGTTGTTCTGATTTTGTCTGTTTTGTGAGGTAGGTGGGAAAACTAATTATAATAACACCGCCCCTTAATCTGGACTATCCAACCACATCACTGCCATTAAGTGCAGTTAGAAAGAAAGACAGAAAAAAGCACAACTGAGTTACAATTGCAACAAAACGCCATCATTGCGATCAGTGTTTGCATTTTATCCGCTCAGTTGCATTTTAAAGGACACACCCAAAACCAGCTAATTTTTGCTCAGGCCTACAAAGGGCAATTTTAACATGCTATAATTAAATATATGTGGGGTATTTTCAAAGGTGTGTAGAGTACCCAAAATCTGTACTCAAGCAAAAGTACAAGTACTTATACAAAAATGTACTCAAGTAAAAGTAAAAGTATCAATCAAATTATTTACTTGAGAAAGAGTAAAAAAGTATTAGATGAAAAAACTACTCAAGTAGTTAGTAACTCGTTATTTCCGATCGGATAGAAAAGTAGCGCAAAAGCACTGAATTTCAGACTACTTGGAGGGTTTTCACAAACCTCTCCTTAAAAGTCAAATTGTTCTGCTTATATACAAGTAAAGCAGCCTATCTCAGTCCTGCAATGGGTACATTAACATCACATAACGTGTCATTTGAGAAAAAATCTCAAACACACACACAGATGTTTTTCTGATGGATAACTCTGTATTTATTTTCATGTTCACAGCACAAACTTGTCAGCATCTGCCTTTAATAATACAAACAGTAAACAAAAAAGAAAGTGTGGGTCTGTTTGTTATCATGTTTTTTTATGAATAGGTTTTTTTCATTGCCATTAAAGTGCAATTACTGAACATAAACAGGAGCTTAATAAAAATGATCATTTTAGAATTTCATATGGAACTTATCTGTTTGTGCAAATCAACTATCCATGTATTATAATATATAATACATGTTTCTTTAAAATCAAACTTTATTCTCTCATTTTTATTCATTCATTCTTTACGAAGGATTTAAATAAAATACAATCCCGTTTTTACTTGAATGTATTTTCTACACTTTAGTGAGGTGTCCGGATTTGTGTATAAATGCAAGACGTCCTTACATTATGCTGTTCAGTTTGTTTAGTTGTGGGGAAATGATATGAAAATGTGCAGATGTGAAAGTGCTGTTTGTATGGTTTAACTTACACTAGGTTTTGTCATCGCTTGCACAAGAGTGCATATGGCAAAAAAAACTCGGACAGTGTGTGAAATGACCATTAATAGTGTTCATATAGACATTACTGTGACACTTACCACTTCAGGTTGGCTCTTGAATTCCTGTACGCTGAGATGTCAGCTCGTTTAGTGAACAAAGCATGCATCACATTATGAAAGTATTCTTCTTGACCTCTTGGAGTGAAAACATAGACGGAACTTGAAGCCACGCATGATCTGCCTCCGATTTCTCGCACAACGCACACGCGCCCTCATCTGCTTCTCCTATCATCTACGCGTGGTCGCACGCTAAAGGGTGACGCAGCCTGTCTTGCGAAACTTTCGAACACGCCCTATTAACTTAAAAAAAAATATATTCATTAATTATTACCATTTGACAGTAGCGCAGTAACGCCGCAGAATGTAGCAAAGTAAAAGTACAGTTTTTTCACTAGAAATGTACTTGAGTAAGAGTAAAAAGTACCCATCCTTAAATTTACTCTAAAAGTACTTGTTACCCAAAAAATGTACTCAAGTAAATGTAACGAAGTAAATGTAATTCGTTACTACCCACCTCTGGGTATTTTCTGGTGACACCAAAGTATTTTACATCTTAAAAAAATCTCATAATATGACCGCTTTAAAATTCAAACCAACTTACAATACTGTGCATTCAAGCTATACAGTACATATGTTTCAAACCAACTGTTGAATTATAAATAAATCTATTCTGGATTTTTGTTACTTAAAACAAACCAGCATTTGATTAAAAATAGCCCAACTGTTGGGTTTGTCCATATTTGAGCCAACTGAAAACAAACCAAACATTTGTATGTTGGTCTAACTTTCTTCCAATACTTGTATTAAAACATTGAATCATGTCTAAGAGATTGCCAAGGCACAAATGGGTTTATTTTAACAATTTAAGGATAGTTATAATCATGTCAATTTTCATGTCTTTGAATACATAATTGCTTTAAAAGCAGAGCTTTTCATTTTTTATATTGTACCAAGTGTCTTAAAAATCTGAATATCTGACCCATCTTAAGATACTGTATATAATTATGCTAAGTTTATTTTGTCCTTAAAATTTTGTAATTTATACAATATTTATATGTATGTTTTATTTTATTATCATTAATAAGTTTAATATAATTTTTTTCTTTTGTTTTCTATCTTTTTATGATAATGGCAACGATAAACTCTATTATCATTAATACATTCTCCTATTCCTGCTTCCTAAACAGAAAAGTGTTCACAGTATAGTTTAAACTAAAGTCTTGAGTCTATCCCTAAACTTGGAGGGATATCCAAGTGTTGATCTGCCAGTTTCTAAAATACATCATATTCTGTCTCTTGCCCAGTCTTAGGTAATCTGGCACCTGCGTTTTCTACTTAAAATCAGGCATACCGTATTGTTGAGCTACTGGTGCAGATGGAGAGGTGATGGCAGAGATATAAACAGGTGCATCTGGACAGCTGCATGCCCGGTGCCATAAAACAAATTTAACCGCACCATTGTCTGTTCTAGATAGATGTTATTTCAGTTATTTCAATGCTGTTGTGGTCTTTGCTCACGGATACTGGCACGGAAATCATTTAAAGAGGAGGGCAGGGTTGTCCTGAGATCTCTGTTGTGTTCCTTAGATGGAAAGAGAATCTGCTGTTGATTTTCCTGTGATATGAAGATAATGTGCAGAATCCTTTTATATGTTTTACTTGTTTGCGCAATCGCTGCTATGTGTGCTGAATCATACTCATAGTCTTCCAATGGATTATTATGTGCCGTTATATGTTTTACTTATAACGTTTGTGCAAAACATGTCGTTGTAGCTATTTTAAAGTTGTCTTTGTTTTCTTTTTAATTTGTTTAAGGGATAGTTCACCCAAAAATGAAAATTCTGTCATCATTTACTAACTATCATGTTGTTACAAACCCGGTTTGGTTCTAATTTTGTGTTCAGAACAAAGAAATTTATACATGTTTGTAACAACATGAGGGTGAGTAAATAATGACAGAATTGTCATTTTTTGGGTGAACTATCCCTTTAAGGTGAATTGGTCGGTCTCTCTTTTGTGGGTTAATACTGTATATTTGTCTAACATATGGAAACAATGTGTCATAAAAGCTCTTAATGTGCTATTAAACGCAAGCACTAATTCTTTGTTTCTGCATCATGATGTTTGACTGATGTTTGAGTCTTGTCCATTGGCTTTTATCACAAGCTGTTGGAGATGGATGTTGAACGTTTAAAAGTCTTTCTCCTGGGTTTTCTATAGCATATGACTTCCATGGTCTGGCTTACGGTTTCATAACAGGCCAGACATCCACTCTGCTTTTACTCTCTTTTATTACACATCTGTTTACGGCCTGTTTACTGCTTTGACCTTTTCGTGGTTTCGCCTGATCTTGCTGCATAATACTACTAGCGTATGTTCTGTGAAATAAACTGGGATGCTGGCCTTCATAATACTGTGTGGGAAAAAGGCACAATTTAGAAACAAAGTAAAGAAATGAGTGTGGATATAATGAGAATGGCTAATACGTTCTCTTGGATTGTTTATGTTAATTGTTTCAATTTCATTTTCTTTTCTCCCAAAATGTCTTGTGGGAGAAATATTAATAATATAAATATATACTAAATGCATAAATCATAATATAATGTATAATTAATGTAGACAGCGTAGCATAGATGATTTAGGTTTAGAAATGTTTTAGTTTTAGAGTTTGAGAAATGTACTTGAAAAATTGAAAAAAATGCATGCTTTTGTTTCTGATCATTGTTTCAGACAAAAAAACTTGTAACCTTTCGACGAAATTTGCAGTTTTGAATCCAAAATTGGTTATTCTTGTGATTTGTCTAGATCCGATGAGTTTTTGAGGGAAATTATGAAAATAATGTTTAGCTTTGTGGGAAAGATTTCAAATCACTAACCAGTTTCGGGTTCGTTTTTTTTTATTTATAGTCCCCTTTATTTGTTTAAACAGTCTGTGCAAATAAATTGTGCTTATAAGTGCACGTCTTATGTTTACCTCTTATTTACAGTTTACAACTGGATTCTTGTCACAGAAACATGCAATAGCAAGGCAGTGGCAACATGCATTATTAAGGTTCGTACAGGTCACACTGTCATTTGGGCTGCAGTGTTCATGTGTTTTATAACATAAAACATAAAGCAATAAAATAGCGCTGTGCCTTTCGAAAAGTGTGTTTTCTTTGCCTATAGACGGTTTCAGCAGTAACAACATAAACAAGCGTACACTGTAAAAAAAATCCGTAGAAATTACAATGTTATTGCAGCTGGGTTGCCGGTAATTTACCGTAGATTTAAAGTTATGTTATTTACTGTCAAGAGTTTGTTCAAAGTTAAATACATTTTTAATATTAACAAGTCTTTATCTTTACAGAATAAAACTATACAATAACAGCCTCATGCAAAGCATTCTGGGAACCAGAAATCATCATCAACCTTTTTCTGTTTTTTGCTTCAGATTTTGTTTCCCAGAACATTTTGCTTGATGCTGTTGTTTTAGTTTTACTCTGTAAAGACAAAGACTTGTAAATGTTAAATGTTCATTCAACTTTGAACAAAATGTTGCCAGTAAATAACATAAATTAAAATCTACGGTAAATTACCGGCAACCAAGCTGCAATTTCTACGGATTTTTTTTACAGTGTATGTCGTGGTCCGCACGTAACTTCCGGTAAACTCCGCTAAGAATAAATAACAACAAAGTTCTTTAAACGTAGTTTATTTATATAACAAGCAAAAAAAAACCACATAGAGTTCCTAGGAAACCAAAACATTTGTTATTAGGCATTTATTCAAGAGATCAGTTTAGCAACTAGTCAGACCATTAAAAAAATGAAACCGGAAGTAAAGTTCGGATCCAGATGTGTATTGCGTCAGCGCACGTGCGTCCGATGAAACGGTCTATATCTGAAAACTTCTTAAGAACAACTTTCTGCAAATCAACTTTGACTTTGTACATTTATCTAGGGATAAAGCAAACTGGATGAGAGATGCTGTGCGCTGCGTTGCCAAGTCATTTTTACGAGTTCAGATTTGGGCTACTTTTAAACTGTTTCAGCGGCTTAATTTTTTAAAGATAAAAAGGATTCAATTTATAAGTCATTGATATTTGGTGTGTAAATCATTGAAATGCTTTTGGACTAGTTCTAAATGTCCTTAAGGCTGTTTTTGATGCTCGAATCTGGCAACCCTGGGCGCTTAAGCAGACGTTTGTTTCAAATTATAAAGAATGTACATTTAAATGAACATTTTAATCAGAGTGTAGTATAGTAAATGTAAACTGTACTGTCGTAACCTGCAATTGGATTAAATTCAACTTTTGTGCATGAAACCTATTGTTAGATATAGTCGAATTGCGCAAGGTAAATGCATTGGGTTATTCAACACGGAAAAACAATAAACAATATAGATTTTTAGCATTTATTAATTCTTCTTTATGTCAGTACAGTTATTCATGTTAGTTCATGGTGCATAAACTAAAGTTAACAGTTTCAACTTTGATAAAAAAATATTAAGAAATGCCAAGAATAATAAGATTTACTATGAATAAAAAATGTATAAAAAGATTCAAATTAAAATACAAATAGTAATTGATTTACATATATATATATATATATATATATATATCTTCATTTTTTTACCCCTGATGAGTTTGCACCCCTGGAAAACATAGTTTTTAGGTGTTTGGAATGTACATATATTTTCCCTTTTAAATTTTACCTGACAAAAATAAGAACCCCCTTTAGGCTCTTGTGAAAATGTAAACATTTGTACAGGATCTTGTAATTTTGGAGAAATCCCCTTTCTGGTTCCAGGGTGATGGCATATCACAGCGTCAGCCTTGACACATCTCTCCTAATTTATATTGCTGATGAGTGCTTAGAACAGCAGGCACAGGGAGGTTTTGGCTCTGGCTAATAAATATGGAGGTGTCGACAACGTTTGACTATTATTCATAGTCTAAGATAAATAAACTGTGGGTAGAGAAGATGGCCTTAGGGACGCAGAATTCTGGTTAGAGAGAGAAGTGGTTTCGAGAAGATAACATCTCATTCCTTTTTTTGCAGAGAGCTTGTCTCCCTAACACTTGATGTGGACAATAAATTTAATTTTATTTTAGTTTCTCATTTATTTACTTAAAAAATAGGAAATAATATTACTGTTTTATTTGAATCACATCCACCACCATCTCTGTGTGTGGTTTGTTAAAGGTCCTGTTTTTTCTGTGTTTTTGAAGCTTTGATTGTGTTTACAGTGCGCAATATAACACGTGTTCATGTTTCACGTGTAAAAAAAATGCTGTATTTTGCACACAATTTACTTATCTGAATACTGCTGTTTTCACTGTCCTAAAAATGGGCTGATGTCTTCCTTGTTCCATGAAGTCCCTCCTTAAAAATATGTAATGAGTTCTGATTGTGTAATTTGTTTAGTGTGTTGCAATTCGATAGCAGCTTAGCTTGCCGTTAGCTTAGCTTGCCGTTAGCTTAGCTTGCCGTTAGCTTAGCTGGCGACTGACGTATTCCTGTGGGCGGAGTTTAGTCAAAAACTCTGCTATTGACGTCATTAAAGCAGGAAGTAAAGTGCTGTAGTCCAAACCGGCCGTTCGCTGCAGGCTTTGAAAGGCGAATTCTTTTAAAGAAAATATATCGCCTGCCAGTGAACTTTGAGGTTTATCATTTTACAGGTATTATTTATGCTATTATAGCAACATTAACAAGAGTTTAAAAAATGGGATGAAGAATGTGACCTTTAAAGGAACAGTTCACCCCAAAATTTTGTTATTATGCACATATTCATGTCTTTCAGATCTCGAATGACATTTTGCAAAACACAATGGCAACTACAAGTGTTAAACAAGATTTTCAAGACAACTATTTTAGTGAGAAATTATTAAAATCTTTACACAAAACATAAATGCCTTCAGGGGACTTTGAATAAATGGTAGCACTTGATTTGTACTTGTGCTTTCATAATATTTTATTGTAAACTCCGCCCACATGAATATGTCAGTCGCCAGCTAAGCTAACGGCAAGCTAAGCTAACGGCAAGCTAAGCTGCTGTCGAATCACAACACACTAAACAAACTACACAATCAGAACTCATGACGTATTTTTAAGGAGGGACTTCATAGAAAGGAATTATACAGCTTGACAGATCATGGTCACGTATACTTTTTTTGCACTTACCTTTTATCAACTTAGTTTTACAAGTCATTTTAACTTAGATTTTTTTATCTTAACTATTGATGAGTTGCTGTAACTTATTAAATAAAGTTGAATTAGCTTAAGTTATTTTATATTATATTAAGTTAAATTTATTTGTAAAACCAAGTTGATTATACCTAAAAGTGTAAGTGCAAAAATCTTTTTTACACTGAACAATTTGATTGTTTAGAGATCAGCTGAATCATTAATTTCATTTTTTCGTTGAATTATAGTCTTTGCTGTATCACTACGTGCTCATACCAAAAGATAATCTACATATTTTTTATATCACCATAACAAGGATCTTGAGTCAAGGGCAAATTTTCTTGTTATGGTATAATGGTAAAAAATATGTGGATGATCTTTTGGTTACAATGTGAAAAATTGAGTAAAGGTATAATTAACAAAAAAAAAATCGTAAAGTTAAATTATGTTTAGCTTTTTAATTGGCTAATTAAGTTTTTAAATGATTACTGAACAATGGTCTAATTAACAATAGTTCACTTTCCTGTCATCAATGAAGAAAACTGTTTAAATACTTGACATTTTTCATTTTAAAGAGTGTTGTACTGCATAAAATGAAATATGGATATGGATACGGAAATCATGATGCCTTCAAAGAAAAATGACGCAAGATCCAGCGGACCTGTGGCCAAATATGGCACTGCTTTCCGAATACTTCCAAACATGATGTCTGTCTTGCGTAAATCCGGAATGCTCATCCATGTCTGCTGGAATGTGATTAAGAATCACTTTATAAACATATCTCTTGTTCATAGAGAGAGGCATAACGTGACCTCTATCTTTTCGTTTGTTGTCCAATGCTTTCTGACAGATGCCGTAAACAAGTTTTTTTCCTTTTGTTAGTTCTCACAACAAGGCATGAGAGTGCATTGACCAAGGTCATTGTGGAATTTATTTCATTTCGCCTTCATTTAATTTCAGAACCAGTTGGTAGCAGTATACTCCTCGGTCTTGTCAATCTCAATGTGGAATAACAGGTCAAACAAAACATTTTGTTTTCCTTCCAAGGAAAAAATAAACACGGAAGAATGTGTGGTTTAAACCAGTACCAGTTTTGGGATGTTACTCCAACCATTGTGTCCACATTTATGATTCCCGACCACACTTCCATGAATCAGTTTAACAAATTTTAAGCACTGCAGTGCTGAACTTTGTTAAAAATGAGCACTGATAGAGATGAAGCAGTGTGGTTTAAGTACTGCATGACGCTATTTTCTTTCCGTTCCCGTTCTTTTCCTTGTCTTCAAAATAATGTAATAGTTCACATATATGTATAGATCATTTTATGATATATTTTGTTTTGAAAGATCAGAAATTGTGTTTGAAGCATAAGAAAATTGCACCTCTTCCCCTGGGCATGACATTTGGACTTTTTCTTGACATGCAGATGTAACAAAGTACCATTTTATATACATATACATTGTGCCTCTCTCCCCCTTTATCCACTCGTGTCTATATCCAAACCCCTCCTCTCTCTCTCTCTTTCTCACTCACACACACACTTTCTCTCTCTCTCTCTTTCCCTCTGTCTTTCCGAAGCAGATCTTGGCACTGACATATGCATTGTCACGCGTAGGAGTGCAGAACCTCTCCATCTCTCTGGTTTTTCGACACTCCTCCTCCTCTTTCCAGCATCCCTAATAAGACACATGCTCCTGGGCTGGGTTTCTCACTCATGTTCAGATCTCCTTGCCACGACTTTATCAAGCTTCTCTCCTTAGTTTTGTCTTCATGGGTTGAAGGGCTGTTTGCGTTGTCCACAAGTTCTCATCTCACCTCCTGATCTTTTCATCCAAACTTCATCGCTATCATCCACTTCGTCTGGTTTATTCCACCGAAATGTTTGGACTTTTCGCAACGGCCGAGTCCTCCAGCGAAGAGGGCTGCAATCGGGTGTAGTCGACTTCATCTACAGCAATCCACCTGCCGCAGCGTGAAAGGGGTCCCCTTAGCTGTGATCTGTCTGCCTGCAGGGGGGACCCAGCGCGACTGGGCAGCAGGGACTATGCATTTGGGACTGGTGGTGCTGACAGTGGTGTTCCTCAGCTCCATGGGTCACGGTGATAACCTCAAGGTCTCCAAAGGAAGAAGACAGAGAAGAAGTGAGTTAGTTTTTTCTTCAAGTTCTTTCACGTAAACTCTCGGTATTCACGTGGCATCATTATATGTCTGCCTTGTGGTTCACTGTCCCATGAGACACAGTGACACCTTTAAACTTACATTTTGTTTATTTGTTATATTTGCGTTTGGAGCGCGACTCTCATGCCAGTTTGACAGGAAATTATAGTGATTATCTGGAACATCTTGATGGCTTTTTGTTGTAGTTTTAACATTTTTAAGAGGGCGTAAAGGAGCATGTCATGTTCCAGAACATTACCAAATTACAGTTTCTGGTTAAATACCAAAATGTAACACCCTTTCCTTGTAAATTTGCACACTTTAGAGCAAATCTAACCTTAAGCGTGTGACATTGTGAGTTTAATATATTGTAATTGTTACTGTATGTGCAATTGCATACGTTCTGTTCTTTGTGTGATCAGTGAGCACTGATGTTACATTGTGAGCACTGCTGTAAAATGTTTAAAAATCATTTGTGCGACTAATATCAGTGCTTTGTACATAAAATTCAACCACTAAGGACCAACTGGTTCTAGGGGTGATGGGGACCCTTTAAAAATGTTGTCATTTACATTCATGCTTGCGGCAGATGCTTTAATCCAAAGCAATTTACAGTACATTACAAAGTATACATTTGATCATTATGTGTGTTTCCTGGTACTTAATCCACAATCTTTCGCGCTGCTTATGCATTGCTGTACCAGTTAAGCTACAGGAACGCTTTTCAATGACCCGGACAATTTAGGCAATGACCCTAAATGTATATTTTGTGGTTTCAAATGAACATTAAGTTGATCCGAGCCTTATCAATTTTAGATACATTTTTTTTAGGGGTTTGGTAGTTTTTTTTAAGACTGATATTGAAGCACCCTGTATATTGAAGCTCCCTCTAAAGGATATTATAGGTAATGACCAGAAATCCGAAAAGGTTATCTTTATCCTTGTTTTAAAAGATGAATTTATTAAAATATTTTAATAATATTTTGTTAAGGTGTGTTTTGCTCCCCCTAAAGGATGTTATAGGTAATGATCAGAAATCAGAAAAGGTTATCTTTATCCTTGTTTAAGATAAATTGTTAAAATATTTTGCATGTATTTACTAGTAACAGAATTACCTTAATGAAAATATATTGTGATTAGACTATTACAGCAGGAAGATTATAAAATGTGTGAGATTAAATTAATGTGCAGTTGCTCCACAATCAGTTTGAACCTCATGACCTCTCGGTAGATAATCTGTCTGGTCCATTTTCTTAGGAAATTTGTGCGATTTTATCAGCTATATCAAAGCAAGCATCTTTGCCAGCTGCTGTTACACAAATGTGGATCAGAATTTAGTCCCTTTTGGCACTGTCCTGCCTTTAATCCCCCCTCTCTCTCACACTCTCTCTTTCTAAAAAAAACCGAACCCAACAAAAACATCTATATTTTCTTTTTTAAAAGTGTTTAATTATATTTAATAGTTATAGTAATAGTTATATCATAAATTGTACAAAGCTGTTAGACCTCTCTGTACGTTCGCAAAAGTGAGGAAGGTAAACCGAGGCATGTTGTTGTACGCTTTTATATGTTTTTGTATTCAGTTGAACTTGTAATCATGATCATTTTAGTGTAAAATTATAAACTGTGTTAAAGATACATCTTATCTTAATAGTTTAATTGGTTGTCTAGTTTAACCACCTTTTTAGATCTTGAAAATGTTTTGAATGAGATTAGATGGAGGACAAGTGGAAATTTTCTTAAAGTGATAGTGTACCAAAAATCCTTTACTTAAATTCTTTACTTAACCCCACACTCTTACAAAAGTGTAAAAATATATAAAAAAAACCATTATAAACATTATTACTCTTACAAAATTATGAAAAAGTAGTGCTGGGAAAAGATTAATTGCGATTAATCGCATACAAAATAAAAGTTATTTTTTTGTATAATATATGAGTGTGCGCTGTGTGTAATTATTGTGTATATATAAATACACACACATTCATGTATGTATTTAAGAAACATTTACATGTGTATATATATTTATTTATATTTTTATATATTCTATATTATATATTAACAATAAAAATGGATATATAAATAAAAATGTTCTGAAATGTATATATTTATGTGTGTGTGTTTAAGTATACATAATAATTACACACAGTACAGACACATATATATCTTTTATTTTGTTTGCAATTAATCGCGATTAATCTTTTCCCTTCACTAAAAAAGCTGTCACAGTACCCTTTTTAAAGGTCCTAATATGTAATATTAAGCTATGTATACATTTGGTACCAGTATGTAACTTTAAGGTATGTAGCCTACTTTTTGAAACGGTACGGCCATACTTTTGTACCTTTTATTTCTAAAAGTGCATTTTGTCTCAAACCTGTCTGACTTTATTTCTTCTAAGGAACACAAAATGAGATGTTAGGCTACCAGTCACCATTCACTATCATTGCATGAGCCAGCTATCCAGAGCTGGATGAAATGAAATGTAAAAAAAGGTCTACTGCGACTTTAAATCCATTCTTATTGATGTCAAATAAGGCAAAGCACGACTTCTATTTCATTTTAGGGAAACTCTGGACTCTGAGCTCATAAATTACATTTCGAATTCTTGAGCAACATGAAGGCATTTAGGCTGAGTTATGTTGTATGTTAATATAATTTGGTGATGAAAGGTCTTATTTATTTCTTGCACATTTTGTAACTGTTCGCCTTAAGAGGAAAATCCAATAGGACCTGCCGCTGTCTGTTTTGTGCTTTGTAGTGCGTGTGGATGCTTTGCGTAAAGGCAGCCAGCTAACTGCCACTCGTTTGAAACATGCAAAATAGTCATTAACCATTCTTCATATTTGTTGTTTCTTTTCACAGGCGTTTTATTTGTTTCAGCTGTGAGAGATGCAAAAGGAATGCTGTGATCATATAAAAATGTCCCTGCGTCTAGTACAACACTAAACACTTGTGAAAACCGTTTTATTGACGTTGTTTTGGGGCTGGTGGTCTTTGTCAAGTACACCTCACCTGAAGTAAAGATAAAAAGAGCTTAAATCAGTTTTGGGGTTTGTGGAGCATTTTTGCTGGTGCTTTTGTTGGTGTAATAAATCTTCAATTGGAGGTGAGGCAAAGCCCCCACACATACAATTCTCTAAAGAGTCTTTAATATGAAAATTGGAAAAAGATGTTTCATTTGCCTTATGTCTAGTAAAATATCTAAATCTTTTTACTTGTGAGGTATACATTTTTTTTGGAGCAAAAACCTCTAAGCGCCACCTCTGTCAAAAATAAAAATGTTGACCAAATGCTCTCGGCATGTGTAATATGTTCATCATACTTTTGCTTCAAATTTGCTTAATACCCGGTTAAAGGCCATTCAGAAATACCAGTTTGTATTTTTTTTTTATGCAAATTTATAAGAAAACATGTCAGATGCACTTAGAGGGTTTTGCATCTGAGCACTTTTTTATAATAAAATATATACTTGAAATATTTTTCTATTGCATACTGCATTTTAAAGCAAGCTATCACATATCGTATTTTGCTTCAATATCGTGTACTAGTAATGATGCATGACAATAGCTGTTCTGCTTGCATTCATCTATTAGGTTACATCACTTACTGTAGGTGCAGCTTATTTACAGCAGGACTGATAAGTTGACTCTTTTACTATCCCTCGGAGACAGGCCCTAAAGATTTACTTGTGAGAGTGTGTATTTAGCATGGACACATACAAAGACTCATAAATTAAAGCAGATGACCGCCGTTTCGACTCCATTCGGCCTACCAGGAACAGGATATGTGCACTCTGACATGCTTTTGCAGTAATCGCTCATTTCTCCTTGGCCTCACAGGCTGAAATTTTTGGACCGTATAAGCAAGGCACGAAAGGTCGCAAGGGACGAGTGAGTTTTCTTAGATTTTGTAAGTGATTTTATTTTAATCATGGATTTTTATTTGAAGGAATCTGCACAAAATGAGCCCAGATTTAGGTTGAAGCCCTAGTGTTTTGTGTTACTTGCTTGGTGTTATAACACCACGATCGCGTGTACTGTATGAAAGAACTGTGCCTAAATTTGTTTCTTATGCATGACCTTTTTCCCTGAAATGCAAGATGACCCATAAGAGTCTGTGTATGATTTTGAATGTGCCTTTTTGAATATTTGTAACAAGATAAAATCTTAACATGTTTGTCGCCCAGCAATCTAGGTCCTGTTAAGAAAGCACTAAATCCACTGTGTGATTATATACACAACACTCCACTATTAAATGAAATATACTCATTTTCCAGCTCCCCTAGAGTTAAACATTTGATTCTTACCATTTTGGTATCCATTCAGCTGATCCCCAGGTCTGGCGCTACCACTTTTAGCATAGCTTAGCACAATCCATTGAATCTGATTAGACCATTAGCATCACGCTAAAAAATTACCAACGAGTTTCGATATTTTTCCTATTTAAAACTTGACTCTTCTGTAGTTACATTGTGTCCTAAGACTGACAGAAAAATAAAAGTTGTGATTTTCTAGGCAGATATGACTAGGACTATAGTCGCGCATTGATATTACGTAGAAGCCGAAAATAGTCCCCTTAAGTAATTTTCAATGGCAGGGGATTATTTTCGGGCATTGCGTAATATCACTACGCCTTCTGCAGCCATGTTACAGCAGCAAAGTCCTTGATTATTACGTCAGAATGAGAGTATAGTCCTAGCCATTTCTGCCTAGAAAATCGCAACTTTTAAATTTTTGTCGGTCTTCGTACACAATGTAACTACAGAAGAGTCAAGTTTTAAATAGGAAAAATATCAAAACTCTTTGGTATTTTTTAGCGCAATGCTAATGGTCTGATTAGATTCAATGGATTGTGCTAAGCTATGCTGAAAGAGGTAGCGCCAGACCCGGAGATCAGCTGAATGGATTCAAAAACGGTAAATATCAAATGTTTAACTCTAGAGGAGCTGGAAAATTAGCATATTTTCAAAAAAAGTGGAGTGTCCCTTTAACAGACTAACATACAGTAGTTGCCACGCCAGCTTATGTTATGTTTTTGATGCTGGCCCCAATATTGTACTCTGTTATTTCCTGTACAAGGTTCTCCACCTGGAACTGTCCTGGTAACCACGTTGGATAAAGAAATTGTAAGCGAAACACTACTAATGTCATACATACTGACTGTTTTTTGCTTTGTTTCCATAGTAAGCACTGAAGTACCACCATTGTGCTCCAATGGCTGTGAACACTGCTCAGAGTACAACGGATGTCTGAAATGTCGGCCACGGCTCTTTATCCTATTGGAGAGAAATGACATTCGTCAGATTGGCGTTTGCCTCGCTGCCTGTCCTGTTGGATATTTTGGCATTCGTAATCGGGAAATGAACAAATGTACACGTGAGTCTTAGCTCTTTTGCCGGAGGAATGTTATGATTAAATGGTAAATAAGTACAGATGGCATATATTGTTTCTGAACAACATTGAGGGAATGAAGTCATGAAACAACTACATCAATTTTCACATGGCCTGCCAGCCCAATTTAAATTTTTTAAGCATGCTTAAAACATGGTTAGTGGTATGGCTCATAATATGAAACAAAAGTTACATTACAGATTGTTGATGCTTAAGGGTGTAGATTTGGTTTAAACTTGAAGGGGGAGGGTTTTGAAAAGTCATCTGTACATAAGTTTTCATGAATTGTTGGGTCTATTTTGGGGGGTGTTACCTCCCCCATCTACACAAAAACTATATCCCTGTTGATTCTGCTGTAGCATCTTGATAAAGCAAAGCAGAAAATTGTTAATTGCATAATTTTGTGAATCAAATGCTTTAAAACACAGTAAAGGGCAAAAGACACCAAACGCGCTTTAAACGCTTGGAAACGCAAGGCGCGACCCACTGCCTTTTTTAAAAAAAAAAAAGAGCAGTGCGACACGGCTTTTTATATTGCTAGGCAACCACCGAGTCAGCTGTCTTGTCAATCAAATATTGAAGTGTGAGCGCTCTTTTGCTGTTAACTGTCATATTAGGAGAAACTTCAAAGCAACTGTAAACTTCCCTCACCACAATGTAAGGCCCGCCTCTCCTCTCATTCTATTGAAAGAAAGACGCAAATGACGTTGGCTGCTTTTTCGCTCTCAGCGCTCCTTAAAAAACGCATACGCTCACTGCCCATAGAATAGAATATAATCCAAAAAAGGCGCCTGCAACTGCCATAAACGCGTTTGGTGTGATTGACCCCTAATGCTACATGCACACCAAACGCAGGGCATCCCGTTACTCGCTCTCGATTACTCGCGTGATTTAAATTTGTGTCATGTGAGTTTTTCGCTCGAGTTGAATATTTTCAACCTGGGTAAAAACGCGTTTGAGGCGAATAGCATGTGTTTTCATGGCAAACGCGTCCCCCATATCGCGTCATGTGCATCGCGGCATGCGAGGACTTGTCTGATCGTGTCTTTGCATTGACTTTATATTAGGGATGCACCGATAGGATTTTTTTGGGCCGATACCGATTTAAACAGACAACTTCTGGCCGATACCGATGCCGATATTAAAAACTTGTATACAATACTATACAGCTGGTCTATAAGCTAGTTTATTTCTGCATCAAATTATTTTTACTGAACATGGATTGGATCTAATTAACATTCAACTGACCAACACAATAAGAGAGGCACAAATTAAGCTAAAACTAATATAATAAGACAGCATGACAACCTTAAAAGGTGGTTTTTGCTATTCAGCATTTATTTTATTAACATTATTAACTCATTTTTTTTTACATTTATTTGATTTCTTTATCCAGTTAATTAATAAACAATCGGTATCGGCCTTGCTCATGCTATTGCCGATATGCCGATGGTCTCAAATTCATCAAAAATCGGCCGATAAATATCGCCGGCCAATACATCGGTGCATCACTACTTTATATGTAATCTACTCGCGCAAATCGGTGAACTCGCATCTTGTGTGAACCCACAGTAATGCTACGTACACACCAAATGCGGGGCATCGCGTTACTCACTCTAGATTACTCACGTGATTAACTTCGTGTCATGCGAATTTTTCGCTCGAGTTGAATATTTACAACCTGGGTAAAAATGCGTTTGAGGCGAATAGCATGTGTTTTCCCGGCAAACGCGTCCCCCATATCGCGTCATGTGCATCGCGGCACGCGAGGACGTGTCTGATCGTGTCTTTGCATTGACTTTATATGTAATCTACTCGCGCAAATCGTTGAACTCGCATCTTGTGTGAACCCACAGTAATGCTACGTACACACCAAATGCGGGGCATCGCGTTACTCGCTCTAGATTACTCACGTTATTTAACTTCGTGTCATGCGAATTTTTCGCTCAAGTCGAATATTTTCAACTTGGGCGAAGACACGTTTGAGGCGAAAAGCGTGTGTTTTCGCAGCAAACGCGCCGCCCATATCACGTCATGCGCATCGCCGCACGCGAGGACTCGTCTGATCGTGTCTTTGCGTTGACTTTGTATGTAATCTACTCGCGCAAAACGTTGAACTCGCATCTGGTGTGAACCCACAGTAAGAGTCTAAAAACCAGACAATACTTGCAAATCTGTGCAAGTCAGTGGGCACTCTCATTGAATCCCCCAAGGTCTTTATTACCTCATTTAAACATCAGTCACACAGGTTTTAACGTCAGCGAGGAAATTACACAATTTATTTGATTATAAAACAATCATATTTTTTGCACATCCCCATTACTGTATTCCAATAGCTTTAAACAAGCAAAACCTGGAGATGCCAAATGCTAAGGGAGAGATCTGGTTTTGCTTACTTTGTGGGTGAAGCACATGGATGGGGTAAAATACAAAGCAAAACATTGCTAATACACTGTTGTTTATCTGTTTTTGCATAGGAAGTCAATGTTATTGTTTAGGCCAATGTTCTTCACATCCAACCCTGGAGAGCCGGTGCCCTGCAGAGTTTAGCTCCAACCTTAATCAAACACACCCACCTGTGATTTTCTAGTGATCATGAAGACATTGATTAGCTTGCTCAGGTGTGTTTGATTAAGGTTGGAGCTAAACTCTGCGGGCACCGGCTCTCTCGGGTTGGATGTGAAGAACACTGGTTTAGCCTGTTAAAAGAGAGGTCATGCTATTTCAGCTCTGATCATTTTTCTGCATTTCTACGCAAAGTCTGCGCAAAATCATGTTTTTTTTAACAGGACACTTTTTTATTTTTAGTTCAACAGCGGTCTTTTCCCATCGTGTGCATGAGCATTTTTACTATTATAAGAGGAAAGCAGATAACGCTTTGGATAAAAATTGGAATGCCTCTCACGTAAACTGATTAGTGGCACGTTTTTCTTCTTGTTGTGGGAGGAAATTAATAGCTTTTTTTAGCCTTTCTAATTTCAACCTACCAGTGCTTTTCCAGTTGTAAATTGAAGGCGCTGCTCCTTTTTTGAGCATGTTCTGATAGCCAATTAGTGTGAACCACAGCTTGTAGTCATTAGTTTTTGTTATAGGAAGAAAATACTTTTGTTACCAAGATACGCTCTTGCATCACACCCCTTAATACCTCCCAGATGGTTTCGGTTAAAGCTTTTATCCTAAATAACTTTAAATTTGAACGCTGGCATCAAGGGAAGTGAGATATTAGTGTGTTTTCACAACCCTTCAAATCATTTTTTCTTGACTGTATTTCACACTTTGAAATGCCATTTAATGACTCATACATTAAGAATGAGATAAATTGTACAGATCACTCCGACTGTCACGGGAACTATAATGGTGTCGTCTTTTCTCACTTAGATCAAACAGTCACCCATTTAAATCTTTCTTATTTTAAGTGTATATGGCGTGTTTTGCTGGGCTCTTTGAAAAATGCATGTGCATGTGACCTCTCCCCCTTTCGGCCTCTGAGTAGCGCCCCTGCTGCAATTATTCAATCAGCTGTATGCATTTGATTTGTCTCCAGATCCCCATGATGTCTTGTTAACAACATTTGTCTTGCATTAAGGGTACATTTGTAAATGCTTGAGCGCAAAAGAATTTGCTCCAAACATTACTGATGTCAAATCTGGTTGTCAGGCATTTTAAGTAGTAATTGAGAGCAGGGATTAGGAGACAAAACACAGTTTCATTTATTGGCCTGGGTTTATTGTGCTGCTACTCAGAGAAAGTCTTTATAAATTTAAGAATCTTATTAAAACATTTGTTATGGCAGTTTAGTGGAGTCTGCTTTGTGAAATGATTTGCTCTCTGTCTTATTTCAAGCTTCAGTTGGCAAGACTAGCTTGGCTCTTCATAACCTAGCAAGAAAATTATATCATTATATAATATTTAATAATACATACATATAAATATAATATTTGTATACACTAACATTTACAAGCTTAGGGTCATTTATTCTTTCCTTACATTTTTTATTTGGATATTTTATTTTGTTAGAATAATAGTAAACTTACTTAAACTGTGAAATTATGCAATTTAATATATGATTTATGTTGTGATAAAAATAAAAAATTAAACTTTCGATGAAAGCATCAAATGCATAAATGTAAATGTGCTCTTGGCATTTTATCAAGCAGCTTTTTGAGGTCTCACTATGAGATGCTTTTTAATAGCAGTTCCCATATTCTCTGCTCTTAATGGCTGATTTTTCTTCATTATTTAGTCCAAATATCCATATTAGAATAATAATTGAATATAATAATTGAATTGTAATAATAATAATAATTTTTGCACAAATATATCTTGCCTACAAAATAATCTCAGATATTTAAACCTTCAGATAAAAATATTTTTTGGATCATGAGAAAACATTTGTGACCCACTAAAGATTGCTTAAAATGAATATTGAATAATTAAATCCCACTTTTTAAACATTTGATAGAAATTGTTTAAATATCCTGCCTGGTCTCACTGTTAATACGTAGTATTTACACGTAACAAAAAAAAAACATTTTTGTATGTTTAAATAGATGCTGAAACTTACAATGTAGACGTATTTACAACATTTAAATGTAGCATTATTATGTTTTTACAGCTAAAAAACGTAAAACATTTACGTATCTTACATTCCTAAAGATTGCTGTATAATTTTAACCATTTTAGCGATATTGTTACGCCATATAAAACAAGAAATCGAAGAGGCTGATAAAACAGGTGGACAGATCATAATCAAAATGTTTTTATAAATAATTCACCTACAACAAAAAATAACTAGATGTGTTTTGTAATCATTATTATTTTTCTCTGTTTATTTCAGAATGTAAAATAGAAAACTGTGAGGCGTGTTTTAGCCGAAATTTTTGCACAAAATGTAAGGAGGGCTTGTACTCGCACAGGGGCCGATGTCTCTCCAGCTGTCCTGATGGGTTCAGCACTGTCAATGGCACCATGGAGTGTGCAGGTGAGTGAGATCATTAATGTGATTGAGTGTATCATTTACTGTATTTATGCTTTTAAAATGCCTTCAATAGATGGATTTTTTTTAATGTCAAAGAACTTTTGATTTTGAAATACTCAACAATTCAGTACAATAAATAATTGCATACAAAAAATTAGGAACAGAGAATAAATGCAACTGAAACTACTTAACTCTGTCCCCGCCAGCGTTTTGTTTTAAATGTCAGTCAGAGGCAGCATGTTTTATGATTTTCACAAAAGTTTGAAGGATTTTAGAAAATGTTCTTCTATAAATGTATAAACATACAATATATCAAATGAAAGAATGGACCCTCTGCTTTCAAACAAACATACAAAAAAAATTAAAAATTTTCTTATTTTCATTTCTTCTCTTTTTATTCGCCTTTCAAATATGGGTCTTCAAAAATATGCAATTTTGAGCAAAAAGCTGAGATAATTGAATTTTTTGTAAAGGACTTTTGATAGCAATCATATTCAGAACGATGATCAGAACATAAACATACACTGCAAAAAATGACTTTCTTATTATTTATACTTTTGTCTTGTTTTCAGTAGAAATGTCTTAAAGTCTTAACTTAAGATGCGATTTCTTGATAAGCAAAATTACCTAAGAAAATAAGTCTAGTTTTAAGACAAAAAAATATACAATTTAAGTGAATTTTTGCTTAAAACAAGCAAAAATATCTGCCAATGGGGTGAGAAAAAAAAATCTAAAAATAAGTTTTCTTTTTTCTTAAACACTTAATTTACTGTAAGCTAAATTTTCTCACCCCATTGGCAGATAATTTTGCTTGCTTTAAGCACAAATTCACTTAAATTGTATATTTTTTGTATAAAAACAAAACTTAATTTAAGAATTTTTAGATATTTCTATTAAAAACAAGACAAAAATACTAAGTAAGAAAGTGATTTTTTGCAGTGTAGTTTTTACTGTTTTTGATTCAGTGTATGCTTATAGTCGCAATGAAATTGAAATGAAAAACTATATATATATATATATATATATATATATATATATATATATATATATATAGTTAGCAATTATATATATATATATATAATACTGTGTATATATATATAATTAGCAATTAGCAACACGACCCAACTTCAAACGATCCAATCTGATCTCGATGGACAAATTCAAATCCAGTCCTGCCTTATTTCATTCCAGAAGGCAGTTTCATTCGGATATACGTCACCGCGGGGAAAATAAGGCAATCGCTACTTCCATTTCATGGCGACTTTAAGTGTTTTATAAATTGGGTGAGAGCACCACCTAGTGGATAGTAGCAGAAATAAAGATTGCCGTAAATACTTTTCAGGGAAGCGTCATTGGCAGGGGTGCGCTTTCTCTTAGCGGGGAAAGAAATCATGTTTGTTTGCTTTTAAAGGCAAATAATAAATGTTGATTTGTGTTTTGCTTTTTTATACTGTATACTTTTATTATTCTCTTACACTTCATATTTCATGCCCTTCATCATAATACAGCCATTCAAATCAGTAACGATGATTGAACAATGAAAATAGAGTTTAAAACATTCTCTAATCGCTTGTATTTTTATTCCACCAGTTTCTGTTTTCCCTTTTCTGTGTTTTTTCAATCGCTGTTGAGGGGGAACATTAATGAAAGGCCTGTTGGATGAAAAGAGTTTTATTAAGCAGACAAACACACCACTAATGACGTTTCTCTCAACACTGGCACTAGCTTCTCCAGGCTGCTTGGCTTTTAAAGCTTTTACTTCTAGTGTGATGTTTTGCCAAAACTTGTGATGGGTTACCTGCATCAAAGAGTCAATTCAACATGTTGTGCATATTTCAGCCCGTGATTGTGTTTAGCTGACAAAGGTTAGACCTTCTTGTCCCCACCCACACATAATTTAGACCAAAATTGGATACCTGGAAAAGACCAAGTTTAAAGGGAGAAAAAAAAACAAGATACAAGTTGAAATTCTTTTTTATGTTCAATCTAATTGTAAGCCTGGAGCTTGACAGCTTGTCATTACAATGAAAAAAAATCGAGCCTACCTCATACAATCATAACACATGCTCTCCTTTTTAGTGAAGATAATTAGAAAAACGTGAGTGATGTTGAATTGTTGCCGTCTGTGTCTCTGTTGCTAATTCTTTGGGGTTTCCTAATACAATTGCGTCTGCTTTGTTTGAAATAACATTTATCTCAGATCCTGTCCAGTGGAACAAAATGTTCAAACCCCAAACAAATTTTTTTATCTGATATATGGTCAATTGTGTAGTTTGTTCATTCTAAAAAAAGTTTTTTTCTGCTTTTCTGTCTTGTAGTCCAATGTGATCTGAGCGAATGGACTCCGTGGGGCCCTTGTATGAAGAAGAACAAAACATGTGGCTTTAAAAAGGGTAACCAGACCCGTACCAGGGAGCCTTTACAGCTTCCAAGTCCTGCCACCTCCACTGGGATTGTACCTCCCCTGGGCTGCGTCCCAGAGATCCAGACTCAAAGATGTACCATGCAGAAAAAGATCCCTTGCAAAGGTAATTCAGAGAAAGATAAACAAACACAAATGTTAGAAACGGACAGGATAGGAAATACTTTCCGAAAGGAATGCATGCATAAAGTCTAACCTCCGACTTCGATGCATGTGTTTACAGATTGCAGATTTGATGTTTTATTGATCTTTTATCTTTTTTGGCTGTTCAAACACGTAAACAGTCTTCAATCAGACTAATTCGATTTCATTTATTTACACTTTCTGACACAACAGAGTGTAAATAAATCCTTGTCTGTACCAAGTAAACAAACAGAAGCCCAGCTGGTTTGTAATCTTTTCGTCGCTGGCTATGGATCTGAGGGCAGGCTTTTGTTTGTTGCTTTAACTTACTGGAAAGTGAGGCTAACAACAATATGCTGTTTTGGCTCTTGGGAAGGAACAGAGCGTTAGCGGACATGAAGCGGACCGGTTGGCCGTAAGCTGGCTATAAAGTCTGAACATGTTGTTTTTTGAATGTGTTGTAACAGCCCCACATCAGTGTACTAACAACTGTAAAATCTACATTTAAGCCAGGGTAATAAAATGTGTTGATGGTTGTTGAACAGAAGTAAAAATGCAGAGAGAGAACAAGATATCATGTTTATACAAAGTCCCTTTGATTCTGGAAGTTCCCATGCAATCATAATTGAAAGTTTTTAGACTTTAATCTTATGGATATTTGAAGAGTTTGGTTTCAAAACGCAAAATGTGTTTTCTATTCCAAGAAAGTGACAAGATAAAAACAACTATTTTCTGTTACAAACTTTCACATAGCATCTTTAGGTTATAATAACATTACAAATTCAAATCCATAATTTCATTTTCAAAGATTTATTATAATTTTTTTTCCAAACTGCTATAAATCTATTGAATCAATATATAAATGTGCATTCATCTTTGCCATGTTATATTCATTTAGTTGACTAGTGGTATACACTTGTGGCATTAATCAAAACACTTACTTTGTCATATTAAGAACACTGTCATTAGTGCGGTTAAACTTGTGACGTTGTCTCTGAACTTTTTTGACAGCGATCAGCTGTAAAAAAAATTGGTCCTGCTCCATTTTCGTTGACTTTGAGTAAAATAATGGAAAGTTTTTCATAAGATCCGCTGGGGTCGTCAGTGTGTTAGCATGACAGATGCTTGATGCTGTCGTGTGAGAACAAGCAACAGCCGGCATTTTTCCTACGCCCGAGTGTCTCTCACATAATTATTCGATTTTGATGGCTTACGTTTTTTCCCCTCCATAGAAAACCACCACAGGTTTATTAGTGTCATCAAAATTACTATTTTGTTTTTGTTTGTTTATTGATCACGAAGTACAAAGTAGATGAGGAATACTAGGATTCTGTGTGTATTCAAAGCGCAACAATTATTGTTTAATGCTTGGAATGGTGCGCTGTGTTTGGTTAAGCGCAGTGCTTTAGGTGGCCCAAAAGAGGTGCTGGTACTCTATTATTATTATTATTAATTTTTTTTTGCTGACTCGACTCCTCTTATAGTGAAGGGGTTTTATATACAGCAGTCAACAGACGACCTTGTAAAAAATAATAAATCCTTTTATGAGTTTGTGGATTTGCTTGAGCTAGAAAGAGCTACTGAACATAAATACAATGTGCAATAGGATTTTGAAAAATACCCTTAGAAAGAGCTACTGTAGAAAGAGCTATTGAACATACATAAGATGTGTAAAAGGTATGCAAGTAAAATTTTCAACATGATTAATGTTAAAAATAGTTGTTCAGATAGAAAGAGCTTGAAAAAAACCCTTAAAAATGACACCAAGACCATGTCTGTGGGTTCAAGATTAACATAATACTGGCCATTTTAAACTCAAAAGTCATTGTTTTATCTTGTCCCATTGTTTTCCATTTTGCGGGTGGTAAAATTCCTGTGCGCGTCCTTCAAATTCTTTGAAATATCGTTCACTTGTACTTTAGCAATTAAACGAAATGTATATTACAATTTCAATAATGGCCTGAGGAAATCCGAAGTTGCGTTAAGGGGAACCAAACTGACAGCCACGACAGCGGATATTGTCATATACCTTTAAAAGGGAATTGGAAAAAGCTTACGTCTGACCTGCAGCGATATCATTCTGGCTTGGTGGGATGTCAGCCAGCAAGTCCTCTGATTCTGACCTTGTTCTTTTACTACTCAGAGTCTAAAACCAGGAGGGCATATTAAGTGTTCATTGTATTTTCATTTTAACCAAGCAGCTATGGTTGCGCGTTTCACACACAAACACACACCTCTCCAGAACACGTTGAGTTGTTCATAGTGTGACAGCAGCAAAAGCGACGCATGCGCTTTTAACTTGTAAAACTCCTAGGGTGTATGGGTAATGTAGTCTCTGGTCTCGGTGGGATGAATAGGAAGGGTGCATTGTGAAGGGTGCTCTGAAAAGCGGCAGCGCAGCCAAAGGATTAAATTAAACCTCTGGTTTAAACAGATATGCAAATTAGCGTTCCGGTACGCTAACAGCATGTTCTAGGCGCACAAAGAGGTGGTGGTACACTCAAGAGCTATATTTGAAAGTGGCGGTACTGAGTACCGGCGCGTACCGGCCCACTTAAAGGTGACATAGAATGATTGAACGGGGTATTTATCCTTGTTCTGTGATATGACATGTAGACAAAAAAAAATTGTTCCCTTAGAAGCTTCCTAAAAACCTCTCTCAGATAGCTCTATTAGGGTGGGGAAAGTGGTTTTGCACCTATTTGGCTCCCCCTACTGGCTTAACTTGCAATCTCATTACTCATTGGATGACTTTGCTGCCACTCAAAAAATGTAGCCAATTATTTTAAAGTGGAGGGGCAGTGAGATGCCTGTGATGTCATAAGCATCAGTTTTTCAGATTGGGGCGTTTTCTGGCTGACATTTCTAAAAGTGGAATTTCTATGAGACTGAGATGTTTAGCATGTCTAGAACTTTTTGTATTTTCGTGAATGCGGGTAGACTACCATTATTCAACAAAGACAAGGTAAAAATGGTTTTTCATTTTCTGTCCCCTTTAAAGCACTGGTTAAGCGATTAAGCAGGAAGGACTGGCGTTTGTTGCGGTTTGGAAAAAAGGGAGAAAAGATGACAGAATAACACGTTGGATATCGGGTTTTTTACTGACCTGATACAATACGGATTTTGGCAGTAACTATTTAAAAAAATTGCGTTTATCGCTTTTTGGAACCAAACTCTTCATTTATATACTGGCATGCTCCAAGACATTGTCAAAATTTGCACTTGTAAGCAAAACATTGAAAATATAAGCATTCCAAAATAAAGTATTTAACCTTCTTCCAATACATACAGTATCTATGATTTTCAGCACATCATTCTGCACTTCAGCTTCTCATCAGGTTTCAGGCTATGAAGGAAACTAAAGCCCAATTTATACTTCTGCCTCAAGTACTGCATACTCTATGTAACAATGCGTCAATTCTACGCGGACCGCAAGCGCTTTGATTGGTCTGCTTAAACCCTTGCTTGGATGCTTGGACCATGTTGAGGAGCTGAGTAAAAAAAGTTAATGTCCATTTGCCGCGATCACTGCTGATGCTTTACCAGCAACATACACAACAATCAGTTTTTTAGCTTTATACTTGATAGTATTTGCAGTATCATGCCCATCGACTGTAGGCAGTAGATACTGCATGCAGATGATGACGCATAAGTATAAATGAAAACTGACACGTAGCTTACGGCACCTTTCAAGGCACTTCAGTGGGTCTTTAACTGCATCCTATGTTCTATAACCCTTTCTTTTTCGAATGTTGACAAAAATCAGTATCTGAAAATTATGTCTCTTTCTATGTAAACACCCTCAGAGAGATCAAGTGCTTGTTGTCGGAGAAATAGGCTACGTACTGGATGAGGTGTGACAGCACCATTTGAGAAATGAAATTAAAAGACAAATTTACTCTGTGTGACGCCTGTATTGTGGAAAGAATGTCCACCCGGAGTCCATAAGAATAATTAACAGTGAAATATTATAAACCACCTCATAAAAGTGCTATATCGCCTGCCAGATTTCTAAACTTAGAGTCCACTTCGAGTGAGCAGAGGGAGAGAAAACTTTGTTGAGTTTATAAGGCTGGACATATGCAAAGTCTTGTTTGTAGTTCAATCGCAAAGTATCATGCTCGCCCTAACTATGTTAAGATATTATCACTGAGTTCTGTTGGCCGGAGTGAAAACACGAAATGTTTTGAACCACACAAGCTTCAGCACAAACACTCACACCTAATAGAGTTTAATCTATCTCAGGTGTATTAGAACGTATAGGTTATGGGTTGCATGACCCGAACGCTCTTTTCTCAATGTGCACCTAAATTAGTAAGGGTGTAAATGCATCTGCAAGATTTGGCAGAAAAGGATGCAGTTAAAATCACAGGGGGCAGTGCTTGTATAACACTAGTGATTTACTGGTCTGCAAATCTCACGCTTTACGTTGTTTTTGCCAAGCTCTCCTTCTCTTCCCCTTCCTGTAGTTTAAAAAATGTCTTTGCACGAAATACAAATACACACAGTGCGTAATTGCGGATGATGTTTAGGCAGCGCTGTAATTATTGGCGTCATAAATTAATAAATCTTCCAAAGCGTTGTTAGCGCTTTATCACGGTTAACTAGCAAAGTATCCTGTATGCGGGTCCAAAATTTAAGGCTCTACTTCCTCTGCTTTTTGTGGTTCACTTCTGCACTTTTTGTATTGTGATTGACATAAGAATAATTGCATTTTTACACTTGAAGATTTAATTCTTGGGCTGCGGCAGAAAGCTTTAAAATGCTGCCTTCGGAGGCAACATTCCAAGATAGGAAGGCATCAAGGCACATCCGAATTCTGTGTGTGGGCATGCATGGGGATTTAAATGCACGGTCTAAAGCGCACAGTCTAAAAGGGCGTGTCCGAATCTACTTTTGCTAATTTAACGACGACAAAAATGGTTTGTGCGCCTAGCACACAGTCTAAAAGGTTGTTCCTATATTCATAATGAGTAATGGCTGTTTTTGGGCATAACATGAAATAAACCAATGAGCCATCTTCAGACAACCCAGTCTCACCCCATGTCGTCAATATTTGACGACACTTGACCATTCGTCATATGTTGACGTGAAGGGTATACCTTTCGCGTCATTTTTGACGAACTGGGGACTTCAATACTATTACGTCCGTTGCATTCTCTTTCCTATTTTCTTACTATTTCCGCGTCGGTTTAGGGTTAGATTTACATAATGACATCCCTACCCAAACCTAACTCTAACCCCAACGCCAGGTGACAACTGTTTAATTTCGCGTACCTAACTCTAACCCCAACGCCAGGTGACAACTGTTTAATTTCGCGTACACTGTTTAATTTTGCGTAATCTAACCCTAAACCGACGCGAAAATGGTAAGAAAATAGGAAAGAAAATGCAACGGACGTAATAGTATTGAAGTCCCCAGTTCGTCAAAAAATGACGCGAAAGGTAAACCCTTCGCGTCAACATATGACGAATGGTCAAGTGTCGTCAAATATTGACGACATGGGGTGAGACTGTGTTACTTCAGAAACCTATCAGTGACGTCGCATTCACTCCATTTGTTGTGTTATACAGTCTATGGTAACTCTCTGTGAATCATTCATGTGATATAAATTTGGTAGACATTCCTGGATCCATGGCTGTGATCTCTATAGTAGAAGGAGCTGCTGTTTTTACTTAACAGCCCTTGGCAAGTCTCTTGAATTAACTTAGGGAATGCTAACTATTGCTTATTTTGTTGTATATGAGTCCATTAAACTGTTAAGTGTTTGAAAGAACACTGCCAAAGAAAGCTGTTATCAGTTTTATATGTGTAGAGGCATCTACTTGACATGCCATTTCAAGTCAAAAACCCATAAACATGAAACGACTTTCATGGGACTGTTTATTATTGACAGCCAATGGTTGAATTAAATAAACCTCACATTCTGTTTTTACTTGCGCATTTTATGCAGATACAAACACAGCAGTTTGTGGTGGATTATTAGGGCTGTGAGATGAGGAGAGATAATTTCAGGAGTCACAGACTCTGTGTGCGGTTCATGCTATCAAACATTACACAAATGCTCTCCAGCTCCATATGAGTGTTGACTTTGGTTTCCAGGGAACACTGAGACTCACAACACTAACTTCATAACAAATATCAGTCAGTGTGAAGGATTTGAATACCCCTTATAGTAGAAGCAAGGCATTGGTGGGAAATGAACCAGTCTGTGTTCTTTGCCATTTTTCTTTGGACTGTACTGAACTTCTACTCGACCGTATAAACATTTTCCAGAAGCCCTAAATGCAAATGTGACTCAGCTAAAGTTATTTTTGGGGATTACTGTTTTCTATAAAATTACTATATATAATGTAAAGAACATTCTGTGAAAATATAACCTTTATATCTTTCATACTGACTAAGTAAGATCAAAGATTGAATTCAGTGAGTAAAATACAACTTTTTCCTAATCTTAGTTAGAATATGAGACTTTCATGGTTACAGTTGAGTGATCCTCACGAAATCCAGATTTAGGTGTCCAGCATCTGAATTTTTAAAAAGCCCATTTTTTGCACCTGTAGGATTAAGGTCTGAACTTAACCATTATTTTTAGAGGATTTAAAAAATATTTCCTATAGAATTATTTACATTCTTTAGATTATCATTATCAAAAATTATCATGATATTACATTAAATATATGCATTTACAAACTCATGTTTCGGTAATGAGAACTAAAAAGTTGTCTTGGTACTATGACAAACAAAATTTCAACTTTTATTTGGAGAGAAGAAATAAGAACTGCTTACCTGGTAGCCTTCTTGAGTGTCACAGTCAATTATGTCCCTTTCAACACATTTTTTTAAAATGTTAGTTCCTTGAGGGCTTAAACAATGATTGAAAATTGTTGCGGCGGATGAGAAAATTGGTCTTGGACACATTTATATTCCTTATTATTGTCTCTACATTTACCAATGATCACCAAATACCACATGTTTCTTTACTGTAAATGTTTATAGTATAACATGCACTGAAGCTTTTTATTTTTTAGATTTTTTAAATTATAAATATTTCCATGTCAAAGAACCCAAATCGAGTCATGGACACGTTGCTGTAATAAAAATGTTACCCTTAAATGTGGAAAAAACAACAAAATTGGTTTGTATGATGTCATTTGAAATCATGTGCAAAATACTACATATAGTCTGTAACTGCTTCTTATTTCGATACTCTTACTTTGCATTTACTTGTTAACTCATTCTCATCAAATTCTGCCACGATCTTGGCAATGCCATCCACATTACCTTCTCTATTCTCTCTCTTACTGTATCATATGATCAACTAGTTTGACAATCTCCCAATAATGATTATTTGCATTAATGGTGTGATTACACACTTAGACTAAGTTTAAGACTTATAAACATTTATTTAAGACTTAGTTCACCCCAAAATCAAAATTAGCCCATATTTTACTCGCCCTCAAGCAATCCAAGGTTTATATGACTTTCGTCTTTCAGCCGAACACAGTTGAAATTATATTAAATAATATTCTGGCTCTTATCAGCTGTATATGATACTTATACGGAGGTTCGTAGTCACGTACATTTTTTATTTCTTTTTTCGTGATATTATCACGAATTTCCGTGTTTTTTCGTGATTGTATAACGAATTTCTGTTTTCGTGTGATTATCACGTATTGGTTACTCAACTGCTTTTTCCTATTTTCAAACCATTGTCGCTTCGGTTTAGATGTGGTGCTTGCATTAGAATGTCACTTTGTGTATTTGTTTATACAAATTTTTTGGATTAATTTTTTTATATGTCGCCTGGCGTTAGGGTTAGAGAGAGTTGGGTTTGGGTAAGGATGTCATTTTATGTAATCTAACCCTAAACCGAAGCGACAATGGTTAGAAAATAGGACAAAACAGTTGTGTAACCAAAACGTGATAATGCAGATCCACTTTATTTCTAGCACATTTTACAAACACAAAGTTTCCAAAGTGCTGCACAAAAGACTAAGAACATACAAAACAATTTAATAAATATAAAATACAGAAGATAAAAATAATAAATACCACAAAAGGACCACACAACTCAAGCGCAGTTAAAAGCTAAGGAATAAAAGTCACACGAAAACAGAAATTCGTTATACAATCACGAAAAAACACGGAAATTCGTGACAATATCACAAAAAAAGAATAAAAAATTAACGTGACAATATAACGAAATTTCGTGAGACTGTGTTATAGTGCCCTATTTTAAAAGCACATCTACCTATCCATCAAAAATGAATCCATAGAGGAATTAAATATCTTTGAGGTGAAGCAAAGGGTTTTTAAAAAAATCGTCCGCATCTTCTCGTGAACGTGCATGGCCATAGTTTATAAAGTTTGAAATAAAAATGTTCCCTACAAAAACCCATCACTTCTCATAGAGATTTAATAACTGTATGGATTAGTTTTTAAAATATTGATGCATTTAGAGCTTTAAAAATGGGGCACTATCCAATGCCATTATAAAGTGTTGGATAGTGCGCCAGTCATATACATATACATTAAGGGTGATTAAACTGTCACTGTCCCACAGGTGGGACGTTTGGCATTACATATTTAAAACAATAATTACATAGTCTAAACCTACACCAATCTTTACAAACTATATACCGTTGGAAAGCTCTAAGAATGTAGTTTTAATATATCAACACCATATTGAAAAAAAAGTATGTAGTAAGGGTCATTTTCTAAAATGTCTCAGACCAACAGGTGGCCCCAAAATGTTATTACATATTTATTTGTAAATATCCCATTAACCTGAAATAACCTCGACAAACTATATATTGTTGGAAAGCTCAGGGAATGTAGTTTTTATATTTCAAGGCCATTTGATGATAGAATTTGTATAGACCCCTTCACGGTTCACGTCACAGGCGGTTCCCACTGCGCATGTCGGGGTCAGAAAAGTCATTACAGCAGATTGAGTTGCGTATTATTCGGTATCGTCAAAAATGCCTAGTTACGTCGTGGGCTTTGAAAATCGCACCAGGTTTTCCGTTAAGTTTGCGTGATTCATGCAGAATCTCAAAAACAAAAAATACAACATCTGTGGCTTCAAGCAATTAACGTGCAGACTGGGACAATGCAAATATCAAAGAGGCTTGTGTTTGTAGTGCTCACTTCTTTGAGGTAAGTCGTCATTTTTCAGCACTGTTAGATTAAATTATAAAGCCTGGATGATATGAACAGTTTGACCCCATGCTGCGCGCGCACCCGATCATTCAATGTTTACAAACCTTGAAGGGGTCTATAGGGACAGTTATTTTGTTAAATGTCACTCCCCCCATAGGAATACATATAAATGATTATATATTTATAACACTAATACCCTATAATCTTGAAATAATCTTGACAAACTATATATTGTTGGAAAGCTCTAGGAATGTAGTTTTCATATTTCAAGGCCATTTGATGATGGAAATTTAGTAGGGAGAGTCATTTTGTTATTTGTCAGTGACCCTGTAGGAGTCCATATGAATTCGTATATATTCATAATTCTAATATTCTTCAAAATGAATATATGAATCTTCAAAAATCTTGACAAACTATATATCCTTGGAAAGCTCTAAGAATGTAGTTTTCATATTTCAAAACCTTTTTGCATTAAACACAATGCAGAGACAGTAATTTATTAACTTGTGACAAGATATTGCAACTAACCGTTGACACCTAGTGGCCTTGGTTGGTAAAACCACTAAAAGTGTGACAGAAACTTCATTTTTTGTTATTTTCACCTAAAATTTGGTTCAGAACTAGTTGAGACTTGTGTCTTTATTGGTGTGGTGTTTTGAGAGTAAAACATTTTAATTTTTATATACATTTGATTAGAGAGTATATACTTTATTGCATTATTTTTATTATTTAAAATAAATTTAAATGGGTATAACTTTTTTGTCATTTAATATTTACAACTTCAAACACCTCAGTGTAAAACTATAAATTGTCTTCTTAAAAAAGAGACCAAGATTTTGCTTCTAAACCAAAGAATGCCAGAGTTATAGTAATTTTAACGTGCAGATCACCTTTTCACCCCCCCACTCAAAAGGGGCGGTGACAGTTATAGGGTTAACACATGGAGTAATTTTCATTTTTGGGTGTACCATTCTTGTTAAAGAGACAGGGAGTTAGATGCAGAAGAAAGGCACACCTTGACCGACTCCGGTGTTTCATTCTTACAGGGTTTTATTATTGTCTAGTTATGGTATTTGCATTTGCATTATCCAAAGCAACTTATAGTGCATTGCAAGCATTTCATTTTTTTTATTAGTGTGTGTGTTCCTTGGGGTTTGAACTCTTAACTTTTTATACTGTTTATGCAATGTTTTACCACTAAGCTATGCAGGAGCTATTCTGAATATGTTATAGAAAGTGGTCTGGACACATCATGGTTTCATTTACAAATGACTTTCTAGTGACCCTAATTAAAAGCACAGTTCACCCATGTGAAAGAATTTCCATTTTTGGATGAACTAGCTTTGGATCGAACAAAGTTTTAAATTTCTAGTCTCATAGGTTTTACTCAGAACTTGCAGCTCTGTGATTTGATTTTCAGTTCTTTAATTTAATCTTCTTGTTTATTTAGGAGAAAAGAAGAACTCACAGAACCATGGAGATAAAAATGGCAAGAACAGAGGCCGGGACTCCAAGGAGGGTGGCAGAGGGGGAAACAAGAGGAAAAAGACCCAAAACAGGGCAACCACTGACCCCACCATTACAACTAGCACAGTGACCTAACCTTATCGTGGCATTGGGTGGGCTCAAGATAGGAGAATGATCCAACCTTTTTGACTGAAGAGAAACTATATTTGATCATGACAGTATCAAAATTATGCAAAAAAGAAAGAACGCTGCTACACACAAAATATGCTCAATGAAGACACCAAGGAACAGGGTTGGAAAGTCTCATGCTTTTGGAAGCAGGGTTGTTTGTAGCCACAGGAAACATAATTGTTTGTGGTTGGAGAAATGTTTAATTTGTTCCTTTTGTAGACCTAGCACAAGGTTTCCAAATTTAAGAGACGCGCCATCCTTCTTTAAGAACATCTATAATGCATTAAAATCCCTGTGGTTCACCTATCCAGCTTTCAAAATTGAATCTCATTATGTATGTAGCACACAGTCTGGAGTCTGTCTGTGACTATTTTGTAAAACAGACTTGGAGGGTGAAAGTAATATTATGTTGCTTTGTTTTTATATCTGTTGTTTATTACAAACAAATGGCACTGGAATTGATCATGTGGTTTACAGAGAGAATGTGGAGGAAAATAAATTTAATGATGTTTTCTTTTTGACAAAAAAAGATCTAAATACCCAAATGACCCAAAAAGAATGCAAACGTATAACTGTTAGGGCAGTTTTAATTGTTTTGGTGGCCTACGTAAAGTAAAAGATTGTTTGTATTGTATTGTATTGTATTGTATTATTGTTTTCTACAGAAAAGAGGGCTACAATAATGTGAGAAATGTATAGTTTAAAATATGTTTATGAAAGATTGTGTGTTTTTCAGTCTGTCCTTGTATGCACCTTTAAGGTGGTAGGAAGGACAACGGTAGAGCGGTTTTCTACTTGCAGAAGTCCACATTACACTTTATTTGTGACGAAACTATTTAGGAAAATTTCAGCAAAATGCTTTACAGGTTACCATGTTAGTTCAGTTATGTTTGCAACGGGCAATATAGCACATTATTCATTAGCAGTGACATGCTTAGCTGTAACATGAAGTGATAGAGAAAGAATTTCTGTACATCATACAGTTGTTTCTGTCTAGCAAGTGAGACATTTTCTAGCTTTTGTTAGTCTGTCTAGACTTTTAAATAATAAAAGTCTTGCATACAAATCAAAAGAAAGGTACAATGTACTTAAATAAACATCTGGATTCAGTTTTTGTGTATCAAGAATTTTTTATTTTAAAAAATGGTGTCTTATGTATATTTGCAGTGTATATATATATATATATATATATATATATATATATATATATATATATATATATATATATATATGTTTGTGTTTACAGACAATTGCATTATTGTTAGTAGTAGTAGTTTTATAATTGCATAATAATAATAATAATAATAATACAAAATAATAATAATAATAATAATTAAGTAATACTATTATAACAATTATAATTATTATTATTGCATTAAACACTAAAGGGTAAGCACATTACATTATTGCGTTCAACTTTGGTGATCCATATCATTTACCACAGTAAAGAAATCACCCCATGCTTTAATTGTACACTTGTTATTGTGATGCATCATTGGATTGAATAATTCAATAAAACATTGTGCAGTGTAAGGTCACTGGCAATATTTTGAACACACACAGGCAATATCTGGGAGATAAGATATATTTTTTGTTATATGCGTGCGTTTTTTTATAGCAAATGTGGTTCAGCTTGCATGGCTGTAGTTGGTAGTTGGTAGGTCCATAAAACTTAAGACAGAAATAAAAACTAATGATGTGTCATCGCCAGGGGGAGGGGCTTAAACGACTGCACCCTTAATCCGCAAACAGCCGTTTCTCATTACAGAGGGGAGGGAAGAAGAACAGTAGAGACTGGGCCATAAATTACACTTTCATCCCCCTTCCTGGCCGTAAATTCTTGCGCCGGCTCCGTGGGACGAGTTTTCCCCTTTGTGCTCTCCCTCGCACCCCGCTCTACCTCGTTTTTCCTCTTGTGCACCCTTCTCTTGGTTACACTTGCACCCGTCTAGGCCTACTATAGGCGTAATTGATTTATTTCATTTTTTTTTACAAATCTCACTTTTTCACTGATCAGTTGTGTATAAAATAAAATAACATATTATGTGGAACCTATATGTTTTACTTCAACCGCGTACTGTAACTTAATATTGGTCATCACATTGACCTCGCCAGTGCCACAAAACATGATCAGGCCTCCTTTCTCTCTCTCAGGTCATGAACTCTAGCGGGGCAAATGAGGCCATAAGACTCCCACATATCATACGTACACCCCCGTAAAAACTTGTGCTTTCCCACTGTTATTACCAATTACAAAATTTCTATCTTTCTATTGAATCGTAAGTAAATCCAGCTCTCCTCAGATGAACTTAGGGATTCCCCAGAGAAAATACTGCTCCAGGGTTTTCATTTCGCCTACTCTGAAACACAACAGTCTCTCGTATGGATCGAGTTCTGAGGGAGGAAAATCGGTGGCCAAGAACGGATGATTCTGAAGGGGTCCTCTGGAACAATGTGGATGGAGGGATTTCATGACTGGCACTGTATTTGTGATGTCTACCAGTGAGGTATTATGTCAGTTTTTATTCTGACAATCAGATTAAGAATTCACTAAATCAAAATGTAGAAGCATTTTCTTTTGACTTTGAATGGTACATTCAGGCCACCAAATGATAAATTACAATCCAAAGGGAAAAATAAGAACATTATATTTACACAGCCTCGTGTACCCTTGAACTTGGCTTGGATATATATGCTTTTAAGATGATGGGCATCCACATTACAAACAGGCCTCGGTCAGCAGGTGCATGCAGGGTATAAAACTTCTGTGCGTGTCAGGGTGAACCCATTGGAGCCAAGAACTGTGCTTGACTTTCCTGGGAACCCCACAAACATCTCTCCACCCACTGAAGAGCAACATTTGATTCACATTAGTTAACTAGTGTGGACACTGTGTTTACTCTGGATAGCCAGAGGAGAACTGGCCATCCCTGATTTTTCTCCACTATTATACCTTTTGGGGTTTTGTTTCTTACTATTATACCTTTTGGAGGTTTGTTTCTTGCTAGAGTTGCTTCTGGCTTGCTCAGCGAGGGACTGTTGACATCAGTTGAGACATATAAGACATCTTATTGTTACTTTAAAGGGATAGTTCTGCCAAAAATGACATTAAACCCATGATTTACTCACCCCCAAGCTGTCCGAGTTGCATATGTCCATCGTTTTTCAGACAAACACATTTTCGGATATTTTATAAAATGTTTTAGATCTTTCAGTTGATTAAATGTAATGTTACGGGGTCCACCCATAGTCCACGACCTTCAAGTCCAAAAAAAGTGCGTCCATCCTTCACAAATTAAATCCAAACGGCTCCAGGATGATAAACAAAGGTCTTCTGAGGGTAATCCGCGCGGTGTTGTTGTAGAAATATCCATATTTAAAACTTTATTAACGAAAATAAATACCTTCCGGTAGCGCCGCCATCTTAGTCGCGTCCGCATACAGGATGAGAGTATTAGCGTAGTGTACGCACTTTTCTTAATGACGTATTACAAATTCGGAGGGCGGGGGCACAGAGCAGCAGCCAGGGGGGCAGGGTTTCATATTTTATTGAAGCAGCCCTGGGCACCGCCATTAGCTAGCGGACCCCCACCTGCTCTTAGCATTCCATTGACTCCCATTCATTTTGGCGTCACTTTGACAGTGAATAACTTTACATCTGAGGCGTTTAAAGACTCAATTTGTGCATCAATTATTTCTAAAGAAACACGAAAATGTATAAAAGGCTCCATTACCTTGTATCTTAAGTTATGGCCCAGTAGAAGCAGTTTTAATAAAACTATGCTAACGATTGCGTCATAACCACGCGACTCTCTGTCGCACAGTAGAGAAATTACCGTATGGACAGGAGGAGAAGCACATGTAGAATATGGCGTACTGGCGTTAAACTTTAAAATAAATAAATACTATGCAAAATGACAAAGTAATTAATCAGAATACTAAATATACTTAATACAAAATGTACTCCTGTACATTTTCTGCAAGATTCGGTGGGTGATTCAGATTTCTCTTGTCACAACTATTAGAAGACTTACAATTGTCACACAGATTGCTCACGTCACCAGGCTCAGTTTGAGTCTGCGCAGTACGCTCGACCCCCCGGAAGTGTGAGCTTCTAATTGGCTTCACTTGTCTCCGTTGAATCCAACGGGGTCGCTGTGTCCATTTCTTTTACTGTCTATGGCAGCAGCAGAGTAGCCTCCGTAAGCTATCATCCTGAATTCGGACGCGACTAAGATGGCGGTGTCATGAGCAATTCGGTCCCCCCGAGCAATTCGGTCTCCACTAGGACCCCGCGTGATTCTATTGGCTGAAAAAACTTCTCATGGGTAGTTTTCTTAGCGCCTTATTACAATTCCTACAAAATCGCGTTATGATTTATGTAGTTAGAACGTTGTTAAAATTACAATTGATGTCTTTTAAATTATATGTTTCATATAGTAGTATATAAATGAGGCTATAGGTGGGAGATCTACACATTGCTTGTGTCATTTTATTATTTAGATATTATATACTGTACTATTTCCACTTTTTACTGTCTACTTATACAATTATTTACTCATTAATTACTTATACAAAACATGATTACTACATAGTTGAATGACACATTTAAATTATAATTATAAGCCATGATAACTACACTTTTACTATTAAAAAAAATATTCCGTAGCCTAAGGTATGTTAATAATTTACAAAAAATTAAAGTATTTTTGTAAAGCAGATGATGACACAAAAGTACTGACGTGTCTGCAACATGAATATTAGTTTATTATATTATTTTTTTGTTAACTTTTATTTTTTAAATGTTATGCTTCTATTTTGTTCAACATAATTAACTTGCTAGACCGCGTATGCAGACGAGATATCGCAATGACACATTTTTGAGCAGGCATTAGTGCTAGGTACCAATCGGGGTCCTAGGGGAGACCGAATTGCTCGGGGGGGACTGAATTGCTCACGACAGCGGCGCTACCGGAAGGTATTTATTTTCGTTAATAAAGTTTTAAATTACATTTAATCAACTGAAAGTTCTAAAACATTTTATAAAATATCCGAAAATGTGTTTGTCTGAAAAACGATGGACATATGCAACTCGGACAGCTTGGGGGTGAGTAAATCATGGGTTTAATATCATTTTTGGCCGAACTATCCCTTAAATGCAAGAATCCTATATATATATATATATATATATATATATATATATATATATATATATATATATATATATATATATATATATATATATATATATATATCCTGTATTATACATATTTTCCCCTAAGATTGGAGCCAAATCACAAGGGGTAAAAAATGGCAGCATAATTTTACAGATTTAGAGATCTGTTAGTGAAATCTGTTGACAGTATTTAATGCATTATAAGCCAATAGTGTTGGTCATAATTTTCAGTAATTCTCTACAACATAGTGGATTTCTTAGTACATATTCATCAATGCCTTTTAATACTTTCTTTTTCTTTTCTTTTTTGTTAAAGAGTAACTAAACCCTAAACCAACTTTTTTTAGTTAATGATCTGTAAGAATGATGCTTTATTAGTGCTTTTCATTGATTTTAGTATTTTTTTTGACATTTGGATAAAAAGTGTTTCAATACTACAATATATGGTGTAAAAACGTCTGATTGCTGCCCTCTTCAGGTTGAACGGTGGCTACTGCAGTTGAATTTTCCCATTGGATATTGGGTCCAAAAAATGACTCGTGATGTAAGCAGGTTCAAGATCACCACGCCCTTGTTACGATCTCACTACACACTAGATACGAGCTTAGTTCATCCCCTCTATCTTCGTTGGGATCTGCCCACTTTTCTTGCATTTTTCAAATATTGCCAGTGGGTGGAGTCAGGCTCTGACCAGGGGTTTAGTTACTCTTTAAGGTTAGTAAGTTGAAATTAAAATTTCTGAGTTATGACAATGCTGCCACCTAGTGGTTGTTGTATTCCAACACTCTCAATAACATCAGATGGGAATAAGGTCAACTCAGTGACGTGTACTGTGTTTAAAAATGTGCTTACCGTTTTAATGGTTTATTTTTATTTTTGTATCCATGGTTGATATGAATTTTCTAATTTAAACGGTTAAGAATATCCATATTTTACCAAAGCATGGGTTGGAACAATATGATAACCGATTATACCAGCGGTTCTCAAAGTTTTCAGCAGCCCCCCCCCACCCACAATGCATGTGTACGGTGCATCCCTTCTTGGCCCCCAAAGATAATTTGTATATAAAGCAATTTAAACTTAAAATGTGAATTAAACAAACCATTTAAATAAACAATATAGTGCAGTTAGTAGCCTTATTTTTCTGAGATTTAATTACACAGAATTTATGATAGATTAATGTATTTTATAAATTGTCTTAAAACTGGGACCCTGGCACAATCTCGCGGCCTGCCCACTGGATTATGAATGTAAACAATTCTGTGGACAGCCTCAAAGGCACTGGATTTTTTTTATATCGAAAGTCACAGAAATTTTGGGGATTTTTGTTTTTAAATTTGAGTTTAAGTTGAAAATTTATTTTTACATTTATTCATACAAAAATATATGTTAGAATACGGGTGTAGAAAATGGTGGTTGTAAATAATTATTTGTCCACTAGAGGACGCAACAGCATAAATTATAAATATGTTCTGATCGATAGCTCGACAGGTTTGCTGTATTCCCAACCCCTTTTTTCCCCTGACATTGATGATAGCATATTAAGGCTTCCTCTAAACAGTAAGCACAACGAATAAATGTGACGTATAATTTCTTAAAATGGATTTTCTGGATATTTATGTTGATAATCTATGGATTATTACAGCTATGTATGTAGTTTAGTTGATTCACTAAGAGAAAACTTGTGTTGATCAAAGAGTTCAAGAGAAACATGTAAGAAAATGTATGATACACAGTATCTGATTACTGTATGTGCATAAAAATCTGACACACATAGTGGCCAAAATTGATGCCTTCACCCTATTTGTGTATGTTATTAAATATGTATTACATTTTTTATGCATGTTGTGTAGTTTGCTTGAAATGTGTAAACTGAAGCTTGGCTTTGAGAAGAATACATCAAGGCTTGGCAAAAAATACCATAGGCCTACAACATGTACAAAGCTTACAAGTCAAGACCCATGAGAATGTGCTGTCATCAAAAACAATTTACAACATATTTCAAGCAGTACTTAATATATGCTTTTGTTTCCTTGATATTTTATTGCACATATTTGCATATAATCGTTGCCTTTCCCCCCATTTTTTTTGGCAAATAAATATTTAACCAAGTTTCTTTTTTTTCACGCCTTAAAATTTAATGGTTTAATCTAACCTTGGGTCAGTAAATACAAAAGTTGTGAATACACTTTTGGTCACTATGCATGTATGACATATTCTCTATACTTTGAGAAAATATCTTGGCAGGTAAATGTTCCCACACATTCTTCATGGGTGCTTTTAATCTTTGTCCACCAAAAACAAGTTAGTTTGCCAAATGGACTCGTGAGACTTGATCAAATTTAAATAAAGGTACAGAATGTTAGGAGTTGGGTAAATTAGCTTTTATCATTATGTGAAAACAGCCCCAATAACGTGGGAACATTTCTGATCTTTTAGACACTGTTAAAAACCGTATGGTGGGTTGTCATGCTGGTTCAATTTCCCCATGTTTTACTTTGTTAATGTATTTAAATGTGATTTTAAAGAAGTAATTATCATGGCAAGGGGGTTCAGTGAATTTTGCTTGGTTTCACATGACCCTGTTTACAGGTGCACAAACCACATTTAAATGCAGCGAAAATAAATGTAAACATCAAAAAGGACTTTTTCAAACGAAAAAAAATAAGCCTGAAGAAAGACCTCTTCAAAGTATGTTGATGTAGCTCAGCTGGTAGAGGATTGCATTAACAGTGCAAAGGTCATGGGTTTGATTCTCAGGGAAGTTCCCCTGAGGCAACATACACAGTACAGTATTGATAAAATGTATAGTACTGTATACTTTGAGCGCACTGTAAGTCACTTTGGATAAAAACATTCACATAGTACACAAATGGTAATTTGTAACAAATCTGATCCTTTAAATTATGGTATGGTACAAATGTAAGCATTTACCAAATGATTTTAAAGGTGCCAAAGAATGCATTGCAATAATATGTTAAATTGTTCCTTGAAATTTACATAGAAGATATGTAACTTTATTAAGTGCAAAAGACTAATTTTACATGTCCATTTACAACCCTAGGATTTGTCATTTGAATGAAATGGTCTATTTTTGCCCTATTTGAAAGGGTCATGAATAATAACATTGAGCTCTGCTCTGATTTCTCTGCTCTGTGGCTCATGTCAATAGCTCACATTAAACAGACCATATAAGTTTGAGCCTGTGTCAGATGAAAATAAAAAATATTTTGAGAAACAACTAATTGTTTGGAGACTGTTAATGGACTTTCTGAGTATTAAGTTTGTGGGGGTTTTTTTCAGGATGGACCTGCAAAACGTAATTGTAAGTCAATAACTTCAGCCTTAAACACTAGCATATAGCATTAATTAGCATGTAGCGTGAAATCAGCAGTCACAGCTTTGTTTTTAGCATTTTAACAACTTTGTAAGGGAACCTATATGGTCCGATTCACATTTTTAAATTTCCTTTGGTGTGTAAGTGTGTATTAGTACATGTTAACAATATGCAAAAGGTACATACCCCAAAGTAAACAATGACGCAAGTTATCGTCTCCAACTAAATTTTTTTTTTTTTTTTTTTGGACAACAACAAACACATGGATAGGCAAAAGTTTTCTCTCTGAGATTGGTGATGTAGACAAGACCGACATTATCATAATTCCTCCCGCTTCGGACTTCCTTTAGGTTAACTCCTGTTAGCATTGCATTGAGAGCGAATCTTTCAAACATAGTAAGGAGCGTCACATTTCCTGCTGACGTCAGAGGTATTCAGGCCAATCACAATGTACAGATTAGCTGGCCAATCAGGCACACAGTGCTTTTCAAATCGATAATTTTTGTACAAAATCCATGCGTTTCAGGAAGAGAGTGAAATCTGGAGCTACAAAAATGTACTGTATGTGAAGAATGATGTGCTTTTTGAACCATAAACCACTTGAACACATTTTATAGTACCAAATACACAAAATAACGTTGTTTTTAAGCAATGAAATAGGTGCTCTTTAATTAAATGTGTAATTTAATGTTGGGGCGTACATCTCGACAGACATCACAGTCGGTGTTATGTTGAGATTGGCCTGTTTGCCAGCTGTCTTTTGCAAGCATGTCATTACTATGTCATTACCATGTACAGAGCTCTTATTATTCATCTATGCCTATAGGTAAATACAGTTTTTTATTCTATGGCACCTTTAATTTTAATTGGATTTTTGTCTCATAGTGATTTGCGGACAATTTGTACTCCTCAGATTTGCATTTCTCTTATCAATCTAGCATAAGGCAAAGTTATGTTAACCTAGTTTATATTTGTATCCAGTTTATCTCCATATCTATGTCTGGAATTCCTTTTCTTAGGGCAGTTTTGCCAAGTAGGGCTTTGGTCATTCTGACACAACTGTAATTGATGCCCCTCTGGAGTTTTTCTGTAAGCCTGACACATTGTTATATTTAGGAAACGTACTGACTGCTTGGATAATGCAGTGTTGGATAACCACTCAAACCATCACAGTCCATCACACGAAAGAAATGTCTTGACCTCAGAGAGCAAAAGAGAAAGGTAAAAAACAGGGTGGAAGGTTATATTTAGCGGAGGGACAAACCACAGACGAGGCTTTCAGATTTTACCATTAAACATCAAGCCTCAGGGTGTCACTTAAGACTCGAGACAGGTCTTTAAGACCATTAAACTACACATTTTCTCATTTTGCATTTCAGCCCAAAATATCTTTATTGTGATGACAGCTATCAGAAATGATGAGGTTTTTTGAAAAATGCCTGCAGCTAAAATACATCTGGCACTATTTGCCATACCAGACCTCAGTTATGTTGTATCTGACAGAAATATCAAATATGTTAAAACTGTACTTTTGAACTTTACCAATGATGAAATACCATCTCTTGTTTCAATTTGGTCTTTTTGTGCGATAGTCAACATAATAATGCTGTAAGTCACTAATATCCCTATTTGTCTGTGAGATAATTGACATAATGTTCATTTTTGGGTGATCTCATTCATTTACGTATAACCTTGTTGAACACACACACGCACGCACGCACGCACACACACACACACACACACACACACACACACACACACACACACACATGTCTGTGGCTAAAGTAATGTCAAGTGGACACCCACTGTAAACCGAAAGCTGACAGAGTCCAGTCGAGGGCCTTTGTGGGATTATGAGTAAATCCTTGGAATGTACTGCCTGCTTTTACACTGCTTCTTTTACTGCACATGCCTAAGTGCCACGTTTCACAAAGGCAACCGTGAAAGGTCATTCATTTTCTTCCCCACTTTTTCTTCACAGTTCCTTTTCTTCTCCTCATATACTGTACTATCATCATTTCTCCTAATCTCGCTCCCCAGTTTAAACACACCAACCTCTAAATTTTTCGGAATTTTACATGGATTTAAGATGTATTATAATCACACAACTATTGGGGACTCCAACATACAGTATATTTATCCTGCCCTGTACATGACCGACGTTTTCAATGAACTCGCCTGCAACTCGGACCGCAAAAAAAAAAAATATAGTGTACCCGACCCGCTCCCTGGCCCACATTTCTTAATAGTAGTAATTGTTTAAAATAGTTAATTGGCATCTTTTTATTTCAAACGACCCGACCGTCCGTGACACGAAAAAAATATTTTTGGATGACTCGTAACCGCGGGTGACCGCAGGCCCACTCATTTCGGATCAACCCGCGCATCACTAAAGGAACATGGTAAAATCCCTGTATAGTTAGTATAAGAGTTTGGTCCAAAAACTGTTCTACTGAGGTCATTAAAGCAGGAAGTAGAGGGCTGTAGTCCAAATGGCCGTTGGTTGTAGGCTTTGAAAGAGGAATTCTATTGAAGAAAATATATCGCCTGGCAGTGAACTTTGAGCTTTATCATTTTACAGGTATTATTTATGCTATTATAGCAACATTATTACACACTAACTAGGGTTTAAAAAATGGGATCAGGAAGAATGTGACCTTTAAGTTGAAAAAAACTTTTAAAAAATTACTTCACATGGTAACACCTAAAAATTTTACATTTTTAAAGTGAGAAAATTTAAGTTGAAAAAATGCCATTTTTTAGGTGTTACCAATTGAAGTAATCACATTGGATGTTGATGTACCTTGAGTGAAGATTAAATATTTTTATTAATATGACCCAAAAGATAGCAGTGGTTTTAGATAATGTTTAGATTAAGACAGAACTATGGTCTTATAGGTCATAATGATTATTATTATAGTTTTTACAATCATACATCTTATAAAAACATTACTGGTGTGAATCTTCGGACAAAACAATGGAACTGATATTTTAAAATATGCCAGTGCAAGCTTTTTTTTAGTTAGGACAGCTCAAACATGCATTTAGTCTGGGACTAGGCACATACCTGAATACTTTTCTTAGTTTTTTGTCCACTAGAATTGTTTTTGAAATCTTAAAAATATTACTACTGCATTGTACAGAGGTCAGATTGAAGCTGCTGGGTTATTTTTAACCCATCGTTGGGTCAAAAAGAGACCCAAGCGTTTGGTTATAATTTAACCTATATGCCATTGTTGGGTCAAATATAAACACTTTTGAGGTCAATTTAACCTAACAGCTGGCCTAACAGTGTACCATGCTCCACCCTTTTTTAAGTGTTATGGCCTCCATGCTCATTCCAATCCATCTAAAACCAACAGCTGTGACAAGTAGTAGTGCCAAAGATGGTTTCACCCTTGTGACTTATAAAATCAGCAAGTGTTCATGGCAGTCACATTCTGTTGTCTTGGTCTGCAATGATACTGTGTAAGTGAACAGTGCAGTGATTGATGTTTAAAGGTTTAGAATCACTGACACGATGTAACCCCAGCCAAGCTGACTAATCATTCTGAAGGCTCGTCTAGACATCTGCTGATGGGAATTTGTCACACTGTAAACAGCAGCTGTTTTAAGAGTGATACGATATCTGCTATGATATCATTAATGACTGTAACAGTTAGGTTTCCATTGTTTTCTTATTGTCAGGACGTATGGAAGAACTGAGACTGAAATCAGTAATCGACAAGAGTAGTGAGGATTCTCACCCGCTTCACATCTTGCTTCTCAAACTACTTCGGACACTGGCCTGCATATAACCAATTTTTTTGTTTTATGATCGTTTGTTTAATAGTATTTTTCTACAAATAACCTTTGATCTCTCTACTTATAGTCATGCACAGTTTTCAAAAAGTTCTTATTCTGGAAAATAAGATTAAATAAATGTTTCTGAATTAATTATAAGAGCAAGTCAACTTGAATGAATGCAAGTGTTTGTCAAGCGGCGTGATTTACGTTATCACATAACTTCCAAATGAATTGTGCAGTGATGGTTATTGGACCTCTCTGAAAATTGGCCTGAAGCTCTCAAGAGCACATGGAAACAAGGTGGAGCTGAATTCAAAGGCCCAAATCTGTTTTTAAGAGCCACGTCCTCATGTGCTGTAGTCCCAGTTTTAATGGGTGTTTAGGTTCCATTAACCCCCCACCAATTTTATAGACACATTTTGTTGAATGTCTTTAACGGTCGAATAAGCACGCACTAGCATGTGTTGACAATTTGTCTTGATGATAACAGCCAGACACAAGAACAGTATTGTTTTCAGTGGCGGCTCGTGACTGCTCATCCAAGGGGTGCAAATTCAAAGTATGTGTTTGGAGTGTCATGTGTGTTGCTCGTGTTTTCAAAGTATGTGTTTGTTGTGTCATGTGAACTATGTGCATCACGTGTTTTGTCAAAATAAGTGCCTGCTGCACACACGTCAAAACTGTTTATGATAAAAGAGACGCTCACGTTCACAAAATACACACAAGACACTCCCTTAACAGTAAACTCTGATTTCGCATGAGATTATACGAGTACCTGGCAAACGCGAGCGTCTCTTTTATAATAAACTCTTTAGACTCTTTAGTTGCTAAACTGATCTCTTGAACCAATGTCTCGTCGAAAATAACAAATGTTTTGGTTACCTAGGTAATCTATGTGTTGTTGTTTTTTGCTTGTTATATAAATATACTACGTTTAAAGAACTTTGTTGTTATTTATTCTTAGCGGAATTTACTAGAAGTTACATGCGGACCACGACAGCTGCTTGTTTATGTTGTTACTGCTGAAACCGTCTATAAGATAATACGTGTTTTAGTAACATTTTGTTTATAGCTACATTAACTCTTTCACCGCCATTGACGAGATATCTCGTCAATTAAGAGAAAACGCTTCCCTGCCAATGACGAGATTTTCTGTCTTTCCGCAATACCGCTATTATTCGCAACTTTTTAAACCCGGAAGTATTGCCCTATGGCAAGCTGCTGCATGTCCGTGTCTGTTTTAAAGATCGCTCTGAATGGGATCTCTATGAAAAGTCCGTCACAAAAATGGAATTATCTCAGTTTTTTGCTCAAAATGTGGTGTTTTTGCAGAAACCTACCCATATTCAAAAGCTGATTACAAAAGAACCACTGAAGGTAGGATGAAACGTTTTTTTTTTTTGTATGAAAGCAAAGGGTCTGTTCTTTCATTTTGGTATATTGTATGTTTATAAATTTAAAGAAGAAAATTTTCTGGAAGGCATTAAACTTTGGTGAAAATCATGAAAAACGCTGGCGCTGGCTGGCAACTTTTTAAAAAAATGCTGGCGGTGAAAGAGTTAAAGCAGTAAATGTTTTATTATGAACGCGATGACAGGGCCCCCTAACAAAGTTGCTTAGGGCCCCCAGAAGGCCAGGATCGGCTCTGGCGAAGCTGCATAGATGGACTGACAACATCCCGTGGCACAATGATGTCACTCGCCACCTGGTCTGTGCAGCGCTGCATGAAGTTACGAACAAGGGGGCCCCCTAGTGGTGCGGGGCCCTACGCAGCTCGCTTAGCCTGTGTATAGGGCAGATCTGATAGCTTTTATCACAAATGAGTTTATAGAGACATGTATAAATGTTCACTTAAAAGATTATATAAGCGAATTCTTCCCACATTTCCAACTTCTTTTTGTAACTACCATGACTAAGATTTACTGAAAGCATTTGGCTCTGCTGGATTTTGACAATTCTTCACTTTCATTATACACAACTTTTAGATGTCACTTACATAAGAATGACGATGAGATTGAGATGAAATAACACGCTAAACATTACTCCTGACTGGCTTTGCATGGTTTTGATAAATACGTATTAAGGTACTCGAATCCAAGGACGTGATGTAATTACTTCTGTACAAATTACATTAGAGATGTTACAAAATATATTCTGGTCTGAAATGAATGCCAAGTCAGACTTCAACCATCAGCTCTATCGTGTTTGTAAATTAAATTAAAGTAAATCAACTTTAAAAACCACGTGTGAGATTCTGTCATTAATGCATTTATGACCACTAGTTTTTTGGCCACCCTTAAGGGGTGGCGGCTTAAATGCCGCTTGAATCATTACAGAATTGTTCAGCCATGCATGAGCATTTGTTAAACTGTCTTCAGCTGCCTCTTGGCTATTTCACACAGCTACATTTGTAGTAAAACAAAATGTGTAGTTATGAATGAACTGCTTGACCCACCAAAAATATTTACTAAGTACAAATGCTACAATATAAAAAATATTGCAAGTATATAATACAGTGTATTTTGTTTTTAAATGTATTAAAGTATAAATGTATAATGAAGGAGAACTCTTTCCATGCTTTCTGTTTCTATGGTAACAGGATTAAGAATTATGGTTCTACACCAGACATTTGACAAAGAAACATTTAAGTTGAAATCCAAGACTGTGCTGTGACACTATTTAACCCTGAAATATATGTCTGCCAATTCTTCTCCAGCTTTCATATCTGGACTGCAAAAACATTCAGCTTTCTTTTAAGTTTTGTACGTTACAATTTCATACCTAGTCTTCATCTCCTGCTACTTTACTTTATAATTTCACTCATAGATTTGCAGTTTCATCCGAGTGGCTATCAGTGAATTTCAGATTTGATGACCTTATCAGTTATTTCAGTTAATAATTTATTACAGAAGCTACTTTATTTTGTGACTCATTTTAACTTAACAGTGTCCCGTTTTCCCACAGGCTTTACTTGGTAATGATTCACCGATCATGTGATTCTCCAACCCTTCCCCTGTTGCCTCACTGGCCCTCTTTTTTCCCATAAACCTCTGCACTGTGTGTATGTAGCTGAACCCCAGTGGATGTGCCATGGACTGACTCCAAATGCTTCAGTCTTCCCTCCCTCTCTCATCTTTCTTTCCCTCGTTTTCATTTTCTGTCGTGCTCTCCCACATGCTCTCCTGACTTCCACCAGAAGGCCTCCATCCCCTCTCCTCCCCCACCATCTCCTGCTCTCCTTTTCCATTTCCTTCTTTGGTGAAAATGCAGAAAAGGAGAAGGGGAGGAAGACCTTCAGTGGTGTTGAGAGGGAGCGGATCTGGCCACGTGTTTGTTTAAAGTTCCTAAGCCTCATCAAGGCGAAGAAATGGCACACTCAGCACGTTTGCACACAAACGCACACACGTTTAGAAGCACAAGGTAACCCCAAATAAGTCTATGATTGAAGAGCTTAGTGACTTGTAGGCTCTTGTGTATGCAACTTTATATTTTTGGGTTCAACTGAATCAATGAGATGTGGCAAATAATTTGATGTATTTCTTTAATGTTGTGCTCTGAAAGAATGACAGAAAGATTGGCTTAATTTAGAAAATATTTATTAACAAACAACAAAGTAATAAACAATTTAAAAAAAAGAATTTTTAGCACACCTTAAACTTTTAAAGCTTAAATCTTGAATAATTTTTGTAAAAAGAAATGCACATTCGCCAGCTCCTCTTCTGCTTTAAAGCTTAAAGTGAATATACTTAAAACTTTATACTTAAAAATGTAAAATATTTCAAAGTGAAACTTTAAAATTGCCATCAATAATATCAATACTGATCTGAACTAGAAAAAAAATAAAGCTTGACAACAAGTATTTTTTTGCATATTTAAACAAATGTTTTATTTAATTTGCTCTGAATATTTAGAAAATGTTCATAAAAATGACTTAAGGCCATAATGTAGCCAGATGCATTGTTAAACACTAAAAAACAAAAAAAGAAGAAAGGAAATAAGTAGATAATTTGTTTATATACAGTGTATGCGTGCTGTATCTAGCTAGTTTGTGTGCTTTTATAGGTAATTTAAGCCATAGTGCAAATGCAAGTCTGTCCAACTGTATATAAAATGCATACTTTCTCACAAATATCTGTTCTGCAAAAACATTTCTGGTTTTTCTATATGCCATTGCTAAGCTTTTTAAGATTTCCATTTTATTAAATGCACATGCAACTTGACGTTTGATGTCATGGACAAATTCTGCTAGGAAAGATAGTGAACTAAAACCGAGGGGCAACTTTCCGATCTCTCTGATGAAGCCATACGCAAGTGATTTAAACTGCAATTCATCGACTGGCCGCTAGAGGCTGGCTCCAAAAGGGAGTTAATTCCCATAGACCTCCATGTTAAAATGGCCAACTTTACAGTAGAAAATAATATGTTTACAGCCTGATACAAAAAGTGTTTCTGGTCTGTATAGCTAATTTTACCATTCATGACAACTGTGAGCGGGGTACATTTTTTTAAAACTCATCCGTTTAAATGATATTAAGCCATAAAGTTCTGCATAATTAAGGGCGTGGCCACTTGAGTGACGGTTGAACAGCCACTGCAGTCACTAGAGTCGAGCTAGGCGGGAGTGGTTTCAGCAACCAGTCACCTCAGGTCCCCCCACATCTCGCCTCTCTACCCATTTTCGGATATCTGCGAGTGATGCGCAGTGACACGCTGCCAAGATGGCGAAGGCAGGCACCGCCTACTTTAAGCTTCAAAAATCTTCAGAAACCGATGGGTGACTTCACGGTATCCCCAGTGCAAAAGTGCTCACAAATTGAACCTTACATTTAACAGCCATTTTTTATATGATGTAAATGCTTAAATGTTCAATGAGTGGCTGCTGTTATCCCAAGGAAAGCTAAATAATTTGTGTATCCATTCCTGTTACTACACTTGATCTATAACAGAGAAGTGGAAACAAGTAGAAATGGGATTTCAGTCACTTTTGCATAATGGCAAACTTTTTGACCTTTTAGCATTTAGGAAAATGTTCTTTCACAGGCTATAAACAGACCCATTAGTGACTTCTACTAGCCTAATGACAGTTCAGATGGCCAGGACAAATAAAAATGGGAATAACTAGTAGATCGGTTGACTCGAGACATGAAATTATATTTATTCTGCTTAGAGACCAAAACATTTATAGACTCTGGATTGTAGAAGGCACTAGGTATGGTTCATAAGTTTGTATTGTAGCTTTCACATCTCAAAGGCACTCCTTGGTGCATCATTTTAAAATCTCAGTCATAAACTAGCAAAACAAACCAGAAAACAGCACAGAAATCAAAGCCTCCAGAGTTTTGCATTTATGCTTACGTTTGAATATTGTGGTTAAGCTAAGATCAATGCTGTGTGTGAGGTTTAGAAAACTGGTCTGCTGTGATCTCTTTCGCACTGCCAAAACTATTTCATAGTTCCGGGCTGAGGTTCCAGTATCACCATGGGTATGTCTTAAGAGAGATCTTTCAGAAGTTGTTGTGAAGGAACAGAGGTTTTGAATAAGAGATGTATGTGTACATGTGTGTGTGATTGTGTTGTGGTGAGGAGAGGTGTGTAGAAGTTAGCTCTGTTCTATAGGTTGCTGTTGCAGTTGCGACAAAGGATCTCGTCTTGCTCAGGGAAGAAGCCTGCGCCCACCAGTGACACAGAACATCGAGAGCAGGTAAAGCAGGACTGGTGCCATTGCCGCTCCTCAAATGAGATGTACTTCCCTCCGCCAAAACCTAAAAAAATAAACGAGAGGTTAAGATGACTGCACTGGATTTTAAATCTTCAGACTTCTTCACATCCCACTACAGTATAATGTATGTGCAGTTTCTTTAGCCTTTTCCTCTTTCTCCTTATATGGTGTTATGTGCATGCACTTACATCAACACATCACATAGACTTTTTATTAAAGGGACATTCCACTTTTTTTGAAAATATGCTCATTTTTCAGCTCCCCCAGAGTTAAACATTTGATTTTTACCATTTTGGTCTCCATTCAGCTGATCTCCGGGTCTGGCGCTAGCACTTTTAGCATAGCTTTGCACAATCCATTGAATCTGATTAGACCGTTAGCATTGCGCTAAAAAAATAACCAAAGAGTTTCAATATTTTTACTATTTAAAACTTGACTATTCTGTAGTTACATCGTGTACTAAGATCGACGGAAATTAAAAGTTGCGATTTTCTAGGCAGATATGGTTAGGACTATACTCTCATTCCGGCATAATAATCAAGGACTTTGCAGATGTAACATGGCTGCAGCAGGCGTAGTGATATTACACAATGCCCGAAAATAGTCCCCTTGGTTACTTTCAATGGCAGGGGACTATTTTCGGGCAGTGTGTAATATCACTACGCCTGCTGCAGCCATGTTACAGCAACAAAGTCACTGATTATTACGCCAGTTTGAGAGTATAGTTCCTAGTTATATCGACCAAGTAAATCGCAACTTTTAATTTTCTGTCGGTCTTAGTACACGATGTAACTACAGAATAGTCAAGTTTTAAATAGGAAAAATAACGAAACTCTTTGTATATTTTTTAGCGCAATGCTAATGGTCTAATCAGATTCAATGGATTGTGCTAAGCTATGCTAAAAGTGCTAGCGCCAGACCCGGAGATCAGCTGAATGGATTTCAAAATGGAAAGAATCAAATGTTTAACTCTAAGGGAGCTGGAAAATGAGCATACTTTCAAAAAAAAGTGGAATGTCCCTTTAAATGAGTAAATATAAAAACATTTCAACAAAGGTCATCATAAGCCATCATTTTACCTGTGATTGGTTTGTTGCAGGCTACACACTTCTTAGCGTACAGGTTGCCAAAACATTTGATGCAGTACGGGCTGTCGTCGCGAGAAGTGAAATGCTGGCCGGCTAATTGAACCTTACAGCTTGTGCACACAAAGCACTCCTTGTGCCACGGCTCGTCCCTGTAGGTCACACCACCTTTAGCTAGGGCCTGAAATTGAGATAATCCATCAGAGACACAGACAGGAGACTGTAAGTCAAAGCTTCCTTTCTAAAACACAACTTGACATGACTTGATCTACACCAAGGAACCTGTAAAAATGATTGTCATTCGGATTGATCGATTTTGCATTTACCAATCCAACAGTTTTCCTGAAACAGAGTCCAGGTGTTGGCCATCTGTTTCAGCTTTACATGACGTGCTCACGTCAAATCTGTTATGCATAAAACCTGAGTTCACCTTTGTATAATGTTTAGGAAGGATGTGGAAAACAGTTTTGCTTGCTATCTATAAAGGAGGACTATTGCATTAAACTTGGCTCAACTTCATATCTTTCTTGGATATAAATATGCAGAGAATAGGCTAAGTTGACATGCGGGAGACTTTACTGTAAGAACTGTTGAAATGAGTGAGGTAAGCAGTAGTGCTGCTTATATATATGCTATCTCTAATTGCATTACATATAAAGGGTGATATGAATGTGCTCCCATTTCGTTTACATTTAAGCATTTGGGAAACTTATAGTATCACTTGCATTCTCTGATAATAAAACCCATGCTGGCTGAGCTACAAAAAAACTTTAATCTCATTACAAAAACAATACAAATCATCATAATATCATATTACTTAGTAAGTCAATGACTGCAAGGCTCAGATGGTTGTATTTGAGGACAGGATGTGAAAGTCCGGATTTATCAGTGACCGGCATGAATGTCTCTGATATGAAACAGGAAGGAGGAATGGGGTCAGAATTCTGAGTTTTGTGTAGGAATGAGTGCGTGGGTCGATGAGCAAACACATGGTTACGCATTTCTGTGAGTAAAATCCCACGACTGACCTGTTTACATCGAGTACAACGTGGTGCGAACTTGTTCTCATAGCAGGGTACACAGTAGTGGTCGTCTTTGTCTGGGATAAAGGACTTGGAGCCAATTGGCTGTTGACAGCTGTTGCAAATGAAACAGCCCTCATGCCATGTGGAGCCGCCATACTCAAGCTTCCTGGTGCCTTTGAGGAAGAAAAGATAGGGAAAGTTTTAAAGGAGACATTTCACAAGACTTTTTTAAGATGTAAAATAAATCTTTGGTGTCCCCAGTGGTGTCTTTTAGGTCAAAATACCATATAGATAATTCATTATAATGTGTTCAAATTGCCACTTTGTAGGCATGAGCAAAAATGTGCCGTTTTCGGTGTGTTCTTTTAAATGCAAATGAGCTGATCTCTGCACTAAATGACAGTGCTGTGGTTGGATAGTGCAGATTTAGGGGCGGTATTATTATCCCCTTATGACATCACAAGGGGAGACAAATTTCAATTACCTATTCTTTCTCATGCTTGCAGAGAATAGTTTACCAAAACTAAGCTACTGGGTTGATCTTTTTCACATTTTCTATGTTGATACAAGCACTTGGGACCCAATAATAGCACTTAAACATGGAAAAAGTCAAATTTTCATCATTTCTCCCACTTTAAAATTTTTCATAATTTTAGTTTCTAGACATAAGCCAATTAGATCATTTTATCATGATTTATTAAATTAGAAACAGAAATGATTTTCTTCTTTATATACCATATGTGCTTAGTTATTGCTATGAATGTAAGTTTTCGTTTCTTTTAATTTCTTCAAAATATTATCAAAACCACCTTGTGATGACATAAGCCTACAGATATAAATAAATAATGAATTTAGATGTTACAATATTCAGACACACAGTAGCCTAATATTTACAGGACCATATACAAAATTAAAATAGAGCTACACAAAAGTGGTGCTATACAGGTGTGTGTGTGTGTGTTCCCTTGGAATCAAACCCACAACCTGAGCTACACACGTACATCAAACCTGACATGAACCTGATTCGAACCAAACAACATTTTCTTAAAGCTTAAACACCTACCTGTAATTACACTGAATTTTGTTTAGAAAGAAAAAAGTTTCTGACCCTATTTTCTCTGACATATTAAAAAAACTCCCCACTTCCAGGACCACCAAAGTAGCCTAACAGAAGTGAAATGCTCATTGTAATCCTCCAGATTCCCCTACAAGCATCCCATTGTGGGACCTGCTGGTATGCATGTTGCCAGAAATCAGCTCGACCTGTTTGACAGATAACTGCATGCTTTTTAAGAGATCTAACCTGAGACGACTTACCTGTGGGAAGTTCCCAACAAAAGACTAACCCGGGCTTTTCAAGTGATAAAATGATGATCTGACACTCGACGCTCATCAAATGATTAGGAGGTTAAAGGCTGACACTGATAATCCACTAAGCGCTTGCACATTACTCAGATCAAAAGCTATGCAGAGCACGTCCTTTAAGAGCCCCCATTACTGAAATCACTGAAGCTTTACACAGAGCAAACCGTAAAGGTCCTAATCCCCTGGATAATAAAAGACATGTAGAAGAAGTATAAAGTTACATCAAGGGCGTCTCGCACACTTCAAAACACATTACTGTGTATACGCACACACAGCAGTGCATGAGTGGGGTTGTAATTTACCCTAAACTATCTGTGTCAGCACATTCATCACAGTATTTTCTATATAATATAGGCCTCAATCCATTGTCTTTCCCTTGTCATTTGCACATCACACACAAGGGTCCTAAACACTAAATATGGGGTTTTCCATTAATGTAGGCCTCTGGATACACATTTCCCGGGTTTCACAGACAGCTTAAAGCTAGTCCTAGACTAAAACACATGTTTGAGTTGTCTCGACTGAACATAATTTGCACTGACAGATTAAAATATGCCAGTGCCATTCATTTGTCTCAAGATACACACTGGTAACGTCCTTATCTAAGGTATGTCTATTAAAAATGCTTAAACATATTAATTTAACTGTGGCAAAGCCTGATCTGTGAAACCAGGCCATGTATAAAGCATGACTATCTTTGCCAAAACATTTTTTGGGGTTTATTTTAGCAATACTCTGTGTTTTTGTTTCTTCTGCATGTCATGGCATACATGAGAACTAGCTTAAACAGCCTAGCAACCACATAAAACACCTAGTAACCAACTACAACTGCTTGACAACATGCTAACATAAATCCTGCTAGCATCATGGATGATTATGCTTACTATCTATCAACACCTAGAAACCATATGAAACACCTTGGAACCCAGCTAAGACATGTTAGCCATGCAATGTGCAACGCCTAACAACTAGATGAAACACCTTAGAAATGTGCTAGCATTATGCTAAATCATGCTGCATCATGCTTAGTGTTTCTTAATGTGATCAGAATGCAGCCTATTTACAAATTTAAGTCTGAATTTATTGCAGATGCTTATCAATTAGGGTTGGAGATAAAAGTAAAAATGAAGTCTTGCTATTCAGTGCCTTGTGCTGTTCAAAACTGTAACAACATGTTATATTTATTGGAATTGTTAACTTATCAGATTAATTCAGCTCTGCTGAAGTAATCTTCTGGCTTTCCTCCTATCAGATGTTTGGAAGACACCCAGGCACCATGGACTGGCTGCAAGACAGACTGGTAATTATTGTCATATATAACCTGCTCAACTCTCTCTCTCTCTCTCTCTCTCTCTCTCTCTCTCTCTCTCTCTCTCTCTCTCTCTCTCTCTCTCTCTCTCTCTCTCTCATACTGTTGGTACACTTGATTTGCTTTGGCAGAACTCTTCCTCCCTTCAGTCTAATGTTACCTGCATACTTGTGGTCGTGAGTAGCTGTCTCTTTGGGTAATATGTGAAGACTTGCAGTCTTACACAACAGCATCGAGAACAAACTGTGCTAGAGTATAACAGACTAGGAAGGACAGATCTTAGATCAGTTTGAACTCGACATGACTCACAACCGATTGTGTCTGTGTCATTCTCACCAGGCATGACAGTTTTGTCGCAGGCCACACATTTGGAGGAGAACTCATTGCAGTAGCAGTCGTTGCACAGAAGAGCGTCATCCTGGCTGGTGAAGGGTTCGTCGGCCAGAGAGCGGTCACAGCGGAAACAGCGGAAGCAGTGCTCGTGATAGTGACGGTCCTCGTAAAATAACTCCTGATAAACAACACAACACAATATAATCATCAGACGGTCCAGGTATAGTGAATTTTAAAGAAATCATTCAACTGAAAATAAACATTTGGCCATTATTCATCATACTCGTATGAAGTAATTTTTTATTTCTTGCTTTTTTTCTAAAACAGCCTGATATTGAAATCTATACTCTTTGTTCATTTTTCGCTCCAGTGGGCTATTAACTTGAGAACCTTTGTAAAAGAGGTCAGTCAGTGAATTGACTCGAGAAAGCAGATCAGTCCGACTAATGAACCGGATTATTCATTCATTGAAAATACCTAGATCAAACAAATAATTCATTTACAAATTGTTCGGCTCACAAAAAACTTATATTTTATTCTGTTCCTATCACAAAGTTAATTTGGTTTCAGAAAAATAAAAATGTATGTTGTATAGAATAAAATGGAAGGCATGAAGGTGTTCCTGCTAAAAAAAAAAAAAAATCGATTTAAAATCGAAGCCCAGGTGCATTTCTTATTTAGATCAAATAATGGCAAATGAAAGCTACACCAGTGCATGTGGGTTTAGTTATGATCTGTATGAGCGTGGACAGAGACCGAATAACGTTTCTGGGTCAACTCCTCATGTAAAATATGTAAACACATAGTAATGAGATTGGGAGGGTGAAATTTACGGCCTGTGCTGGAAATTGCCAAGACAAACAGCGACTTTATTTAGCATGTGCTGTCTCTTATTGTCAGTAAGTCATCAGACAGTTTGTCCTTGTGCACATACTGAACTGTAGACATGGAGCAACTTGCCTCCCGACTTTAATCACATTGTGCATCTACAGTATTTCCTGTGGGGAGTTTAATACAGTGCCAAATGAACTGCATTGTTTGGGTTTTATTTAATGAAGAAGGAATTACAGTTACCCTTAAATCAGGAAGGATTAAAGACTCGTTTGGTTACTAATGTGTTCCCTTAGGTTTTGAACATTGTTGCATTGACTTGAGTTAAATAACATTTCTAATTGTACAATAAATACTTCACTCAAAAGACTGACTAAACAGACTCGTTTTGCCTAAAACCACAGAAGTTTTCAAAATGTAATTGAGTCTTTAATTTTTCTGCCACTGTGAAATGCTCCTCGAAACCTCAAATTTGGCTTTGAGGTGTGTTAGATAATATTTACACGCCTCTTTTTTGTAAGAATAAAACAGCATGGATAATCTCCTAAATATCTTAATTGAGCCCCATTCAAACCGCCAGCAACTAGCAGTGGTAGAGCAATATGATCTCATTTATTTCAAAAGAAGCTTGGCGACTTCCGGTGATACAGTACAAAAGAAAATGGCCATTAGAAGGAAGTGGGCATGTTCAACAAAGTTGAGAAAACTTTAACTTTATGTAAATCACAAGTGACTTTTGGGATCGACTACCAATAAGAATAAAGCAGTGCCGCTAATGTCAGCTGTCTCTCATTGGTTACTGCAGTAGGCATATACTTGTTTTTTTATGACAACCAAAATGAGGAATGCCTCCTCACGAACTCATTGAAAGAGACGGGCGACACACAGCGAGAAAGTCTCTGGCGGTATGAATGGTGCTTTAGTGGTGAGAAAACATCAGTGTTTTTAAGTATCAGAATAGTTTACATTATTATACTGTAATGATATTCAAAAATTAATATGTAGAATTACATTTTACATTATTTACAAGCCTTCTTTTTTGTATGAATATAGCTTTATTAGTAGTAAATTAATCATTATTTTAAACTATCGTAATATTTTAAAAAAGGGAAAATTAAACCCGTAAATACTATTCTATTACTGTATGTAACCTAGATATCAGTCTCATGATATAGCCATGCCCCTGCTTAGATTTAAAGTACATTTCAGTCCTTCTAGAGAAATGTGGAGATTTTTTTGTGATTGTTGCGGGCAAAAATCCCTGATCTTGTGGCACATTTTCTTAAAAAAACTTGCAAAAACTGCGGCAACTTGCAAAAACTGCAGTTGAGGTTTGGAGCTTTTCAATGATGTTCACGTCGCATAATTACGTCACATAATAATGTTCCCATAGCAACAGGGGACATGGCTGCGATTTTTCAACTTTCTGCTAAGATATATGTGACTTTTTGCTACGGAAATGTGGGGATTATGAAATCATGCAGGCCCTGGATATTTTGCGCGCGGAAATCTGCAATTTATGTGGCAAAAGTGCGGCGTATTTGAAAAAATGCGGTCCCCGCATCAATATGTGGATTATGGCTGATTATGCATTGAATCATGCGATCACATAATCACATTTTTCTAGAGGGACTGACATTTATATTTATTTATTTAGCAGAAGCTTTTGTCCAAAGCGAAATATAAATGAATGAAAGCGAAATACCAAATTTGACATCTTATCGCACTGTAAAAGATAAGGTGATCAATAAGTCATAACAACAAAAAAAGAGCTCAGATGCAAAATCTGCTAAACAGCACCTCCATCAAAAATGAGATAGTGATGTTGACCGAATGCTTTTGGCACGTATTATATGTTCATCAAATACTTTCGCTTTAATGCCTGTCTCAGGCCATTCAGTATGATTAGTTTGTTGTCAAAATCCGTTAAACACCATAACATTTTTTCACAAGTGCACGTAGAAATACTTGTTAAGTGATTCTCAATCCAATCTCTATGGGGTGGTTTCCCAGACAGGAATTAGACTAGTCCTAGACTAAAATAAATGTAAGAGCTGTCCAAACTGAAAACAACTTGCATTGACATATCTTAAAATACATCAGTGTCCTTTGTTTTGCCTCAAAATACACACCAGTAATGTTTTTAGTCAGGCATGTTTGTTAAAACTAGTTATATTTCCTAATTAAACTAAGGCCTAGTCCTGGTTTAAGCTACAGTAATCCCTGTCCGGGAAACCGCCCCTAAGTGTTTGGAATGAAACAAGGGTGAGTTTTTATTATTTGGTGTACTGTTCCTTTAACAACTCACTCTAGAATCGTGACCAATCAGCTCCTTGCACTCATCACAGGTGTTTGCAAACAGGCTGTCGTAGCAAGGGATGCAGTAAGGGTTGTCCTCTGCCTGGATGTACTTCCTGCCATACAGAGACTCCTTGCAGTTGTCACAGTCAAAGCGCTCACTCATGATTATCCAGATCCAAGTATGTTCCTGTAACACAGAAGTACACGAGGTGAATTGTCAATCACAGTAAGACAGAGAGAGAAACGAAAGGGAAGAGAGAGTGACATACAAACACTTACAGACTGTTCCCACAGGCACACAGCAAAACGTCTATTAAGTTTTATAGCTCTGTGATGATAGCTGGGAAATGAGAGGGAGAACGCTGGAATCTTAGTAAGCTCACAATTTTCCATGCTGCATGTGATGTGGCAGCTATAGCACAGCTTCAGTGGATGCTGTTCCCGTCATTTACGATGGTCGTTTTTAGTAGGGTAGACTAACCTTTGGCATATGTAGTATGATTTTTTTATGGAAGTATATTTGGGAATACGAGCTTTAGCTGAATTTACTGTGCCGTTCAACTTGTCACAAACAATTTATGGCTGTTTTCCATTCATTTGCTTTTTGATATATTATAGGATTTATCAATTTTCTGGAGTTTGCACTGTTAAAGGGATAGTTAACCCAAAAATGACAATTCTGTCATCATTTACTCACTCTCATGTTGTTACAAACCCACATAAATTTGATCTGATGAACACAAAGGAAGATATTTTGAGAAATGTTTGTAAACCGTTCGTGGACCCCATTCACTTCCATAGAATTCTTTATTCCTAATATGGAAGTAAATGGGGTCCACGAAGGGTTTGGTTACAAGCATTTTGCAAAATATCTTCCTTCGTGTTCAACAGAACAAAGAAATTGATTTAGGTTTGTAACAACATAAGAGTGAGTAAAGGATGACATAATTTTTATTTTTGGGTGAACTATCCCTTTAAGCCCCCCCCCCCGGCCTCCAAGCTACATCACTGTGACAGGTGAAAGGACTGCTAAAGCCTGAGGTAAGGCAATATTTTGAACAGGAAAAGCCTTATTCTGTTGAAAGTCCACATAAATATTTATCAAGTAAACATTTATGCTGTGGTTGCATGGGCCACCTAGCGAGGACGTTTAGAAAGCAGCAAGTGATGTAAACACTACTATTTTAAGAACAAATACAGATACACACAGAAGTACACAACTGGGTTTGTGTTTTTAATTTTGTAGTGCCTGTCTTACATCAGATCTGCTGTGTGAGTCGTTCGCATCCAGTATAGTAACACCACGTGTTCACAATGAGAGGTGTTAAACCATTTCCGGCACACACAAAAACCAGAAACGGTCGGTAGCTGTCACTGGGACAGTAACCTTTAAAAAAGTACACATATGCACCTAAAGAGTTCATATTGGTACACATACTGTATTAGTATATGTATACACATCTGTACCTGAATGATACATATTAGAGACAGCTTGGGGCTTTTTTTACAATTTCTTTCTGACAGTGTAATAAAAACACCAGCTTGAAGTTACCGTGAGCGCACAAAATCACAAAATAATATTGTTATAGTACTGAGGAAACACTATCAGATTGCCAAAACATTACGGAGGCGTTGGAGAAAAGCCTTAGGAGTGATAGGACTCCCTGGCAAAGACAAACCTAGTATATCAATTTCCACCCGGCTACTACTAATAATAATAATCAGGCACTGCTAAAATAATGAATCTATTCTCGCTCCCTGTTTTACACACGGCCAGAGGGAGGGTGTAATCACAGGAAAGGAGATGAAAGACATCAACCACTGTGTTTCATCTTTCCTCTTTTCCTGGCAAGACAAAAAAGGGCTTAAATGACTGTGGGTGTAAAAGGATAAGATAAAAACGGCGACACACCTTTCCAAACGTTATAAATAACCAGCTGACACACTTCCATCATATTGATGCTGCTTAGCCTTAGCCGAGAGGTGCTCTGAAAGCATCTCTGCCCGGGATGGGCTACTCGTAACTCTGAAGTGTTGGTGTTTAAAGCCATTGTGGCCTAAGGGTATTCCTGGTTCACATCATTACAAACCTGTGTTTGAGAAAATATGACCTCTTTTCTCATTAAGGGTATCATTGTTCCTATAGATATGTCAACTTGAGCACCAGCTTTGATGACCATCACAGGTGCTTCTTGTATTATTAGATTCCACCAGAGTGTTTTTTAAGACCAAAGGTTTGATTTTTTGCAGGTGTGATACTCCTGGGAACCAACACACAGCTTCATCTTAACTCCCTTTTTCTGCCCTTTATGGTTCTTGGTAAGCAAAACACTTTTTTAGGTTGAAACAAGTCTTAAACAGGAGATAAGAGAGATAAATGTTCCATTTCCAAATGGTAAGTCTAATGGAAAGCTTAAATGTTGCATGTTCATTTTTTCTCAAAGTCTGATAAACACATCATGACCGTACTGTATATGGAGGAAATATGTTGTTTATAATGAAAGTTGACAGATCTATGCATCTCTTTTTTCTTGTTTGGCAGGAATTTCCTCAATTTCAAATTATACGTAAACATAAGACGTGTTTCTCGCAGGCCCCAGAAAGGATCACCGACAGGGTTTAGAAGGTCTCATTAGTCACCTAAGTGAGTAACGTCAACAATGACAATTCTGCATTCTTGACTACAAGTGTGTTTTTGGACTCTGGGGACATGTGAACATAATTTAGGAAAACTTGTCTCCTGGTAATCATTAAAGATGAGGTAGCGCCGAGGAAAATATCGTTCCAGCTCAGACGGACATAAATACTTATTGTCAGGGGTGGAGATTGTTTTTATTCTCTTTCTACACTTAGTTTCTAAAACATCATATGGAAGCACGAAATGAAAGAAGCTACATTAGGGTTTTGACTGGGTTCTTAGGTGGAGAGTATGATGTCATCTGTGACCCCAGGGCTGTATGTCTAGAAGTGATTGAATCCAGAAGCTGAATGAAGAGAATGAAGAAAGACTTCTCCCTCTACTTAGAAAGCCAGAGCTGGCTTTGGTTGACAGCTAGTTGGGTATTTCTTTCATATCCATAAGGAACCTCCTGTTCAGGTCCTGGCGATTCAAAAGGGTGGGATATTACATTTACTAAAGGGCCGTTTACATGACATCATTTCCAGATAAAAAAAACGGGAAGCTTTTTATTCATTTGGCCGTTCATTTACATGGCATTTTGGGGACCTGGCAACACAAAGTTTAGAAAATGGTTTGGAAGTTTTTAAAAATGACACCTTGTTTTTGTTGTTTACGCAGAGAATTTTTTATAACTGTGACTTCATGCACATTCATATTACGTGTTTAGACATAGCGTGGCATTGCCAACAACTGTCCTGGCACGCATAATACTCCGTGCACACTACCATCGACTTTATCTCTGTGTGTTGCACGTCTCTTTTAAAAGGTCACTAGGAGGTGTTCCTAATTCTTGTTATTATAAACAAATGAGCACCCGTCCATTGACGTAACTGACGAAAGATGGATGACATGAACTCTACGCATCACTCAATGGCGGCAGGTGCACGATGCGAATTTCGTCACAACATGTATGTATCCCGTTATATGTGTGGTTCGTCATTTCAAAATATGTGTTCGGCATGTCGAGTGAACCGATGTGCATCATGTATTTTGTCAAAATAAGTGCCTGTTCCAGACGCGTCTGAAGGGTTTATGATAAAAAGATGCTCGCGTTTGCCAGATACTCCCATAATCTCATGCGTAATCAGAGTTTACTGTCAAGGGAGTGTCTTGTGTGTATTTTGTGAACGTGAGCGTCTCTTTTATCATAAATGGTTTTGACGCGTGTGCAGTAGGCACTTATTTTAACAAAACACGTGATGCACATGGTTCATATGACGCAACAAACACATATTTTGAAAACACGAGCAACACATGACACTACGAATATATATATATATATATATATATATATATATATATATATATATATATATATATATATATATATATATATATATATATATAGTATAGTATACAGTGTTTTTCAACCTGGGTCCTATTAAGGAATAGTACAGTATAGTACAGTGATATGACAAACTCTTACTCCTTTCTGGAGTGAGGTCAAATACTAAACATCTGAGTAATGTGTTTTATTCGACATCTTCAACCCCCAAGGACTATGACCCATTAGCTCTGTTTATATTATCTAGTCTGTACAATGTCACTGCTATGGGACAATCATCAGAGGGTTTTAGTGGGCATAGGCCAAACGTTTAAATATTTCAAAGCACCTATCTCGTCGCCTTCTGCGTCTATCTCTGTCTGAAGGATATGGCAGTCCTTCTCGGAACAGTCTGTGAGATTCTTGGGGAATGACAAGGCCACAATGGCATGTTTGTCTAACTTCACTGAGGCCAGCCCAGAACGAAGGGGAGCGGGTCCACAACGCCGTGGCAGCATGTTCGCGCAGACCCTGGTCCCTCTGCAGATTCACAGACAACAGTAATCCTCAGAGCAAACTCCCATCACGCTCCGCTTCACTTAAAGCGGGCCGGCTTTGCCTCCCGCTGGGTAAACTGACCCCGGCTCTTCCTGTTTCTGGGGTCCAGCCAGAGATCGGCCTGTCAAGCGTCTGCCTGGGCAACAGGAGGCAATGGCTGTATGCCACCTCAAAGTTACGCTTACACAACATACAAAATTTAATGATTTAATGCATAATGACATATACTTATCTGACTGTGGAAAATAAAATTGCGTGGATTTTGTCTGACAGAGGCTGCCAGGATCGGCAATATATTTCTGGGTGACAAAAATGTATGCAATCAAGATGATAAAAGAGTTGTAAGTATGTAATATGTGTCATTGTTAATGAAGGTTGGGTACGATCCCATCGACCTCTAAAATACTTTAAATTAAATTGGCGAGTAACCTCAGCATATGGTTAAGCAGACAGCAGCACACTGTGACCAGCCTGGTGCTGAATCATCTCCAGGAAGACCAATAACTCAAGTGATTTACTGTCAGTCAAGCACTACTGTATTTTATACTATATGATGCCAAGGAATATAAAATATATAAAATCATGTTTTCCACAATCAAAAATAAACTGTGGAATATTTGACATGCTATATGGCACTTTCTTTGAAATGGATGCATTTATTTCCCCTAAAATTAGAGGCACAAATGCCATGCTCATATGTATTTTGACCTCTTGTTGCTTACTGCTAACACTTCCTTATTAGCATTATATTGTACTCATTTTGTGGAAAGTGTAGTGCTTCTGTACAGCTCAGTTGTACTAGAAGTGCAAAAGCGCATATGTTTGTACACACGGAACACACATATTAGGGATGCATCGATACTCGTATCGGGTATCGGCCTCGATACCACATTTTCTAAAGTACTCGTACTCGTTAAAAGTCCCCCGATACCTGGAATCGATACCACGGTCTGAGAAATGTCTATGTTTGAGCGGCGTGTAAGGGGTTAATGCCTCTTGTGTTGTCCAAAGAGGCAGAGTTTACAACAAACTGGAAAACTAGTCCTTTGTTTTTTTGTTAAATTATATGAATAAAGCTGTTACCTGTAAATTTAAATCATGTTTTTTTATTAAGTAGTCGGTATCGGCAAGTACTGAAATGCAAGTACTCGTACTCGTATTCCAAAAAAGTGGTATCGGTGCGTCCCTAACACATATTGATAAAAAAATGTATATCTTGTCATGCAATGTAAGTCGCTTTGGATTAAAGCATCTGCCAAATGCATAAATGTAGCAAGGATTGAATGTCAATAACAATGCTTGCTGATGTAAGGAAAGGGTTAATTGATACATTTTCAGTAGTATCTAAATATCTTTCTGAAGAAATCTTGCACAAGCATCAAACGATTACGTATCATTTCTCTTTCCTGACATTTGTTGCACAACCCTGAAACTTTCCTTTGTTTTTTCAAGCTAATTTCTTTATCCCAGTTCTTCAAAGTGTTTTATCCAGCTGCATATGTTTTTTTTGTTTTTTTTTATGAAGTGTTTGTGTTGAAGTAATGCTGCAATAAAATGACAAGTGTAGTCTTGAAGACTATTATATTAAATCTACTCTGAATTTACGAGGTCAGATGCACTTGACTGAAGTGATAAAATGAAGAGCCGAAGGGTTCCAGAGTTGAGATCAGGACTCTGTCTGCCTGACAAGACACACTAATGGCTGTTAAAGTTCTTACTGTAGAAAAAAGGCATTAAACATATGGACACGTGCACTTGCCGTTGGCTTTTAGGACCGGCTCTTGCTGCATCAGATAAGGCAAAAGACAGAAAGAGAGAGAGTGAAGAGAGGGCGAGCGAGCCTTATCAGAGGAAGCAGAGAGGCAATTGCCGATGAAGATGAGATAGCATTCAAAAACAAATCTTGTTCATTCACACATCCTCTTTAAGTACTTGATGCATAAGATATACGACAAACAATCTGTATCCCCCTGGCTCTCAATTGATTTTCATTTTTATTTAATTAATTGTATTATGTTTTGATTAATTCATTCCTTGCCTTCATTGCAATCCACAGACCTCCATCTTGCTGTTGTCTCATTGAATGCATTTTTATTGTTTTATTTTTGCATAATTGGTTACAGTAAAATTATGCGTCACATTATGTATATGTAGATGCTATAAACCTTGCCTATTGGTTGCTTGTGTAATCTGTGTTTAGGGTCCCAGCAGAGGATGTTTTGATCACAAGTTTGATTATGAGCTATAGGGGCTGAACTCCTATACATTTTCTATTGTGTATTACAGGTCAATTGTTAAGGCTCCTCATGCACATTCCCTGAAGTAACCCACGATTGTGAAAGAGATGTCAATGACCACCGTCAACATTCAGAAGGACTGTCATTAAATTATCTCAACTGTTTTGCTAAACAACAACATCTTATGTAAGCCAGACATCAACAACCCCCTCTACAACCAGCTGTTCCTGTGCCTTAGTTGGAAAAGCATTGTGTTAGCAGAGCAAAGGTTGAGGGTTTGATTCCCATGGGATGCACATACTGAATAATATACTCTAAATGCAATTATTTTTGTTTTCAAAAAGTATGGTTTACCCTGTCTTGGATTAAACCACTAACATTTATCTAGCACAGCAAAACTGCAAAGATCTAATTAGCCCATTGACGTAAGAGTACAGATAGTAATGGCTGTTACCCTACCAGTTTGGGTTTTATTTTAAAGTAATGTACAGTACTGTGCAAAAGTCTTAGGCCACCATGCCAGAACTAGATTTGTTGTTTTGCAATGTTATAGAGATCATATATAATTGTTTCTCAGTCTCTACTAAGGGGAAAAAAGGAAATACAGGAAATGTGTATATAGTATTAAAAACTGTATAAAAATGTAAACTGATGTGTCAAGTTTTTAGGGTAAACTCTCCTTCCACTTGAGCATCTCTTAAACCTGAATAAAAGTATACAGTATAAGGTGTGGGACCAGAACAGGTTTGAGATGCAGACATACACCAGGTCTAACGTGTCATTCCCACTGAGCCGTTAAAACAGAACCATCTGCTACTCAAGAATGGCACAGTGAGTTCTGATGAAGGTTCACTTCGTAAACATCAATGAGCATTAATAAGCACCTACCGCAAGGGCTAACATTAACACATATGTCATTTTCCTGGCTTTTAAGCGGCAGAGAGGTGTGAATAGGCCCAAACCACAGGCCTGAAATACTGATGTGCCTGTAAGGTATCATTTAAGGCAGATGCTAATACTAGACTCTTAGAAATAAAGATTTCTGAAAGGTTCTTAATTGTGCTGCATGGTTGCATTAAGAACCTTTAACATTCAAAAGAAAACATTTTCTTCTTTATAGCACCTTCACAGCAAAACCGGCCTCCGTCTAGTTGTCTGACACGGCAGACTCGGTCTGCGGCAAGATGTTTTTGCTCAAGGCGCAGCTGTCATTAAAGTGGACACACAGAAGCGCACAGTCAATTAGCGAAGCCTCAAATGTGGTGTCAGTGGCGCTAGCTTAAGCATCGGTGCTTTAGCAATGAAGGGGCTTTGAAGGCCCTGAGGACAGAGAAACCGTCTATTACACAAGAGATTTATTCTAAATTACTGCTCTGTATGAAAGAGGCAGTGAACCAGAGGAAGAAAAAAGGAGAAACAAAACAAAAGCGATCATCCTCAGTTCCTTTACATTGAAGCTGCAGCTATAAATAGCTTCTAAGGACATGACTGGTGCTGCTTGTCCATGCAAAAATCACCATCGTGTTGCCAGTGCATTGCAATAATTTGTAATAAGCAGTTGCATTGCTAAGTGGACAGTAAGGTGTTTTAGTAGTTGCTTACTAGAGCCCAAGTTTTAATGATATTTTGTTACACAGGTATACTGTAGCTTAGGTCTCTTATTAAATGTAAGCTTGTGTTTTTTGTGTGTCTTTTTATCATGGAACTTGGTAATAGAAAAGCTTAAATACTTGTGTCTCAAACAGTGTTGGGGGTAACGCATTAAAAGTAACGCGCATTATGTAATAATATTACTTTTCTGAAGTAACAAGTAAAGTAATGCATTACTTTATAAATGTACGCATTTATATTTGAGTTACTTTTTAAAAAAAGTTTATTTTCAGTTTAATTAATTCAATTTAAAAATAAAATAATGTACTAAATTAAACTGAAAATATTAATGTAGAATTACGCACTCTGTGTGCCTGAGCAGGACCAGTTTGAGTCAGAAACGGAGATGGTAGGCCAGAGCTTGACATTTTTGCGATCATAAAAAACACCTGCAAGGCCTGAAAGAGATCAAGCCTCAGGCAAGTAAGAAAAAGAAATGCATAAGTAACTTAAAAGTAACTACGTAACGCAATTAGTTACTTTTTTAAGGAGTAACTTAATATTGTAATGCATTACTTTTAAAATTAACTTTCCGCAACACTGGTCCCAAATACTATAAACTATGCACTAAACTTTGCTTATTCTCAGTGTCTGATAGCCCCGCCTCTCCTCCGCTTTTGTTAGCCAAAATAGCGACAATGTCAAAATAAAAGCTTCCTAACTGTCACTAAGGGGTTGTGTACACCAAAACTTTTACGCCCGCGGCCGGTGCATGTTTTCAATTGTTTCCAATGGAAGTTCTGCGTTTTTCAAATAAGCCAGCAGCTAGCGGGTTTTTTCCGCGCTGAAAATCGGCGCCCGGCCGGAAAAATTTTCAACTTTGAATGAAAAGCTCCGCTCGTCAATGTCAGTTCTCACGCGGCCGTCCAATCACAGTGGAGGTGGGGCGGGACAAGTATCACAGCAACCAACCGTCTTACAGCTGACGTATCAGAGCTACCAAAGCGCTAAGCTGAAGAAAGCTGGCACTCAGCTGAAAAATAGCTGGTATTCGGCGTTGTCCAGGCGTTTTCAGCCGCGTTTAAAAGTTTTGGTGTGTCCAGCCCCTAAGGCAGTACCCTTTCAAAAAGTGCACCTTTGTACCTCAAAAGTACATATTAGTATCAAGGAGTGCATATTATATCTCATAGGTACATATTGGTACCAATGAATGCATAGTAGTACCTCAAGGATACATATTGCTACCAAATATATACATATATGTACATAAATTGTACATATAAGGACCTTTTTAAAGGGTACTCCCCCAAAGACAGCTTGGACCAGTTTTGATAATTCTGACAGTGTAGTTAATAAAGTTCCCGCCTTTGTATTTGTTTCAGTGTAGTGAGAGACTGAAAAAACCTGCCATACGTTACAGTTTAACATCTGCTTTCTATTGACAGAAGTATGCAGTTAACTCCAGAGTGCCAAAGTAAGTTTTGGAGAGTCACCGCCTGAAGAATGCAGGAAGGGTTGTCTTTTCTTCACTTTTTTTGTGGTATTTGCTGGTAAGTAGTACCACAGAGGCAAAAAGAATACAAGAATAGAAACTGACAGTATGAAGGGCGGACTAGAATGAAAAGAAAAGGTTTAAATTTGAAGCTTTCTATGGTTTAAATTGTATCAGACAATAAAATCCGATACAAATCCGAGAGATTAAAGAAAAAGACATAAAGAAAACCATGGAGACCCTAAAGCTTTGTTCCAATAAAAAGAGAAAATGAAGCAAAAATGGATGGGGGGTGTTCAGGGGCTAATGTAAGACAAGAAAAAGAACGAGTGTATTATTGCTCTGAGAACAAACAAACGCAATTGTAATCCCATGGGCCTTCTCGCTCTTCTGTTTCCCAGTAACTACACAGTAGAATTTATGACCAAACATGGTCATTGCCGTCACTGTCCTCCTTGTGTCATCAACCCCTGTGTAACTAAACAAGGCTTTGCTTTGAAGTTTGGGAACTATAAACTTCAATCGCATGATCCAAAGATCAGGTGAATTTTAACACATACATCTATGAGGTGATGAAAGGTGATAGGAGAATGAGGTCTGACAAATTGAGATAAAGGAAAATCACTTGCAAAACTGTCACATGGATGCCCCGAATTTTGAATTCCCTCCTAAATCAATGCGTTTTCCACTGAAAGGACTTGAGTAAGACGTTGAGCTGAACAGCTATCAAATGTGAAGTGTGGATTTGGGATGCATATTCAGCTCTACAATGTGTATTTCTAGAGTAGCCCTGCGATTAGAGCTGAGCAGTGCAGAGGTTTGGCAATGCTGCACGTCAAGATGTCTGGACTCGGTCTTCTTCATGCAGGGTAGAAATAAAGGCACTGAGAGGTGGTCTGGCAAACACAAGGGGCATTTGTAAACCATTTCCTTCGGCTAAGGGTGGCCTTCTTAATTTCACTGGTGGTTTTCAACATATAGTAGCAGAGATATTTTAGCCACCAAATGTCTTTTAATACTGATCCTGGAAACTGTTCAAGCACACTGCTGCTTCTTCAACATGACTAATTATTTAAAATGGACAGAATAATTGCTAGTAAGGGATATTGAGCATAGCATGCAGGTTTGCCCTTTCAACCCATGGTTTGTGTGGGTGACAAATGATTGAATGACGGCACAAACACACGCCCCTGAAAATCAACTAGTACTAGTTTATTTCCAGAGAATGCATATACTAAAAAGTATATAGCTGCACTGTGATCCACATTGGTAGTGTCTGCCATATCACAAATGTAATGACTTGTTGAATTCTAGATTAGACAGATTAGTTAACAAGGCCTAGGATGAATTACATGTAAAACATCTCTTATATGTTATTTTTAATACCTCTTTCAACTCAATACAACGTTATGTTTCCATATCTATTCCAAACCCAGGTTTGCTTCAAGCACTTAACCAGACAAAGTTCACATGCTCTAAATCTTATGTTAGGAAAACAATAAAGACTTTGGGAATATAGTTGTGATTAGTCGAGTCAAGTTGTGATTTTCCATCAGGTCCCATAATATCGGAGACAGTGTGTGCGTTCAAGGCCTGTCCTATTTGCTTTCATTATTTGTACTTTACTCCGCTAGTCACAACTGCTATGCGTTGGCATTTGAATGTGGCCTGTTAGGTCTCGTCTCCAAGGTTTCTCCTGCTATCTCCAACATTCTTTCTCATGTCAACACACAGCAAATTATCTGAAACTGCTGTAATTCGACAACTGAAATCATGTGAAGTTATCAGAAATAAACATTAGCTCAACGCTTTCCTTTAATAATCTATTTTCCTTTAATAATCTATTTTCCTTTCTGATCCTTGTCTCTGGATGTGAGCCTACTATTAATACAAAATAGTTTACCCATTTTTTCCAGTCATGGCAAGCATTGCAAATGAAAGGAATGTTTTATTTACACAGAATACACAGCTGTTCCGTATAACATCATGTTAATGGTTTTCAAACTGTTTTAATTTGGAACCAAGGGCTTATACCATGTACCCAAGACAGCATTTGGGGCTATTTGGGTTTAAAATGGGAGCACGTCCCAGGTGGTCTTGATGTTTTTTAATGAAAAGATACTAATTCAACAAGGTCACATCGACCAGAAGGAGCACCGCTGTGGTTGCCAGTTCAGCACTTTGTACACCTGATGAGGGCCACGTGCACATATTCTACCTCCCTGCATACAAAAACAGATCATTTGTGGCGGCTATGACTGACATATGGATTGCACACGGCTTTAGTGTCTTCAAACAACTACACTTTCAATCACAAAGGACAAAGAAAATCACACAAAATTGTGGTATTTCTTCTAAAAATGACTGGCAAGAGCCAAGTTGAAATCTCTTTTTTAACCATTTTAGTGCAAGAATCTGCAATTTCTCAAACTTTTCTCTTTTTCTGAGCCAATATATGACTGTTATATAAAATGCAAGAGGGGTGTATTTTTGCACCTTTACTCCTCCAGTCTGCCTATGGTTGACCAAACAGATACTTTTGCTCCAAATCCACTGGTTGAGCTAGTGTTGCTGTTTCTGGCTGGCCGTGCAACTCAGACATACAAAGCAATGTTTTTTATTGATCTACTCTTCAGTGGCGGGCGGTGACTTCTTTTTTCGAGGGACCTTGATTCGAAGTTCGTCACAAAATGTACATGGCACATCATGTGTGAGGTTCTTAATTTGAAAATATGTGCTCTGCGCGTTGAGCGATCCTATGTGCATCACGTGTCTTGTCAAAATAAGTGCCTGCTGAAGACGCATCTAAAGGGTTTATGATGAAAGAGATGCTCGCGTTTGCCAGATACTCTCATGCGTAATCAGAGTTTACTGTTAAGGGAGTGTCTTGCGTGTATTTTGTGACCGTGAGCATATTGACGCGTGTGCAGCAGGCACTTATTTTGACAAAACACATGATGGTTCACATGACGCAACAAACACATATTTTGAAAACACAAGCAACACACATGACACTTATTTTGAATTTGCGCCCCTCAGATTAGCAGTCACCAGCCACCAATGTTATTATTAAAATTTTAAAATTTTAAATTTCTGTACACACTTTGCTTTAAGTTTATTTTCCAAGCCCTTTAGTAATTTTGTTAAATTTTGTTTGAGTTTAATAAAAGAAAATACTTCATTTGTGAAACACATCTCTCTGTTATCTCCAGCCTAAGTCCTTTATGTTTTTCTTCTACGCCGTCATGTATTATCAGCAATTTGGTAGTACAGCTGGCTGGTAACAGACAGATTCTCTCTCTATCTCATTGGCACAGACAGCACGACAGAGAAGGAAATAAGTCATAATGCCAAAACATATCAAGAGATTGCGCTAAATAGGAAGCGGCCAGGATGAACTTTCGTTAGAAGTCATTTCCGGGATATTCATTTGGTAATGTAGGCCTTTGGTAACATTTAAACAGTGTCCAGGCTCCCCAGAGTATTAAAATATCCACCAGCGGTGTCCAACAACATCATGTGAAAGACATTACACACACACAGGCCAGATCTCACATCTTATAATCAATGACCTTAGCCAAATACCTTACAGGTTCAGGGTACAAAAAGTTCCAGTACAAGGAGTAGATACACTGAAATGTGGACCTGAAGAGTTCAGGTGCAAAAGCAGATAAACACTTTTGTCAAAAATGAATTAATGATTGTAACCGAATGCTCTCGACACATACTATACGTTCATCAAATACATTCATGTCAAATCCGCTTAATCCTCATGCAATTCAGAAATTCCTGGTTTCTAGGCAGAATCCATTCAAAGTCTGATATAAAAGGCAGACGCATGCCAGGTTTTGCATCTGAGATGTTCATAGCACATTCATATACATGGTGAAATAAGATAGACTTAGATGTTACTGTACATTTTGGCAGAAGTTAACATGAATACAGTTAAGTATTGTGACTAGACAATATGCAAAATACTGTGCTATGACACACCTATAAATATTTAGATTTCCCTTTGATCAACCTGAAAGGACAATTAACCCCCAGAATGAAATAAGTACAAAACTTTCTGGGTTATCCCTAAGTAGTTTTGATTTTTACAGCCATTTTTCAGAATGTTGTCCTTTAACTTGCAACCAAAAACTAGACTGACTTCCTGTTTTACAGTGACCTTTGGTGACCTAAAGCTCAGCTGCATTGCCAGCTGATCTCATACTTAATGAGTCTCAGTTTTCACTAAAGCCGAAACAACACTACATAAGTTTGTCAGTAAAATGCTGTAAAAATACTGAAAGCAAGATAGGGACGAAGAAAATAAGACTGCACAGATGCACCCAAATGCGCTAAAATAAACACGACAGCAGATCTAGAGACAATGGGCGGTTGTTTAGGAGGGGCTGACATCACAAGCAGCTGCATACACACATATCTTCTTTTACTCAGTTGGTGGCTGCTTCCCACAGCATATAATCACAACCCCAAACTGGCTTACACCAAATCCCACAGAATACATGAGATCATATAGTGTCATAACTTTATAAATGAGTTATGCAGACTGTCAGATTTAATTCCTCATGGTTGATAGGAGAAAGATAAAAATGTTGTCATTGTTCATTACTGTATTATAGCTCAATATTTTAGATATAGTTATTTAATATTGTAATTGAAATATTGTCTATATTTCAATAAGCCAATATTCTAAAATGGGTAATTCTCCTTTTGGGTAATACAAGACCTGATTCCCCATCAGAGTAGTTGATTTTTTGAAAATCCCAATCCCAATATACAGTAAGCCAAATCGATCATTAATTTGTACATTTACATGCATTTGAGCATTCCACACAAGCAAAGAATTTGAATTTCTCGGCTTACTACAGAATGAATGCTCCTAAATATAGACTTTGGCCTAAACATGTCTCTCTTGGTCCTCATTTATGACTCCCAAAGGACCAATCAAGACCACCTCCCTTCGTTTCCTTCTTTTCCCCCGTTTTTTCCTGACACATTTTTTTTCTATAAAGCAAGCGGAAACATAAACGTCACATGCAAAAAAGCAACTTTAGCACATGGCTAGACATGTCTATTAATCTGAATGAATCACCATAAAAATGGGAAGCGTATATTTTGCAACATGCGTCAGTGGGCGTTGGCGACCTCCAGGGGTCTTTTGATTTTGTTTCTATGCACAGGGGAGTGAGCTCCAGGCATCAGAAGGCAGCACTGGCCATGCTGGAGGAACAAGCTCGCTTCAAAGGTAGCCATAAATCAAACAGTCGTGCCCCACCATCCCCCAAAATCCCGTCCGCCATACTTAAGACACTGGGCCATGCGTGCGCTGGGGGCGGGGAGAGAGACATTAGCTCATAGGGGACTCTGGGTTCAGGCCTTTCTCCAATGTCTACGCTGGCCGTTTTTGAATTCGCCGGTTCATCGATTGCCAAGCTTTTGTTTTTTGGAAACAAAAATGAATGCTAAAATTTATATCCGTGGTCAAACAGGCCGCATCCCATCGTTTCCATATTAGGTTTAAATCTGAGCTAGACCAAAATCAGAGCAAGTGACAGATGAAACGCAAGTCGCTAAGTTTGGGGTGGGTGAGGCATTTGTGTGTAACCCTTCTGTCGATCTCATCTGCAGTTCCCATGGCGTCTGTGGTTGGGCTTCAGGCTAGGTTTAAAGAACAGTTTGTGTTCAACAGTACATTAACTTAGCAATTGTTAACAAGGCACATATGGTAGATTTTTATGTGTTTAGAATATAATGTGCTTGACAAAATAGTGTCTTTGATCTTATGTGACTTTTTACCTTGGGTCAGTATGTTTAAAACCCAATTCATGTTACTGAAGTGAAATGTGTGTGGTGTGACATCACTTGCTATTGAATTGATGCCACAGAGGTGTGTCAACAATTGGTATGTGTAAGATGCTCGTCTCGGGCAACCTCCACATTGATGTGATTTAAGTCTAAGGGGCAAAAAAACTTTGACTTTGCAGAAGAGGAGAGGTGTAATTCATCATAGTCTTATCTTACTGTGTCACGTGGGTCTCTCTTTATCATGCAGCCATGCAAAACACCATTTGTCTTGGGTGCCTTGTTCACTGCAAGTGATAAAATGCAAGTAGGTACGTTTGGCAAACGCAGATAAGACGGTATAATTATGCAGATATCGAATCAGATGGTCCTATCTAAATGTCCATCAAACTAAGGCACCTCCTTAAAATTCTCTTAGTTGCTATGCACGACTTTTCGCCATAATGTTTCCAACCTCATTAAACCCCACAACCCTTTATAAACCCCATCTGTTCCTCTTACTAAAACAAACCAGGTTGATTTACTTGACAAACTGAGTTCCATAGTGAAAGTTGTGCATTTTTAAGGCCAAGTGGAGCAGCTCACCACAGATAAATGAATATGCAGACAGCCAAACAGACCTAAAGCCAGACGCAAAGACATTGGTCTTAGGTGGCGAGTGGCGCCAGGTTCTGCACATGGCTTTCTGAAAATCTCATCATAGATCATCCGAAAATATAGATTTTGTCATGAGGGCTGCGTATTAATAGGAAAAACTGCAGTTTTGGCTCGTGGGCAAAGGCTGTGCATTTGCATTTTACTAGCGCTTACAAAGTCAAGACATCTTTGTTTAACAGCACTTATTTTATGGAGAATAAAATGTACTTTATAGCACACGTTAAAAGCAAATAGCTGCACATATTCCTGCATTGTTATTTCTAGGATTGGATCGTTCTTATCAGAAATTTAAATCTGACATTAGTGTTTTTGTTCTAATAAACAGCATACACACTTAAAAAAGGCTTTTAAGACTAACATTTTTTCAGAATGAGGTAATGGCTTCATGTGTCAGCACTCTTGTACTTAAGTTCAGGCAATCTGGCTCTTGTTTTGTGTAATTACTCATTTCATCCATTTCCCTGCACTGGTTCGATATCCCTCTTCTGTATTTTGTGTTTAACACAATAGTAACCTTATAGCATTGGGAAAAATGCAACCTACTTGTTACCGTTCAGGACTGACTCAGATTCGTTAAATTAATTCCTCTCTAACTTTTCTCAAGGGTTACTATATATGAGATATATAATGCAGAACTCTTTAAACTTCTCCAGAGAGACAGTGTTTATTAGGCGTGTCATAAAGTTTATGCGGTTTATGACTTCAATGCTTTGGCAAATTGCAAATTGTCTTTAGGGACACTCTCTGGAATAAGCAGATGCTAAATCATTTAGCGGTTAGAACTGCGAGAGGTTAGTCAGGTAATACAACTGAATGCAACAATGGACTTCTCTACCGAAGGGCCGCAATTCAAAATATGTGTTCGGAGTGCCATGTGTGGCTCGTCATGTCAAAATACAGTATGCGTTCGGTGTGTCATGTGAACCTATCTATGTGCGTCATGTCAAAATATGCATGTCAAAAGGGTTTATCATAAAAGAGAAGTTCACAAAATACTCACAAGACACTCACCTAACACTAAACTCATGATTACATGAGATTAAGCGAGTATCTGGCAAACGTGAGCATCTTTTTTATCATAAACCCATTTGAAGCGTCTGTAGCAGGTACGTATTTTGACATAATGCATAAAGCAAATAGGTTCCCATGACACGTCGAACACATATTTTGATATGACGCGACACACACATGTCGGGCTAAACAGTGTTGGGGAAAGTTACTTTTAAAAGTAATGCATTACAATATTAAGTTACTCCCCCAAAAAGTAACTAATTGCATTACTTAGTTACTTTTCATGGAAAGTAATACTTACGTTACTTATAAGTTACTTTTGCGTTACTTTTTCTTACTTGGCTGAGGTTTGATCTTTTTCAGGCCTTGCAGGTGTTTTATATGACTGAAAATTTTATATTTCATTCCATCACAAAAAATGTCAATCTCTGGCCTGCCGGCTCTAAAGGGTGATTTATAGTCGTGCGTAGGTTCTATGGCGTAGCTACGCATAGCCTGACGCGCACCTTACAAAAATTTTAACAGCGCATCAGATCTACGCGGACCGCAAGCGCTGTGATTGGTCCACCAGAACCCCTCCCGTCAGGTAAAAAAAACTGCGTCATAGATATTTCCGTTTGTGACGGTGAAAACAAAGTTGAGCCAAGTTGAGGAGTGATTTAACTCAAACTGCAACAAAAGTCGCTGTTTATTTACTTCCATCAAAGCTGGTCTTCTCAAATCATACACAACAAGTTGCTATTTCTTCTTCGTTTGTGGGTTAACTTGCCAAGCTTCTTCTTCTCTGACGGTCGTGCTGTTACTGTGGTTACACGCGTGGATACTGCCTACCAGCGGTTTGCGGGTCTGTTTGCACGTCGACACGGAGGACGACGCAAAAGTATAAATGAAAACCGACGCGGAACCTACGGCGTAGGACCTACGCATGACTATAACGAGCCCTTAACTGTTTCCCATCAAGCGCGCACACATAAAGTGCGTAATTCTATGTGACCATGTTCAGTTTAATTCAGTACATAATTTTTGATCTAATTAATTAAACTGAAAAGTAACTCGCATTCTTTTTATAAAAATAACTCAAATATTAATGTGTAAATTTACAAGTAATGCGTTACTTTACTCGTTACTTCTGAAAAGTAATATTATTACGTAATGCACGTTACTTGTAATTCGTTACCCCCAACACTGGGGCTAAATAAATGTTTTGACAAGCTTTGCATTGTGTGCCCTTAAAAAATTTCCAACACAGCTTTTGAAGTATTAAAATCTGTAGTTTATTGCAATCTGTTGAAATATGTGTATTGCGATATGCACAATAGTTTCGCGGATTTTTTTTCGATCTTGCATCCCTAGTAATTCAGATGCCTAAATAAATCATGACACTGAAAAAGATGCTATAGAAACAAAGTGAGAAGTGTAATTTGTTAGATTTGCACTGCTTCACTGATTTTTTTTATGTTTTTTTTTTTTTTACCATATTTACTGTATTTCTCCTAAACCTTGTGCATGGATGAAAATGGAAAAGATTAACTTTAATTACAATTTCAAGGTCAATATTTATGATTTTGGTCATAACCATGCAGTACTATGGTGTTGGCCATGAATGATTTATATATGCTGAATGATTTAAATATTTATATACAAAAATATATGCATTTTACAGCTTTAATTCAGTGCACTCATACTGTGCATTTTATCCCTACATGCATTCACTGGGAATTGAACCTGTGATGTTGGTGTTGTTAGCACCATGTTCTACTAGCGGAGTTAATGGAAACCTATAAAGCTCTGTAATGATAAACATGGTTAAAGAAACAAAGAATTATTGTGTTTCAAATGTAATACGAAAGGGGGATGGAGTGACATCTGGTTATAGCAACCCAGGTAAAAAAGTAGTATACTTTAGTGTATTAGAAATATGATTGAAGTACATGAAGTATAAAACAAGTATGCTTCTACTTGTTGTACTTAATTTAAAGAGTATTTAATATGTACTTTTTAAAAGTATACTTCCAAAAAGATATAATTAAGTTCAACTTAACAGTCCAAAAAATAAGTATACTAATTTACCAGTAATTCAATTATCTTTTAAATGTACTTTTTGAAAGTATACTTCAAAAAATATGTAATTAAGTTCAACTTAAGAGTCCAAAAAATAAGTATACTAATTTACCAGTAATTCAATTATCTTTTAAATGTACTTTTTGAAAGTATACTTCAAAAAATATGTAATTAAGTTCAACTTAAGAGTCCAAAAAATAAGTATAATGAATTTACCAGTAATTCAATTATCTTTTAAATGTACTTTTTGAAAGTATACTTAAAAAAAGATGTAATTAAGTTCAACTTAAGAGTCCAAAAAATAAGTATACTAATTTACCAGTAATTAAAATATTTTTTAAATGTACTTTTTGAAAGTGTACTTTGTTGTCAATGTATTTTAAATTGTATAGAAGTTTATTTTTTTTAAGTGTATTAAATTTGACATACTTAGAGTGACAATTCAATATACTTATGGGAAGTATATTTTTTGGAAATTAATTGTTAATTTACTTTTTTAGCATACTAGGATCTCACTTCATTAGAAGTGTGACTTCTGTACACTTTATACAGTACACTATAAAATAAGTGTATTTTTAGTTGCATATCAGAGTACTTTCATAAAATACGTTAGAATAATAAAATGTAGGCTATACACTGCATGAAAAGAGCTGTATCCAGACAAATACGGATGGGAAATCCCTGCTAAACTTTAGGTTTGCCAGATAAATGAGGCAGAGTGCTTGGAAACGTAATACTCAGAAGTAAACTCGTGAAACATCCAGAAACCTTGTGTATATGGATGTATACTGGTGGAAGTTTCTAGGAATCCTCACAGCTGGTTGTAAGGAGTGCTGGTTGTGAGGTGTGAAGGGTTAATGACAGAGTTGCTGTCTCTGTTTTCAAAGCTGGGTGGGGGGTTCAAGGCAGCACATAACATAAAAACATTATATATCTACAAGTGTGTTTACTAAATACATGTATTATTATGCTAATGTAATTTAATTGATAAAGGTTTTTTTTATTTAAGAAAATCTGAGCATCACTCAAAATAACTGTCAACATGTTTGTCAACTAAACATGTTTTGTAAACGTTATACATTTTATAAAAATATTTAATATTTTTATTATTGATAAAGTATAAAGAACAAATCAGTGTGAAAACGCAGATTATAAAAAGTACATAAAGTGCCAGCAGAGGATCCAAAATAATGAAAAAAAAAAAAACATCCAATGCAACTTGGAAATTGTAGTCAAAATACATCTACAGCAGCATGCTAAAGCAGTACCAACGCCAGGGCAAAAGACTCAAATTCCCAGAATGCACCTGCACCCACCCATTCATTCCCACCAATCAGGATCAACGGCATTTTTCAAACCGCTACTGACTCGTTTTCATGCTAAACAGTACGGCTGAGGTAAGTTTGACTTTCATTCCTTTACATCGCGCAGATCTGTTCCATATTTGTTCCTATTTTGTTCTTCACTGTGATTATTTTTGTCTTTATGCGAGAAGTGTTTTAATTTAAAGCACACACAGGAAACATTAAGTATACACTGTACACAGTAACGTTAGGAACTTGAACATGCGGTTTTTCAGTGAGCAAAGTAACATGCAAAATGCCTGATAAACGAATCAATTCGATGTTTAAAACTTTCAAAATAAAACGGCAAGATTACTTGTGTTGGAGATGTTCAGCTAACTGTAGCAAATGGCTCTTTCTGCTATTTTAAACGATAACCTTAGACGATTTCTGTTGTTTAAAAGCTCATTGCTGTAGGTAAGTTCTGATAGATGCTGCTTATTTTGCAAGCCTGTTTTAATAGCTTTATTCTGTTTAGTAACCAAGCCAGCTTCACTTTAAGTTTAAGATAAACTAACGTTAGATGTTGTTGTAAAGAAGCTTGGAGTCAAAATATATTTTAAAGTTGTATGATTGTCTTCTTTTTTAATATGATGTCTATCCATGTTTGTGTTTACAGAGGTCATGTACCATGTGGTCGACCTTGCTGACGCTGAAGAGGTTTCTGTGTAAAAATGATGTAAGTTAAGTTTAATCTTTTAATTTAATATTGTTTTAATTCATGCCCATGTCATGCTGGCTACCAGTCAAATATCGCATACAATTAAAAATACTATTAATCACCAATAAAACCTTAAAAGGCCCAGCACCTTCGTATCTTAGAGAATTAATATCAGAATACAATCCAACACGTACACTGCGGTCGCAAAATTCTGGTCTCTTAATTTTCCCTAGAATATCAAAAGTGTCTAAGCTCTGAAATGATTTGCCAACTGGTATCTGTGAATCAGACACAGTCAATCACTTTAAATCTAAAGGGACACTTCACCCATTTGTATTAAGCTTTGTATCTTTAGAACCCCAGTCATGTTTTTGAATGGTCATGCATCATTTCCTGAGACAGGAGAAATACAGATTTCAGTGTTGCACTTCCTTCTTTCAATGATGTAAAAAATTATAATTTTGCATCATTGAAAGAAGGAAGTCCAATATCTTTGTTGAGGTGGTGAGACTACAAACACCCCTTTTTTAGTCAAATAGGCACCAAATTCGAAATGTATGTTACATTTCCACTACAAATATGAGACACTTTCAATAAAGATTAATGTTTCTACAGGTGAAATGCTCCATTAAAGGATAATTCTGGTATTTAACACTTTGAGTCTTATTTCTGGTTTGTTTTGGATTAGGGATGTGCATTTATGTCATTTTTTCATTTCGATTAATCCATAGGTCTGAAGAACGAGTACTCGATTAACTGGGGGCGGGGCAATCAAAGGGGCGGGGCGTACACGTCATGGTGAAAATGAAAATATTTTCATTAAAACACTCAAATAAAACTTAATTTTGAAGAAACTTTGACAGAACAATGAACACATACTAGATTCCTAATTAATCAAATGTTTTTAACAGAAACCTCTAACAGAAAAGCTGCGTGATGAAGTGAAACTAAAGGGTTAATAAACACAAACCGAAGCCCTTTCTATTTGACGCACTCTGCATAATATTAAGCCTTTATACAACATAAATGTACAACGTGCATCTATCTGCATAAAATGCAAGACTTCAACTAAGGTTTCAACCAAGTTATCTAAAAAAAAAAGAAAGGAAAGTTTAACTCCCTTTGTGGATGTGCATCATAAACGGCGCACTTTTAAACACGTCCAGTCAAAGCTCAAGCTTCATAACATTATGCAGCTTTAAGTGTTTTGCTATCATTTTAGCGTTTAGCTGTGTCGTGTCGTCCTCTTACCTCAGTCAAGATGTAATGGTAATGCTAGTATGGCTCTCTGGTATCTCTTGACATTTGATGTTTAAATATGAGATGATAATCCATTGAACTTTTGACGGCGCTGTACATTTTGCACCTGACTGACTGTATTTCCGAAAATCACGACATCCTTTTAAACCATAGTGCCTCAGTGATGTGAGGTGTGACCGGCTTCGCGGGCTCGCGGGCTGCGCGGATCGGCGGGTTTCTGCGGTGCGGTCGCGCGGAATTATCTGTTTGTTTTTGAATCACGCATGGTAATGTTACTGATGTCATACGTCGGTCTGCGTAGCTTGACACGACGTCAAACACGCATCTCCAGACCCAGTCTTTACTACCATATGCGCTCGTAATGCTAACCAGACATCCAAATGCCGCCATATCCACAATAAATAAATTAATAAACCCACATGATCATCGTTTTCGTGATCGATCATCGATGCCACGTTCGAGTACTCGAGCAATCGAGTACTCGTGCCCATCCCTATTTTGGATGAACTACAGTGATGGACACTGTAATTTTGACAATGGGTCGTGTCTTTTTTTGACTCGTTTAGAAGCGTCTCTTCACTGCTTCAGAGTGGAAGTCAAGGGTCATGCACAAACATGTCATTAAAACAACACTTAACCTTCATTTTCAAAACTGTCCCTTACGAATATTAACCATGGTTTTATTGTGGTAAAAGTGTAGTAACCATGTTTTTTTTGGTCAATTGATTACTATGAGCAAAACCATGGTTTTACTACACTAACCATGGTTTAACTATGGTTTTTGAAAACCATGGTTGTCAAAACCATTGTTATTTTGTGGTAGCTATGGTTTTACTACAGTAACCATGGTTTTTTTTGGTCTTAACTGTAGTAAAACCATGGTTAATTTTCGTAAGTGGTGCTACTCACCGAGTGGTTCTTGGTGTTCGTTGATGATTAAAAACAAGTAGTGTAGCGAAATACAGTTTCTGTGGTGTTTTATTTGGCATTTTGTAAAATTCCATTGACTTCTCTTGGAAGACTCATTGCTCGCTGATATATCACTCTGCCGCCGGAAATGGAAAAGGGTCTGTTTACATCTGGTTGTAGTTTTTTCGCTCGGTTTCTCTCAAAAGGCTAGCATGAGCAGAGCAACTGTGCCCTCGGAGTAGGGAACAAATTTTTCCCATATTTGATGGCTCAGTGACCAGCCTTAGGTTTGAATTTGAGCTCGATTGTGACTGTCTATACGCTAGACACCAAGTTCCGTTCAGCATCCTTGTTAGGCAAAGTGGTTGTCGCCATCAAGTGGTCAAGAGTGTGCTAACGCTTCAGACTCAAATATAGAGCGGAAGTATATACGTGGTTGTGAGGTGTCTGAAAAAATAGATCCACTATAGCAAATAACACGGATTGAAATCATACATTGCTCTGATATATTTGTTTTTAATCATCAACGAACACCACAAACCACTCTGTGAGTAGCACAGTTTTGAAAATGAACGTTAAGTGTTGTTTTAATGACATGTTTGTGCATGGCCCTTGACTTCCATTCTGAAGCAGTCAAGAGACGCTTCTAAACAAGTTAAAAAGTCAAGACACGACCCATTGTCAAAATTTCAGTGACCATCACTGTAGTTCATCCAAAACAAACCAGAAATGAGACTCAAAGTGTTTAATACCGGAATTATTCTTTAAGACTTTTTTTCTTTAACAAAGCATTCACATAATTTGTCTAGTAAATTATACTTATCTCGCAAAAGTTAGCTTGTACGGAACAAAGCATTCACATAACTCGTCTGGGTAATTTACTAATGCCGCAATAGCTAGCCTGTCTGGAACCGAGCAGATATTAAAACACAACACTGTGTGACACTGCATTACATGTGAATGGCCCCTACGCTAATAGGATTTTGTTTCTCTCTCCCTGTCTCGTCCTCAAACCCGAGGACATTGAGACAAACAGACCAGTTCTGGCTGCCGTGGAGGTCAACACACCACTGATCTACTGGCTGCCCTTCAACGTGATGCCCAGCCGATGCCTGACCACCGACGGAACTAGGGCTGCACGATAAGTCGCATGTGTTTGTCAGGCGCATCTCCTCAGTAATGCCGGTTCCTTGATTAGTATTAAATCGCCATCAGCTGTTTTCAGATGTAGCAGCTTTAACTACACAGAGCCGTAGTTCACTGACAATCGGGGCAATTTCGCATTAATTATCGCGGACGTATCGGCTGCGATATGTATGCGATATGGCCCAGCTTGTCAGGGAACTACGGCTCTGTAGTTAAAGCTGCTCCATCTGAAAACAGCTGATGGCGATTTAATACTAATCAAGGAACCGGCATTACTGAGGAGATGCGCCTGACAAACACATGCGATTTATCGTGCAGCCCTAGACGGAACCCGTTAAATCTCCTTATCCGTTTACATCCCATATATATATATATGTGTATATCTTTTCCTCCTAGGACTTTTTGTTCCTCCCTGAGGTTTTTCTCCTAGGGTTTTTTTAACCCCGGGGAGTCAAGCAACATTGGCTTAACTTAGCACCCTCTTGTATACGAGACATTATTAATTTGCTCACTTGTAAAGTGTATTCATAGCCGCTGTATTTTGCTACTTATATTGTCTGTCGATTTTTCTGTTTCCCCTGCTTCTTTTAATGTAAAGCTGCTTTGAAACAACTACAAATTGTGAAAAGCGCTATATAAATAAAATTGAAATTGAAATGTCTCTTTCCTGTTTTACAGATGCAGTGAGGGAGTGATTCCCCAACATCGAGGTGGCAGAGATCCGGGACCTTCTACGGAGGAAGTGCAACAATGCCAGTTACAAGGCCTCCAGTAGTTCAAATCAGAGCTAGATGTCCATATAGTACAAGTTGTTCGCAATTGTTCTCTTCCCGGCATTTCAAAGAAAGTCGACTGTTTAAGGTTCCCCATTTTGCCAATATCTGTTTTGTGTGTTACTTTTGTGTCATTAATAAAGATCCTTTTTTGAAATGCAGTTTGTAATCTGTTTGTGTGCATTTGAACTGAATTGTTATATTATACACTTGTAGTGTAACAGCAATATTCATGCTTAAGTATAACAAAATGGGGATAAAAGTACAAATTAAATATACTTAAAATATAAAAAATACACTATAATAATATTGCACTGAAAGTACGTGTCTATGATGTTTAGGTTATAATTGAAATTCACTTTAAAAACATTATTATTGTCATAGTGGGACACTTTAAAAGCACTAAAAATAGTTAGGAAGTGCATTTGTAGAGCACTTGAAATATTACAGAGGCATACTAAATTAACATAGTTTATACTAATTATAAGTATGATAGCAGTATGCACAAAATGTACTTAAACACAACTATAATTTGTGCTGCAATGGCTTTTTAAGTGTATTTCCATTAAAATTGCAATACAATGCAATTGTACTGTAAGTGTGCTTAATTACTCATAAATCTTGATTTTCAGGAGTGTATTTTAGTGCACTTGAAGTTTAAAAAAAGTTGTTCCATTTTAGCATACTATTTACACTTGAAGTGTAATCAAATAGGTGTTAAGTTGAAGTTAATACATAATTGAGTACACTTAACTATACTTGGATTTGACGAAAATAGTACAAAATCTAGAAAATATACTTAGTACACTTTTTTAAAGTATATTTTTAATAGAATTTTTTTTCACCTGGGAACTAATGTCAACACACCATCTTTGGTAGACTTTTTGTGCCAAAACTGGCATTAGAAAACCATCCAGTGATGCATTTGAAAGTGCTTTGACTTTATAGCCTGTTGATGGAAATGACTTTAAGCAATGAGCGCATGTGCTACGCAGCCTTGTCAACAAGTGTCAGGCAACAAGCGCCTTTGCTTTCTTATGCTTTGTTGTGAAACATACGGCTTGAAGAGTCTTTTCCCTTGCATAGGCCCACTGTATTAAATCATCTTTATCCTTTCCACTAGCCACCATCCTTTTATAGACACAACAAGGACACTTTCTCCCATTTATGGGCTTTTGTGCCGAGCTGTGGTCAGCTAAAGGTGTTCCCTTAAAGAAGGTGACATTTATGTCCGATCTCCTTACTGCTTCACGAAACATTGCAGTGCGATTAAAAAAAACCTACTCAAATATTTCAGTAAAAATAAACAGTTACATCTACAAATGTACATATGTCCAGTATGTTCAATAAAAAATGGTCATGGTCAATGGCTTATACTTTTTAATGTGGCACAGAGGCGGATTGCATGCAAAGCAACAATTAGTCCTACATATTAAATGAACATTAAACGACTGGAAAGTCCTGAAAAGCATTCATTTCAGATATTTTTTCAAAAACTTAAAGTGTTTTACATTGCCAGGCCTATGATTGATGAGTGGTTGCCTTCATCTCTTGGTTCAGGCTGCTGCAAACATCCTTAATTTTCCTTTTGGTCAGAGATCTGTTATTGGAAAGCAGCGGTACATACTTTAGTCTTCATGATGCAAGAATTTTGCAGTGTTTACTTGAGAGGAAAACACGTTTGTGCACAGCTGCGCACCACATAAACATCAGCTTGAACCGAGGAGACAAAAAATTTCATAAGTGACCCGGTAAGCTTTGGTTTTTTCAGCATTCCTCATGCAGTGTGCTCCACGGGTCAGCATGGGTTAGCCGGTCCACGGTGTCCCATAAATGTTTTTTGACAGTTTGTGTGCTGTTAAGGTTTGTTTAGAAGTCTGAAACCAACCAAAAATGAGTCAGTCTTCATTACTTACAAACACAAAACAGATGCACAAATACGAAATGGAAACACATGAGTCAGATTTCCTCTTGTCTGAATGATGTCACAGCCATTTGCTCTTATCTCTTACAGATGTGGAGGTTAATTAAGCAATGGGAAGTCATCAGCACTAACAATCCAGACTTGGCACCCTATAATTTGCTGAGGTGTCTGTCTGCACACATGTGCACGTCTGCAAATGCAGGGATTTAAAGCTTATTAACATAAGCCTGTAAAAAAAACTAGAATATGTGCGATGTAATGATTGCGATTGATTCCTTTAAATGGCTTATTAGAGAATGGCATCTCCCAGTGATGTAAGCCCTAGTAAATGAACAAACAACTGGGCCCAGATTGTGATTTGCAAGCATCCCCTCTTTAGTCCTTTGCTTATCAGTAGTTTGCAAGGAACCATTATCCTGGTCCACAAAAACAACTTGAAACCAGCACTTCTTAATCAAAGTATTTATTTTTGTTTACTTTACTATAGCAACTTAATTTAGACTGAACAGTTACACAACAGACGCCATAGAGTGTTGCTGTTTCATTTATCAGCAAGGATGAATCAAGTCAAAATAATCAGCCTGCGAGGACAGATGTTTGATCCGTAAGTTTCCATCATGTGGTGTGCCACCACCGTCAGACGGAGAAAAAAACGACTATGAAGCTAAACAGAGCAGTTTGTATCGTAACACATGTCTGAGTATTTCAAATGTGCTTTTATGGTTTAGAAAGCAAGATTTAAGTTTCAATAGGTACGTTGCATCTGCAATATAATCCAACATAAACAAAGTGCATCTTTAAAGGGTAAGATGACCCCAAAATAAATATCTGTCATCATTTATGACATAACACTCATGTTCTTAAGTTAAATAACTGAAGGGGGAGATGTAAATGACTTGTAATGTAAGGCTCAAGTAGTAAAGAATGCTTTTATGTCATTCTTTGAGCTTGATAAACAGTCACCATAAACTGTGGTTGTATGGAAAAGATCGCTGTTCCATTTCTCGTTTTGCATTTGATTGATAAAATAATAGCATACGTGTTTGGAAGGACTTGAGGGTATATAAATAACACTACAGTACTTATTTCTACAGCAGTCACTGCACAATGCCGTTGGTTTTCCAATGCCCCAAACTGCAGATTTTATTCGTGCTGGATCCAGATTTTACAGGAAACTCCCTGCAGTTATATACACATATATTTCACTCTCATTCTGAATGTTACGGAGGCCTTGACAACCAAAGCAATGCGAATGCCAACCTGGCAAGTTTTATGTGATTGTTACAAGTACGGGCTGGTGTTTAAGTTGCATTGCGGGTATTCATTGTCAGGTTCAATGCATTTCTCTTGACAGATTTGAAAAATGTTCTTCTCTAAGAGCACACACCTTCAGGGTGACTATTCCTGGATCAGTTTGGAGGTGATGTGCGTCAGGAGTGATTCAAGGGCTGTGGCACAGGGTGACAGAGGAGTGAAGATGGATAGATAACATCTGTTGGTTGGGATTCAGCTTACATAATAGACATAATAATCATGGACCACTGGAAAAACTGCAATCACTTAATCCATGTAATCCACAGATGTTTACTGACGCAAGCCATGCGTCCAGACGCAAACCACGACTGGGGCACTGCAAATCACACTGGTAACCTCCTGTAATCATTTACCACTTTTAAAATGAGACACTGGGGGCTTAGATAAAGTAACTGGTAGTGCAAGGTGCTAACAACACCATGCATTCGATTCAAGGGAACACGCAAATGGTTATAAGTGGGTTCCTGTGGCTGAGTTGATTAAGTGTTGTGTTAGCAATGCAAAGGCAGTCGGTTCAATTCCAAGTGGACTCACAAAAAATGTATGAATTGAATGCACTGTAAGATGTTTTAGAAAAAGTGTGTGCCAAACACATAAATGTAAAAATAATTGTACAGTCTTTGATTCACATTTTGTCTTCTGTAACTTGTTTCCTAAAATGCATAAATGCTACTGAGCGCCCTGTTAACACCTTGTTTCAAAAAAATTGCAAAAATATCATCTTTCAGTTTTGCCAAGATACTTAATTTTAACCAAAGCGCAAATGTGATGTTATTAACAGAATGATCAAGTGGCGCATCCACATCTGAAGATCATGTAATACAGATGCTCCACTAAAATCCCTAATAATTGCAATCATGAAACGATTTCGCCAACTGCCACACAAAAAAGTTTAGCAAGAAGTGGCCCAGGGTGAGACAGCAAGCATCTGTGAGGGACAAATAAAGCCAGTGGAAGGAAGAGAAGGGAAATGTAAACAAACAGTACAAGTGAGCAGATATCACACCGAGCAGAAGGTCGCCTCTCATGGGGCCCTGTCTAAGAGGATCTGATTTCATCCATTCATTCTTCTCCGTCTCGGAGGAAGCCACCAGTTGCTCACAGGATCACAGATGCACCTGGGTTCCCCCGCAAGGAAACCCACAGTTACTTCCCTTGATTCATAAACAATCCCCTAACCACCTTTCTTACACTGGGATAATAATAGATTTTTTTCACGTTTCTGATATTCATGGGATGGATACAGATTCGACATCTTAATTGATAATTGCATATTGTTTTTATACCTCTCTAAAGTACTATTTGGACGAGATTCAGTGTTTCCCACAGGATTTTGAGGAGACTGTGGTGGTGATGACGTCACCCGCTTATTAGCATATATGTGACGTCATCATGTTGTGTTTGAGTTTGATCTAGTGTTGGCACCTGAAATATGTTTCACTTCTACTCTTTGATCTGTATCTGTATTTGATCTGTATTATATATCAAATTATATTTTAAGCCGAATTAAGCGGTTTTAAATGGTGAAATAAAAATGTAAATGGGAATCATGAAAATTCTATTTGTGGGGGCCAGTGTTGATTCTGTGGTGGGCCACCACAAATAAATCAATGTATGGGAAACACTGAGATTAGTTTTACATGAAGAGGTGGGGTATAGCAACTTTTACCAGAGCTTCTCAATGATTTTAGTCCTGTCCGAATGTCAATAATTATTACGGACAATGTCAGTAAAGATTACTGCGACTTTTATCTTCTGTTAAAAGGTCCGGAGACATTACCTCAGGTAATACTAATCCAGTGTGAATAGACCAACTGTAAATATACACGTAAATTTAATCATTTCCTGTTATTTTCGGGTTTCTTTCAAATATAAAATCGCTTAAAGAAGCATTTACTTGCATTCTAGTTGGAAAACAAGTCAGTGGCAATTAAACACAGTGTTTCGAGTTTTCTTGTCTATGTCATGTTGTTTGCACATGTGATATCAGGAAGCAAGGTAATGTGCACGTGACGACGTGACGAGAAGTGACGCGCTGCATAATCGTGTTAACCCTTACTGTACACTTCTGAACGTTTTACTGAGATTTACTGTGGAGTAAACCCACAAAAGTCATATAAAGCCATATGTACAATTGGACACATGTCAAAGGCTTCAGTGTTTAAGGTGTGTTTGAGGTCAAGAAATAGTAGGCTATGATCAAAATATCATTACAATATTACCTTTACTATTGAAGCTCTATTACTATAGTAGGTTTATTAGGCACAATATGCAAATTTCCTGCATATATAATGCTTAGATGATCCTGGATGACCTTTTAATCTATTTAAAAATCCAAATGATTACTTATATTTCCAAGATGTTACACAAACAATGTGGCCATGATCAAGAGTCACTTCATTCATACTGCAGTGTTGGGGGTAACGCATTACAAGTAATGTGCATTACCTAATAATATTACTTTTCTAAAGTAAGGAGTAAAGTAACACATTACTTTTTAAATGTACACATTAATATCTGAGTTACTTTAAAAAAAGTAATGCAAGTTTCTTTCAGTTTAATTAATCAGATTAAAAAAAATATGTACTGAATTAAACTAAACATACATTATGCACTCTATGCGTACACGCCTGTATAGGGAACAGTTTATATAAACAGTTTATAGAGTCAGATACTGAGATGGCAGGCCAGAGCTCAACATTTTTGTGATGAAATATGCAATTTCTGAATGCAGAACGTTTTAGCCAAGAAAAAGGTACGCAAAATATATTTGACTCAACAAAGGGTTACAAATAACCCAGCATTTTGGGTTGAAACATCCCAACATGGGTTAAATTACAACCCAACAGCCTGGGCTCGTCCCTTTTTGACCCAATGCTGGGTTGAAAATAACCCAGCATTTTAAGAGGGCAATTTCTAATGGGCCTGAATATTACTTCTGAAAAATGACTTTTGAAATGGCAATGTTATACTTTATAGACATTTTTGGACTTTATTCACTCTTAAGGGGTGCAAGGATTTAAACCACAAGAAAAGAGTCTCATCATAAAAATAACAGACCTAGTTTTGTTGGCACAGCAGGACAAACCGTGGTCCTTATAAGAGGAAGCCCTGTTGTGGTTTGTACAAAATGAAATACAGCCTAATTTAAGAACTTGGATTCAAAAGCGGTCACTCATAAGCCACTTTTGATGAATCTCTTTAAGATGAGCTAGAGGAGTGGAGAGGCAGAAAAGACAATAAAAACCCTTTGTTTTATCTTATTAAAATAACAGTACAAAACAAAGGGCTGTATGTAAACCAGAAAAAATTTGGATAAGGGATTAGGTTCATATTGCTATGAAGCAGGCAGTTAAATCAATCACTGTTTCCAAGTGTGCTCGAAACAACAAATCATCACTTCCGAGGAAATAGAAGTTATAGCCACTGTGGTTCTTTTGTTCACTACAATAAACTGCTTGAGATTTAGAGCGTGCAGACAAAATGCAACCAGTGTCAAATGTCTTATGTCTGGAAGCTACAGTGTGCATGGAGGGTAATAATAGCCAAACATTTTCATGACAGGTTTCAGTTTAATTTTCAGTTTAATTTAATTATTCATCACAATTCATACTCATTTATGTGGCAAATTTTCAAAGGTGTTTATGTGCACCTTTTCAGATAAAAAAATCTACCGTGAGTGCATGTTTTACGTGCATTTCAAAGATTTTGCTTGGTGTTTCCATCCAGCATTCTGTGAACATTTGCGGCTTAATACGTGGATGGAAACCGAGCTAGTGAAACTGTGAGAAACACACTAATGCCTCATAAAGTTTGTGGCATGTATATGAGAGGGATGGAACTTGAGTTTCAAAGGGATGATTTGGTTTCTCCACGATCACCTCTGAACTCCCCCTCTTAGAATAATGAATGGGAATGGAAGGGCAGAGGGCTGGCAGCCGATAGCATGGGAATCTGGTATAAGGTAAGCGGTTTTAAAGGGGACATTTCACAAGACTTTTTTAAGATGTCAAATAAATCATGGGTGCCCCTAGAGTACGTATGTAAAGTTCTAGCTCAAAATACCATCTAGATAATTTTTTATTCCATGTTAAAATTGCCACTTTGTAGATGTGAGCAAAAAGTGCCATTTTTGGGTGTGTCCTTTAAAATGCAAATAAGCTGATCACTGCACTAAATGGCGCCGTGGTTGGATAGTGCAGATTAAGGAGTGGTATTATCCCCTTCTGACATCACAGAGGAAGCCAAATTTCAATGACCTATTTATTCCGCATGCTTGCAGAGAATGGTTTACCAAAACTTAGTTACTGGGTTGATCTTTTTCACATTTTCTAGGTTGACAGAAGCACTGGGTATTCAATTATAGCACATTGACTGAGTAAGACTAAGTCAAACATTGGAATCAATGAGTGAAAGCAAACTTTGAAGCTCCAAATCTCATAATACTTTCCAGACATTTTTGAGGCAGTTTATCATCATTTTTTAAATCATCACAATATCAAAGGTTTGATTTCACTAAGAAAGTCAATTTGGGTAAATATCAAATGATTACTGTATAAGTCAACTATTACTTTACACATAAATGTTAAAACACAACGTGTAGCAAAAGTTCAGACAATTATAACCAGCTGCCTGCAACATGCTGAGGAAAAGAGGCCAGTCACAGTAGCATGCCTTTAAAATAGAGAACAAAGAGGAAATGAGCTGAGGGCCCAGTTCTCCTCTTCCTGCATTCTCTCCAGATCCACTCACAGCTCTTTTTGATCTGTTCTCTGTTTGTCAAGATCTTCCTGATATATTTTAGAAAGAAAGTCAGCTGCAGTATTGCTCAAATCAAACATAACTGCCGAAGGAATTTAAGTCATCAGCGTTTTATCAAGTAGCTACCACCCACTGATAGATCAATTATTTAATCTCACCTGTTCTCAAACACTTAAGGTGTGTCTTTGTGAATCATATTACCTACTGATTAACTCATTTCCTCTGTTAACACGTGTGGACAAAGCAAGATTACATTTTTTCTAAACACAGCACAGATTATAAAATAGGCTACCATAAACGTTTTGTTCCTGAATGGAAATGATGACTGTTACATCATTAAACAGCTGTCAAAGTATGTCATCTACAGTAACTTGGACCATAAGTGGTTAGTCACAGTCTAGAACACTACTTGTTCTGCGATGAGGTGTGTTTCACAGATTCCAACTTCTGACTAAACTCAGGAATATTTCAGTTTTCCAACAGAATGCATACTGTATGTTCACTCTGTTTTTTTATGACTGTTTAACGTTTAATGTCAAGAAGGAATGTCGACTGGTGGTTTGCCTGTCAGAAACGTAACAAAAATAACTGTCGTGTCGTGACATGTGCGCCGGATTCTTCTAAGAATCGCAAATGTGAAGACTACAAAATGCTCATAGTGGTAATGTCATAAAACAGAGTCAGTGACCTTAAAAAGGCACTGCATCTTAAATGGACCTCTCATCTCAAAACTGAATGGCATTTTTGGTACCACTGAAATAATGCGGATTCAGCAACATACTGAACTATAATGTCTCAACCTAGTTATCTTTCAACAGGTGATGCCCATAGACAAGTTTTGTGCCCACAAAAATATATTGTTGTGTTACAGCAGTTATTATAAAGAAGTATGTAAATTCCCATATGAAAATATATTATAGTGTATACTTTAGTATTTAACCTAGTAAACTGTACTAAAATTCCTAGATACTATAGTGTTTTTGAAACTTATTATAGTGCTGAAGTATATGGTATGATACTAAAATAGCCTTATTATAGTAAATCACTATAATACAGTATAATATATACTAAAGTTTACTCTAGTAAATATGTGGGTTAATATAGGCTAGTGTAGAGTAGCTAAACAATTTAACTAAGATGTATTTATTTATTTTAAAATAAAAAATAGGACATACAAGAATACACAATCAAAGGTGTTTAGGCTAACAATAAGACTGCAGCGTTAATATTTCAGTTTACAACAGCTTGCAACTTGTATGAATGAAAACTTTCTCAGGTACACAATCCATTGATTTTTACTTTCTAGACAGAAAGTTTCATCAATGAATGAACAAATTAACGAGTTTCTCATTTTAAAGAACGTTAAAGACAAAAGAAAAAAGAATCGCGCTTACCCTGTAAATTCTCTTAAAAGACACGCGCCGTGTCGCGCCTGTCTGCCCGTCTCGAGCGCGTTGGGGTCAGCGGAGTTAACTGTTTAATATTTCTGTACTCCTGTTGCTTTATATGGGTGTGCAGAAGATGGATCCAGCTCTTTCTCAAACCACCGACCGGAGAAATGATAGCGCTCAACTCTTCCATGTGTTACTATACAGAGGAAGTTAAGTGAGTCACAAGCTCCCGCCCCAATGAATGAAAGGTCTTCCTACTTTTGTCAAATTTCAACGAAATTAAGACAGTTTGCCTTAATTGTGCTATATTTGCATTAAAAAAGGCCGAAAGTCTTTTTGGTATAGCCTGTTGTACCTGTTACTTGACACCCAAAACTGACTGATGTTAATCATCGATCACAACAATAAGAAACTTTTGCCCCTCACTCCTGCTGTATAGGGCATACAGACTGGGATAGTGGGTTAATGGAACAGGGCTGTATTGATTTGATTTATGAAACCAGACTAACTAATATAAAGCCTAACAGGCATGTTTCCAAAAGGATTCTCTTCACATAACTATAACTCACAGTCCAAACAAACCAACATAGCCTATTGTCGAATCATTAATAACATGCAACTTCTGTTGCAATGTTGGCATGCTTTATAAAAACATGGATCTCCTCCAAACAGTTTCTGTCAGTTTTTGTTTCCCTGTTCTTTCTTTATGTTGTTTTATCTATTTGGCAGTCGCTTTAATCCAAAACAATTTACATCGCATTTAATCTACACATTGTTTAATTAGTTTGTGCAAAGTACAACTTTTTCTGATACTAACAATGCTCAACTGAACCACAAATAGACAATATAGACCAATTATATTGATGTCTAACATCAAATGTATTATGCTTGGCCATTTATGGTTTAACCCAGCTTCACAAACTTTACTTTTAAGAATTAGGTAGGCCTACTTCAGGCACTTCATTTTCTTCGAGTGTATTATTGTATAATAATAGAGGTAAGTGATGCTTTGATATCAGTTTTCACTTTGTAGTCATGTACTCAAATAGCACTTTCATATTCACAATACACACTGCCAGTTGGGAAATGTAAATACTAGTATTATGACCGTTAAGGGTCTCGTATTTAATGTTTACAGGGCTTTGTGGTCATAGTGTGAGAGTATGCACCAAACATCCACGAGAGACTTTTCCTGGAAGAATAAAGAAGCGTTATTAACAGCCATGGTAAAATGTAAATTATACGTTTTAAATCTGTTAAATAGTTTCATGTGTCTCGTGACCGGTTTCATGTGTTTCAAGAAATACTCCTCAAAAGTAAACTTTCCTAATTGGACCGAATGACTTCATTCAATAAACAGGAGTCATAAAAAATATCTCATACTGTAATGTATAGCACTCATACAGGTGAACAACACATGCTAGTTAGCTGTGACCACCAATAAAGTGAAGGCGGACTTCACATCTCTTTATGTTGTTGCTGTCCTATAGAAACTTGGTCAGGGCAGAAATTCCAAAATATTGAGCTCAGCTTTTGGTTAGTACTATTATGTCATTTGTGTGATTTTAAAGGCCTATATTAAAAACCAAACAGTTATATATCTGTCAAGTAAGGGTATTCCACAAACTTACAGTAACTTAACCTTTTGTACTGCCCATTTAACATCCTGCTGTCTCTTAAACACATGTTTAAATCTTTAGGTGACAAAGATGTTTTTTGTCTAAAGGCTATAATAAGATTAAAATGCATGCACTGAGCAAAAAATTATAAATATAATGTTTATTTTTAATTTGCTTTGTTTCAGCATCCGTAGGAAAAACCCATGAGTTGACTTAGTTTTATAAGTCTTGCATAATGCATTTGAAAGCCCACAAACCCAAGGTTATTCAGACCAATGCAAGGCTATGCAATCATATGGAAAAAGTTACCCGAGGCGTAAAATTTAGCAATTATGTGTACAGTTTTCTATAAGCAGTCTAATGAGGCACATCACAGACAATTGCACATGTGGATATATATTTAGTGCTGAAGTAAAAATGTGAGTTTTTTATATAAAGATGTATGATGTGTTATACCGCACATTGGGAGAGACCTCAAAGCACCAGCACATGATCTGTGTTTTTGACTAATGTCCAGTGTTTTTGAGCTCTCCAAACGAATAATGGTTGTTATATCTAAGCTGTTCTTGCTAATGTTGCGTGACTCATTTTGACACACCAAGTGGTTATTATCTGTCTCTCCCCCGTTTATTCCCAGAACAGGACCGCTACTTATGGTAAACTGGACTTTCATAGCTGCGTGAGGTGCACAGTGTCATCAGTGCTAACATTTGTCATGTTGATGCACAAAAGCTGCCTTTTGGATAAGATTGAAATTGGGTGCCTGTATTATAGTAGAACCTCTTTTAAATTTCTGTATTAAATTATTATTTGTTAGTGTTAACCAATCTCTTTGGCATGTAAAGGCTGTCATTATCATGACCTAAGTGATTTAAAGTGTCAGCATATTGGCCAAGACATAAACTATGTGGCTCAGCACCCAGGGTTTGTTATAATTATTCGCTGCTGAGAGTCTGGCTGTCTTCCCTATGCAGAACAGTAGACAAGTAGGACTCAGGTGATTGATAACAGTGTTTAGATGGCCCTATAAAGCTAACGTTATGGTGTAAACTGAATGTAAATGATACTTCAGCCTTTTCTAGGCTTGTGTGAAACACATTGATCAATGATTTGTATTTTTTGGAACAAGAATGAATAGTTTACTTTCATAACAGAAGTATATTTTACTTGTGCGTTTAACTGTCAGAAATATGAAACTTAAAAAACGTCACATAATCTTACATAAAACCTCACAAGAGCTTACATCTGGATGATTCTACTGGTTTTGCGGTGGATGACACTGCCATCTGGTGTTGACATTTTTCTAGCGTTACTTTATCTTGTGTTATTTCATTTTTTTTATGGGTTTTATGCATTTTTGTACAGTTATTAATTATATTGGCATAATAAACTTCAACTAAACGTTTGAAATAAATTATGTCGAATACTGAAGAATTCATACCAATGTTGCGAATCTGCTGCTGCGAAACATCACGTTGATCTACTGTAGTAACGTTACCCACGTGAGTGAAGTATCACACATGCAAGATTGTTCAGTGTATGGACAGTTTACTCCATAGGATCTCTTTCTCTATTTTGTTTTCAGATATTTACAACCATGTCTTCTTTTCGAAAAGCGTTGAAGTCCAAACAACGAGACCACAAAGAGCGATCACAGGTAAACACATTTTTAAATCGGATGTTTAGTTAAACCAGTCTTTGTACAAAAATCCTTCCCAAACGATGCAATCTGTGTTTTTTTGTTTATTTTAATAAGGTAGTTGTTGTAAAGATTATATTTGACTGTAGAAGTTATATGTGAATGTAACTAGTAAAGCTTATCCTTTTTTGTCCGATAGCCACTTTAGCTAATGCATAACTTTGCTAAGCAACACAGCAAGACGTGGCCGGTCATAGGCTTTAAGAAATCTATAACGTTAAATGTATTAATTCAGTAGTATTTATTCATTAAAAGTGATTTGTTTTCTCTCTGTCGCAGCTCGGTTTCAGAAAACAGTTGGGACTGTTGGAGAAGAAAAAGGACTACAAACTCCGTGCAGAGTAAGCAAACGTTGTTTTTTGTTTTGTTTGCAATACAAAGCATGTTTTATTTTTACACAATACTCTATATTCGTATGTACTTCATCCTGTCATTATATTGTCAAAAGTGTTTTGTTATTCAGCCCAAGTAGCAGAATCACTCCTTATAAATATATATATAAGGTCACGTGCTATCATGTAATAGATGTAAGCTATTTGTATAATGTACTGTATTGTTATTGTGCTTGTTATTAGAAAACAACTGAATAACTGTGGTTTATATTTCCAGCATAGCTTGTTTACTTATCTGTTTCTGTCATTTTGTTATGCAGTGATTACCACCGGAAACAGAAAACTCTCATGGCCTTGCGTAAGAAGGCTATGGACAAAAACCCTGATGAATTTCATTTTAAAATGATACACAGCCAGTTAAAGGTTGTTAATCTCATGATTGTAAATTAACAAATCAATAGTACACAGTGGGTTTTCTATGACTATACGGTGTCAGCTACTCTGCTTAGTGTGCTACTGTTCATTGTGAATAGGATGGGGTTCACGTAATAAAACCAAAAGAAGAAGAAATGACAGAGGAACAGAAGAAGGTGATGAGGACCCAGGACATCAGATACATTGAAATGAAGAGGGTCTCTGAGATGAAGGTGGGTGGTTATTCTTGCACATGGTAACTGTCCGTGTAATGATTTTGATGTGGGAGTACTATGCAGGCATCCTGTTATTCCTTAAAAGCTGAGAACCATTACGTATTAAATAGGTTTTTTTTTTTTTTTTTAGAAAGTTGAAAGGTTGAAGTCAGAGCTCCACCTCCTTGATAATGATGATGATGACGATGATGAAAAGAAGAAGAAGAAGCATGTATTTTTTGTTGACTCAAAAAAAGAAGGTACACATTGTTAATTATATTTTTACATTTTTATTCTGATTTTTGTAGGTTTAAGCTAGAAATGCTGTTGATTTGTGTATAAACTACAGTGTTATAAATATTTTGCATTCAACTTCTGCTGTAGCTTGTGTATTAATCTTGTTGCCTCTTATGCAAATTGTTTTGTTCCTCTTGGTTTGTCACCTAAAAGCATCTCAGTGACTTAATGTAATATACTGTTATAATAATACTATTAAACCTGTTTTGCTGAATGGTAGTGGAGGACTTTGACCTGGCCAAACACCTTAACACGGTGCCTGAATTGGTGAACCGAACATATAACAGACCTACAATACAGACATTAGAAAGCAAGAGCATTGGGGGAGCAGTGGATCCGCGACAGATAAAGGTTAGCATGCAATACGTACAAAATAATATGTTATATGTCTTTACTGTGTCTAGTGTACTGCAAATTTTTTTACTTTCCATTCTGACACACAATGTATGCTTTTATTGTCCTTTTGTACAAATTCGTCATTTGTTTCCTACTTTTATATTATGTCCCCATTTTCAGAAACTTGCTAAACAGAGGAAAAATCAGTATGAGGTGCTCTCACAGCGTATTGACAGAGAAAAGAAGATGTTTGTCATTAGTCAAAAGATCCAGACCAGAAAAGATCTACAAGTGAGTCCATTCATCTAAACCTTACTTAAACCCCTCACCTCTGGATAAGATATTTCTAATAACATCTAAATTCATTAATGCATAAATACATTAATCAATGAATTTTGTTTTCTGTTACTTATGTCATCATAATTTACTTATTATGCATATGGAGTTTGTTTGTGTTTTTGTATGACACTTCTGCATCTCTTGACAGGATAAGGTTAGGAAAATAAAGGTTCGTAAAGAGACCGAAACTGCCCCTGCCATCTATAAATTTGAGGCCAAGAGGAAAAGATAATGCATTGTGTCTCCATATCTACACAATTCTGCCACTGCCCAGTTCTCAACAACTTAAAGGTGTCATTGCTGTGAAATGGACTGAATCTCTGGATTTCTTTATAACAACTAAACAACAGATTGAGAGACCAACAATGCTGAGTCTTGTAGATTAAAAAAGACGCATGTAAATATTTATTATAAAGGAAAAATTGTGAGGTGGTTTAATGCTTTGTAATAAAACTGTTGATGTAATTTCTTGTCTGTTTCAGTAGATGGCACTGGTACTTCTTAAGAAGTTGAGCAACTTTCTAAGCAACTTTACATCTCTTAAAATACTGCCACCACTTCTTAAAATTAAATTAATAGCATCAGCTTTATTCAGTGATCACAAACAACTGGATTTGTCGTTGAAGAGCTTGGTGAGCTTGCTGTCAAAATTGCATTTAAACTCGTTTTTTTTTTACATCTCCCATATAATTTAAGCTTTGTCGGTTTAATGACTTTTGCACATTTCTGTGAAGTCTAAATAAATAATATACTGTTTTAAAAGCAACAAAATTATAAACACCCCTGATCCTGCTTGTGTAATTGTGCACGTGAAAGGTTGCGTGTTGTCTGCGCAGACTGGGCTTCGAGTGGTCTATGTACAGTGTGATTGATCATGCAGGTGGCAGCGGCTTCATAAACAGTCCTCATCCATTACTCTCTCCTGGGGAAAAGAGCAGGACAATGTCAGGAACAGCTAAATGTCACTATGTTCAGGGTGAGCCAGACCTGTTTCTTTGCCAACGCTGATCAGAAGACAGGTATTTGATCTGTGAGGGGTTGTATATTAGATGATGCTTGTGTCTGCGCTAAACGTCATATATTTCAGTTGCTTGCTTACGTGCTATAATAGTCAGTGTCTGTTCATAGTGACATGGACAGGCACGTCTAAGCTTGGTGATATTTACAATTCAGCTCTGTGTGACCTATCAATATTGGCCTTCTGTGTTTGCACAATTCTCAGACAAAAACTGCCTCCGCGAGTGCGCGCATTCATGCGTCATGTGTATGAACATTCGTCACTGCGCTCGCAACAGTCGGTTATGGAGGGTACGCAGCCGTGTGCGCAGTTCCGCTGTTCTTCCTGTTGCCGTTACACAGAGAAGCACTGTTCTAACTGAAGCCTGTCTTTCATTCACGTCAGCTTTTGCTCTGGGGTCACGGCTGCAGGTCGGGGAGTGCGGGGTGTTGGTAGTGACCCCTAGATTTTAAAGATATCGGTCAAAATCATCTACATTGTCCCATAAGGTTTTTCACATTAGGAGATGTAAGAGGCCTCCCGTTGCCCTCGGGAAACTCTCTGGTCGTTTGTTAAGGGTTTGGGGTAAAACTTGAGTTGACGTTAGCGTTTGAAAGACTAGTTTTTATGAGAGAGCCTACTATCTGAATTCAAGACTGGCCCTCTGTGGTTTTGCTTTCTGTTTTATCTGCCGTTGCAAACTGTAATTTATTGTGTGCTAATGTGTTAAGTGTGATGTGGGACAGCTGGTCCATGACAACATTGTTCCTTGGAATGAATGGATTTTTGTCCCCAAAAGATCTGCTAAGAGAAAACTGTCCGGTTACAGAAGCCAAATCCTAGTACAAATCCTAATTTGTACATACAATTTTCACTTTAGGACAGGAGTAGATAAAAAAATAATCACACAATAAGTGAAAATACTAGGTTATATTTGAAGAGTTTGGTTCCAAAACGCAATAAATCCATTTTGACAAATTTCGGTAAAAAAAGTGTTTTCTATACCAAGAAAGTGACAAAGAGACAAACTTTCACATAGCATAAAACATAAAAATTCAAATCCATAACATTTATTATAAAAACTAATAATTTTTTCCACAAAATGCAATAAATCCATGACAAGTTTTTTTCCCAAAATTCTATAAATCTATTCAATCAATATATAAATGTGCATTCATCTGTGGCATTTTATTTTCATTTAGTAGAACAGTTGTACACAATGATTAAAAAAATAAACATTAATGGCATTAATCAAAATACTTACTTTGTCATATTAGGAACACTGTCATTGCTGCGCGGTTATACTTGACGTCGTGCTTAACATTTTTCACAGCGATCAGCTGTGATTCTCGTTGACTTTGAGTAAAATTATGGAAAGTTTTTCATAAGTTTCCCTGGGGTCAATGTGTTAGCACGAGAGAAGCTAGATGCTGTCAGGAGAACAAGCGACCTTCTCCCGAGTGCCTCTCGCGTAAATTATAAGATCTTACGTTAGGCTTACGTTTCTTTCCTGTCACCGAAAACCACAGGTTAATCAATGCTATTAAAGTATTATTTTGTTTTTGTTTGTTTGTTGATCACGAAGTACAAAGTAGATGAGGAAAACTAGGACTCTGTGTACTCAACACAGCGCCATTGTTTGTGTACATTGCGTGGAATGGTGCGCTGTAATTTGTGGAGCGGATTTATTGCATTCTGTAGAAAAGGAGGAGTGGCGTTTATTGTGTTTTGGGAAAAAAGGGAGAAAAGATGACAGAATAACACGGCGGATATTGGATTTTGCGTAAAATTAAGAATTTACTTTTAAATACTGACCTGATATAATACTGATTTTGGCAGTAACTAATTTTTTTCAAAAATGGCATTTATTGCGTTTTGGAACCAAACTCTTCATTTACACTTCACTCTCATCTTGTAGCAGCGACCACTAAAAGCGATACTTAGCAGCAAGATATCAAAGCTTGTTTCAGTTCATACAAAAGAAGGCCATCAGGAAAGTCATACAGGTTTGTAATGGCATGTAAGCAAATGTGACCCTGTCTGTAAAAACCCAGCTATTTTCTACATTAAACCACCGTATAATGTAAAGAACATTCTGTAAAAATATAACCATGATCCTTAATATGCACCGAGTAAGGCCATGTCAAAGATTGATATCAATGACTGTAACCAAACTTTGATGCTCGTAATCTCATAATTACTGTAGATTGTAAGACTTTAGCCTATAGGTCACAGATTATGACAATTTTATTTTTTATTTTTGTTTGAGTTATATATCTGGCACCTGGATATAGTTGTCATTTATAACATATAAACTGAAAGGTTCATTGAAACATTTTAATAGTAATTTTACCTCACATTGTACATTGTAGAAAAACTAACTAAAATCACACCACAGTGAAATCATTAAGATGCGTAATTGGGGTAATGCCTTAACCTGACAGCAGTAATTAATATTAAGTGATTCTGAATGGTGATAATAAAATGAGCTGTAAATCATTTTGTGGCACCTCAATATGTCAGTGGAACTCATAGCAGAGCAGTTTATTGGAGGTGGGTATCTCTTAAATTTAACAAGATATCTAAAAATTCTATTTGATGAGATTTTATTTTTGTAGTGGAAAGTGCAAAGTGTTTTACTAAAAAGTTACCCTCTGTCTTTTGCTTTGCTTTATACTGTCTCTCAAATTCTGAATATCCCCACATTGGTGTATTAATTCAAATAAAATGCACTTATATAAATACAGTCGTGGCCAAAAATATTAGCACCCTTGGTAAATATGATCAAATAAAGCTGTAAAAAAATTCATCTGCATTGTTAATCCTTTTGATTTTTTATTTAAAAAATTCACAAAAATGTATCCTTTCATTGGATAATAGGAATTTAAAATGGAGGGGAAATATCATTATGAAATTAATGTTTTTCTCAAATACTCGTTGGACACAATTATTAGCACCCCTAGAAATTCTTATTGGTAAAATATCTCCGAAGTATATTCACATTCATTTTCACAATTTTCAGAACTCCAGCATGATTGTAAACACAAAATCATTCAGCTCTGGCTTCTGTTTCACAAAAATATAAAGGAGGGGAAACAAAGCCTAAATTCCCTTAATCATCCATCACAATGAGAAAAACCAAAGAATATATTTCTGATGTGCAGCAAAAGATAATTGATCTTCACAAATTGGTGAAGTGGCTTTAAGAAAAGAGCTAGAGCAGTGAAAATGAGCATTTCCATCATCAGGGCAATAATTAAGAATTTCCAACCATCAGAAAATGTTACAAAACTGCCTGAAAGAGGACCTATGCTTATATGGTCCTAATGTGCGGTGAGAAGGAAAGTTTGAGTAGCTAAAGACTCTCCTAGGGTCACAGCTGAAGAATTGCAGAAAATTGTTGAGCCTCTGGTTCAGAAAACCTTTTAAAAAATTGTCAAACAGAACCTACATCAACACATGTTGTTTGGGAGGGTTACAAGAAAAATTCTCCTAGCTCATTCAAAAACAAACTAAAGCATATTCAGTTATCAGTCATGACTGGAACTTTAAATGGGAATGGCTTCTATGGTCAGATGAAACTAAAAAATGAGCTTTTAGCAGCAAACACTCAAGATGGGTTTGGTAAACACAGAGAAAAAAAAGTACCCCATGTGTACAATGAAATATACTGCTGTGTTTTTGATGTTGTGGGCCTATATTTCTGCTGGAGGTTCTGGACATCTTGTTAAAATACATGGCATCGTGGATTCTATCAAATACCAACAGATAAAAAATCCGTAAGTGACTGACTCTGTTAGAATTCTTATAATGGGCCATGTTTGGATCCTCTAACTGTACAATAACCAAAACACAAACCTCAAAAACAACACAAAAATGGGTCACTGAGCTCAAAACCAAGCTTCTGCTAAAGCCATTTCACTCTTCTGACCTGAACCCCACAGAAAATGAGAGGAGTGAACTGAAGAGGAGAAGCACCAACATGTAGCTGGGAATCTAAAAGGTCTGGAGTGATTCTGGATGTAGGAATGGTCTCTGATCTCTTGTTAGGTGATTTCTTACCTCATCAGGCATTATAGGAGAAAATTTAGACCTGTTAAATTGGCAAATGGAGGTTTTAAAAAGTATTGAATAAAAGGGTGCTAATAATTTTGGACAATGTGTATTAGAGAAAAACATTTATTTCATAATCATATTTCCCCCTATTTTAAATTCTTATTATTCAATAAAAGAATACATTTTTGTGAATTTTTTAAATGAAAAATCAAAAGGATTAACAATGCAGATGAATTTTCACAGCCTTATTTGATCATATTTACCAAGGGTGCTAATATTTTTGGCCACGACTGTATATATATCTCTCAAATGCAGAATTTTTTAGCATCTAAGGGAAAACATTTTTTGTTTTTACAAGCTATTCCATAAAACCAGTTTAAATTTTACACCTGCATTTATTACAGCAATCAAATTTACTTTCCTAGATGTTTTTCGCCCTTAATCCTGCATGCTTGAATACATTTTAATTTGCAACAGAAAACATTGGAAACAAATATAGAACTACATCATGTATAACAATTTCCCAAATATATGCCTTATTCATTCCACCACCATGTTGATTCCAAACCGAGGCTGTGAGGGATTTTATGATAACAACTACAAATACATCTTCAGTTTGTGTAGATCATAATAGTATGTCACATGTATTGTCTCCGTTATGTTTTTTTAAGACATGAACATTGACTTAAAGGGATAGTTCACCCAAAAATGAAAATAATGTCATTAATGACTTACCCTTATGTTGTTCCAAACTTGTTCATCTTCAGAACCAACCAATTAAAATTTATTTCTGATGCTTCAACACATTCTAACTGACCCACTGATGTCACATGGACTACTTTGATGATGTTTTTATTACCTTTCTGGACCTTTCTCCGCATTTTTCCGTGGCCCTGCTCAACTGTTTTGTCCTATTTTCTTACCATTTTCGCTTCGCTTTAGGGTTAGATTTCCATGCAATGACCCTACCCAAACCCAACTCTAACCTCAACGCCAGGCGACAATTGTTTAGAAAATATAAAAGAATAAATCAGAAAAAAAGTATAAACCAATATTTAAAGTGACATACTAACGCAAACACCAAATCTAACCCTTAACCGAAAATGGTTTGAAAATAGGAAAAAGCAGTTGAGTAACCAATCCGTGAGAATGCCATGGATAAAGAAGTCCGTAGCAGGGCCACGGAAAAATGCGGAGATCCGTGAGAATGCCACGGAAAAATTAGCAAAAAATTCCGTGACAATCCCAGACGGAATGTAGTGAGATCAGAACACAGTTTAAGATGTTTTATATTAGTGGGTCAGTTAGAATGTGTTGAAGCATCGGAAATACATTTTAGTCCAAAAATAAAAAAAATTACGACTTTATTCAGCATTGTCTTCTCTTCAAAAAAACAAAAAAAAAGCTGGGGCGCACCAGATAACATGTCAGCCACGTTGTACGTCAGACTTCAGTCTCGTGCATGCGGTTCACAACAGAACTGGAAGAGAAGACAATGCTGAATAAAGTTTGGACTAAAATGTATTTTCGATTAGGAATGGGACGGTTAGAAAATTTCATATCATGATTATAGTGACCAAAGTTATCACGGTTATCAATATTATCATGGTTTTCTTAAATTGAGATGGAATTGTTCAAAAAGAACTGATACACACACTGAAAACATTTTAACAAGTTTTATTTTTGAAAATCAGCAAACAACAAATTTAATTAGCAGCTATATGCAATTTTTTAAGCATAGACATTAAATCAGGGGTGTCCAGGCTTTTAAAATGATAAAGCTGACAAGACCTACCTGCTAAAAAACATTTTTAACAAAACACTGTTAATTTTTTTTTATAACACTTAAGGGTGTGTTAGGAGGACTATATCTCCGTTTAATTTAGAGCTGTCACCATTACTCCATTCTTTTTGAGCAGTTAAAAAATCCTTGAGTACATGCCGAGTACTCCTTATAGCGGAATAGCGGAGATGCGGTTTTGATGAAATAAACTAGAAAATGACAACATTATCAGAAGCATCTCTCTCGTTCGGTCGGTCGATCGATCGCGCGCACAACCACCGCATGAAGGCAAGAATGTGCATCCAAATTTCGGAAGTTAGACGACTCAGCTGCAGCGAGCAGGCATAAGATTTCTAAATACACACTTGAGAAGAAATGCGCAGCAACTCAAAAAGACTTGTTTCTAAGATCATAATGCCAATTTGGCGCTTTGTTTTCCGAAGCTCGTGGAGGCGTGGAGCAGCATACACAGTTATTAACTTATGTGCGATCTACCGGCATTGCATTTGCGATCGACTGGTCGTACTGGACACCCCTGCATTAAATGAACATTAACATGGAGCCCTGAGATGTATGTTTTAATGAACAGTACCTTAAATAAGAAACATCAATGCACACATAAGCAACGCATTAAAACACAGTGCACCTGTTACTGCCTTCCGCCACGCCTTCTCATGCAAAAACCAATGTTGCAAGCGCGCGCCTGCGTCAAGCTGATTCTGGCTGGACAGGATTTACCGCGAGTTTTCAAAATCACGGTAATCAAACACGGTTGTAATGATCATTACATTTTAAACGATAATACTAACCGTCAGGACATTTTATCATGGTTAATCGTAAAACCGGTAATCGTCCCATCCCTATTTTCGATGCTTTAACACATTCTAACTGACCCACTAATGTCACATGGACTACTTTGATGATGTTTTTATTACCTTTCTGGAGAAAGGAACAGTATACCGTATAGATTTTCAATGAAGGGTCAGCAAGCTCTCTGACTAAATATAAAACATCTTAAACTGTGTTCCGAAGATGAACGGAGGTCTTACGAGTTTGGAACAACATTAGGGTGAGTCACTAATGACATTATTTTCATTTTTTGGTGAACTATCCCTTTAATAACGTGTGGTTGACTTGAAAACCAGCTATTTAAATTCATTGTTGCAAGTATTGTTAGAGGTAAACCCCATATGACCCCACAAAGTTGTGTACACATGTTATTTAGTTAGAATCCTGCCTCTGTTGATTTCGGTCAATGTGCTTAAAAAACTTACCGGAGAAAAGTTTTTAACATATTAATGCATTTTTTATGTACTTAGTTATAAGACTATATTAGTGTTTTAAAGAAAAGTAAGCATGCTAACAACATTAGAGATTAGCCAACAAGCTAATAACAAAACAGATTTTATGTACACATTGCACTGCTCTTATTTCAAAATTAGGTCACAAGTTCCTTCTCACTTTAACAATCCATGATTTCTGAGGTTTTTGTTCTGTAGAAATTTGTAAAATGATGTATTTTTTGTGTTTTGATGGCTAAATGACCAGCATCCCAGTATAAAAGCCTAGTTTTGGAATCAACATGGCGGCGTACTGAATAAGGTTTTCACAAATATATACGTGAATTCACCTTTGTGAATCACAGTTCACTGTAAGTAAGGCCATTCCTTAATCACTCTTTGTATGCCATAATATTTGTGTCTTTGGTTGGCCTTGGCTGTTATTATAGCACCTGAGCCCACTGGATGTCGAGTCCTTAGCCATCTCTTCTCAAAGACTCCTTTCATGGGAGAGGTTAAGAACGCACTAATCGATTTGCCAATTATGGTGCGGGGTAACAAGGAGGGCAAACGGTGGAATCGGAGGGTCGTGTGGAGAAAAAATGGCTGAGGTTCTTACATATGCCCCTTTGAGTTTCACTGTGGTTTGTCACCCAGCTTTGAAGTAGTGGGTTGTAGAGAGAGCTGGAGGCTGGGGGTTTGTGTCTGCGCTAGAGGGAAGGCGATTGAAGGAAAATCTTTATAACCCTCACTGTGTGCGTGTGTGTGAGGTGGGATCACAGAGACTCCTTTAAATTGTCACTAATTAGCCATGAGCCTGTTTGGAAAGAGGCACTTGAATTGATTAAATTTGCATGGGAGCCTAAATCACGTAAAGGCCTCCTCCCAAGCGGAGCTCATCTCCCCCTTCGCTCCCCAGACGTGGCGGGCCCATGGGGGGGACCCGCTGCGGGTGAGAGGATGGGACAAGGCGTGGCGTGCACCCATCTGCCTGGGTATTACCGTTAGTCCATCACTCTCCCACTGGCAGCCGTGTGCCTGGGGGATGTGTTCATTACACTTTAACTACTGGATCTGTCCTTGTCTGCAGGCAGCCTGGTGTCATTGTCTGTCTATCTCTGCGTATCCCTCCACACTCCGTTTCACTCATTCTTATAGAAAAACACGCTCGCTTTGTTTATTATGGCATGTTAACTAATGCAGCTTTTGTTGGGTTTATTTAATATAATTAAAGTAGGTTGTAGTTTTTCTGCATTGCTCTTTACTTTCACAAAATTTAACATGATGATATTTACAGTGATTTTTAGTATTACAGGTTGACATTTATCAATTTTAAAGGGACACTCAATTTTTTTTGAAAAAAATATGCTCCTTTTCCAGGTCCCCTAGAGTTAAACATTTGATTTTTACCATTTTGAAATCCATTCAGCCGATCTCCGGGTCTAGCGGTACCACTTTTAGCATAGCTTAGCATAATCCATTGAATCTGATTAGACCATTAGCATTGCGCTAAAAAATAACGAGTTTCAATATTTTTCTTATTTAAAACTTGACTCTTCTGTAGTAACATAACATTGTGTACTAAGACAGAGGGAAAATAAAAAGATTGCTTACTTTCGGGCGCTGCGTAATATTGTAATATCACGGCTCCGGCTGCAGCCATGTGTCAGTAGCAAAGTCCTTGATTATTACGCCAGAATGAGAATATAGTTCCTAGCCATATCGGCATAGAAAATCGCAACTTTTAATTTTCCGTCAGTCTTAGTACATTATTTAACTACAGAAGAGTCAAGTTTTAAATTGGAAGAATATCAAAACATTTTGGTTATTTTTAAACGCCCGATGCTAATGGTCTAATCAGATTCAATGGATTATGCTAAGCTATGCTAAAAGTGTACCGCCAGATAACAAACTGATAACAAATATTTTTGGTTTTATACCAAACATCAACAAACCTGAAAACAGGTCTCATCATATCCCCTTGTCAAAGAAAGTGTTAACAGCCTTATAAACTGACAGCGATATGGACTTCTTATACTGTCAATAAATGGTCCAAGCTGTCACTAGGGCAGTACCCTTTAAAAAGGTCAAAATAAGTACCATTTAGGTACATTTACATTTGGTGCCATTAGGCACCTTTGATTTACTAAAATGCATTCTTTGCTACTAATAAGCACATTTAATGTACTAAAACAAACTCCTTAGGTGCAAATGTTTACTTTTTGAAAGGGTGCTGCCCTAGTGACAGCTATGGACAACTTTTTGTCAATTTTTCTGACACTGTAAGGTAATCAGCTAACGTAACCCTTTTTTTTTTTTTGGTAGTGTCTATTTTAAATATACAAATGTCAGTGGTAAAAAGAAAAAGCCGGAAACAGTACAGCCTGTTTTATAAGGGATAAGGACGTTTTTTTGCGCATAACCCCAATTGCTTGTATATATTTATATATTTACACACGTTCTTGCTTTGTAGATATTGGTATCAGCCATTAAATAATGACTCTTCTATCTTTTTATCTTTTATCGCATTATTACCATTATTATAAGAGCAGAATGAATGAGCATTCCAATATACCCATCACACATTCCCAGTAATGCATTTTCTCTCTCTCTCTCGGGACTGGTCCTAAGGTCTGTGTGATTGCTGTAATCAGATCGTGCTGTTAATCAGAGTGTGTTCGTCAGTGTCCTGATGAGCGGCCCTGGCTGATTGTAATGTGATGCCTCTGTTTCAGAAGGGCCCCTCCTTTCCGAGTTCAAACACTATGTCCTATGTCTGTTGCTGAACAGGGCAACCTTGTCACCTAGGCTATAATACAATGCAGAACGAAATAGCAGGTGGGCATGTTGCGGCTTTGGGGTCCAATCTAAAATGCTTTACGGTCCTGTTCTGTCAGCAGCGTGGCTGTACACAAACAAGTACACAAACATTCTGGGTATCTTTTCGTTTTTCTTGTATTTTAATGAGGTCCAAGCGCTGATACTCTTATGGCTGCCTCATCAGCCAAGTCCCTACAAGGGCTGATACAAATTAATTAACCTAATTAGAGGCTGTGATTGCAGGCGTGATTGTGGGAGCCGGGGGGAGCGGGGTCTGCGCTGGCAGGCAGGGCTCGGGCTGTAATAAGCCGTGAGGTGTGGAAGAGAAGCCAGATCACTGTGCATGGCTAATGAGCAGTAGAGAAATCCCCCATCTCTGATTTTTCTCTACCCTCAGCTTCTTTCGCTTTATCTTTCGTTCTGTCATGGGACCTTTTCATGTTTTTGCCTATTGTCTCTTTAAATCAATCCTGGTTGACATGCCGTTTTTTACTTTAACACTGTGTCTTGCATTGAAAGCAAGACACGCTGTGTATACCTTTAAAACAAAAAATACTTTCTATATCAGTTGTCTTTACTGTGTAACTTAAATACATTGTACTTAATGTGTACATATGTGTCATATTGTATACAAATCTACTGTTTCCAGGTAGATTTGGGGTCAAGAGTGTCATTACATGAAGATACTTTATATGTAGCAACTTTTGCTTTGTTACATTGTTTACATTTTTGCTTATGTAGAAGTTAAAGAGACACCTAATTTCAAATGTGAGCAATACTTTTGTTCAAACTAACATGCATTTTATGTTCATTTTAATATGTAAATTCTCTAGTATTTAAGCCAACAACCTTGGTGTTGCTGTGTTCGTGCCGTGTATATCCCGGGTAAGCAAAGTTAAGTTGCTTTTTCCTTATGCTATCAGTATTGTGATTTTCTTATCCCTTGATTTCTATTCTTTATCATGATCTATATCTTTGTGATTTGTTCAGCTTTTTCTTTACTTCTGCTCATCCTTTATTCTCTAATGTTAATACTGTAAACCATTCAGTCCACTGGGTGCTGTGATACTTATCTCAAATCTTACTATCTGTCTTTCTCTCTCTAACCCCCACCCCTCGCACCACAGTACAAGAGCGATATTTAAATTTCTCGCTATTTGTTTTGGAAACCGAACAAGAACATTCTGGAAAATGAAGCAAAGTGCGTTTTCTTGCCTGGGTCAGCAATTCGGCAGGGTTTCTAATGAGTTGCAGGAGAGAAACGGGTTATCTCAGAAAAGAGCAGTTTTTTAGGAGTGCACAGATTTCTTTTCTGCCTCACGTACAGAACATGGTGCCTAGTGCTCACCACATATAAAATAGCTGTAGTTTTACATTTAATACCCCGTCCGGTGCTTCTTCAAAACACATTTCTATGCGACTAGGACTAGCGTGATTGACACTGCATTTCACTAATAGACTGACTAGACATTTTTTTCTTATCCACACAACATGCAATGTTTATTTAACTTATTTGGCAAAAATACCAAAGTATGCAGTGGCGTAGCAAGTCAGTCCCGGGCCCATATGCAAAAAAAATTACGGGCCCCCTTAAGCCAAAGCCCCCCCAACCTTGCCCGTTGGCACTGTTAACTGTGTCGCGCAGGTCTGTTAACAACATATACTTTTAATAAGGCAGTCAAATATTTTTACTTTACTTTTTTACTTTAAAGGGTAGATTTAAATAAAGAAAAAAAGTTTTTGACTCGTGACTAACTTCTCCGCCTTCTCTTTTCTCTTTAAGGCCCCACTTTTATGTTTATATTTGTCTATCCTTAATGTTCATGTAGATTGCCATTATAGTAACCTCTCACACTGTGTTTTCGTTTTTTTTGGCGCGGCGATGCGTCATGTAAAAAATGTTAGCATAGTAGTCTACGGCAGCCGCGGAGTGCAAAAATAAATAAATAAACGCAAACAAGAAATGACGGAGAAATTAGACATTATGGAGAAATAAGAAATCACTACACATGATATGCCTACAAAAATATATTTATTGCGGCCACAAATAAAAATTTAATTAAACAAAAATTAATTTAATTTTTAATTCTTAATTAAAAGCTGAGGCGGGTCCATATGTGTGCATATTAGTAGAAGATAAAAGGTTATTTTACCCTGTGGGTCATTTAGCCCTGTAGTACCCTGCTGTACAAGGTGATGTTAAATTGTACAACGCAAATAAATGTCTGCTTTAAATACATCTGTACTTCAATTATCTACAATAATTGATTTATAAATACTTAAAATGACCACTGTGTATGATCCTTAATGAAACATTATAGCAGTGATCCTGAGGTACTAACCTTGAACTGTGTTCTGGTGAGATGAGGAACTGACAATTAACTGAATGCTGTATAACCTTCCCACCTCTTTCTCTCTGTCTCTCACTCTCTGTGTTTTCCTCTGTCTCTCTTTCTTGAGATAAGCGGCATGTTGTCATGAGGAAAGCGAGTACAGCTCTTTTGGATTCTCTTCTCATTTAGCGGTCACATTTAGTCTTTAATTAAGCCGAGAGCAGTACCCCGGCAATGAGCCGATGCTATCACAGCGCCGCCAGGGCGCACTAGGCTGTGAGAGACAGAGATCGAGATCTGACCAGTAAGTGCTTACGCTAAAGCCTGTGTGTGTATCTGTGTGTATATGGGCTAAGCGTTGCTTTCAGAGCTAAACAGCTGTAGAGCGGCCGCTATCAGATATTTATAAGAGGCTCATGAATATGGATGGACGGCAAGATGGGGCTGATGTTTGTCCTCTAAAGAGGATGAAAGGAGAATGCGCTGTTCTCCCAGAGAGACACAGTCAGGGCCGCTTGCTTGGAGGGGGTGGAGGGTGGTGATATGCCTGGTGTAAAGATAGGGAGAGGTTGGTAAAGAAGGAACAGGACGGCACTTTCCCTTCTACTCTGAGTTGGTCACCTGAAAATGTTTTCCTTTGAACATGAAGCAGTGTAATTGTCCACATTCGGGTGTTTCTCGCGAAATTTAACTTATGAGGTGTCATGAAACATTTTGATAAAAAAGTAAATGCAAAGTAAGAGAATCAAAATAAGAAGCATACAGTTACAAACATCTCTTCATGTACTATTTTGCACATGATTTCAAATGACATCATGTTGTTTTTTCCACATTTAAGGGGAACATTTTTATGTTTATTGATTTGGGTACTTTCACATGGAAATATTTATAATTAAAAAATCAAAAAGCTTCAGTGCATGTTATACTATAAACATTTACAGTAAAAAAACATGTGGTATTTGGTGATCATTGGTAAATGTAGAGACAATAATAAGGAATATTATTGACAATGTGTCCAAGACCAATTTTCTTATCCTCCACAAGAATTTTCAATCATTTTTAAGCCCTCAAGGAACTAATATTTTCAAAAAAAAAAAAAAAAATTGTTGGAAGGGACATAATTGACTGTGACACTCAAGATGGCTACCAGTTAAGCAGTTCTTATTTTTTCTCTCCAGATAAAAGTTACAATTTTCTTTTTCATAGTAGACAACTTTTTAGTTCTCATTACCGAAACAAGAGTTTGTAAATGCATATATGTAATGTAATATCATGTTGCGGTAATGATAATTTTCGATAATGATAATAAAAAAAAAAAAATTTCTATAGGACTTTTTTTTAAATCCTCTAAAAATAATGGTTATAATAAGTTCAGACCTTAATTTTATATGTGAAAAAAATTGGCTTCAAGGGCTTTTTACAAATTCTGATGCTGGACACCTTCTAAATCTGTATTTCGTAAGAATCACCCATTTGTGTACAACAGGTTCCAGTTACACAGAATTAAGTATTATGGTGCAAACACCAAAAACAATGTGATATCCACGTATGTGGACATCTAGGGATTAGGAGGTTAAGCATTTAATTACATAACATTTATGCATTTTGCTTTTATCCAAATCGATTTATGTGTTCCCTGGAATCGAAACCACATCGTTTAACCCAAATAGCGCAATGTTTTAACAACTGAGCTAAATGCTGAATAGTTAGCTGCTTTTAATATGTTTTGTAAAAAATGTCTCTACTAAACATTATTAATTTACACAAGATCAAAAAAAAAAAAAAAAAAAATCAAGTTAGATTTTTACCTAATATCAGTGTATACATAGGCTATTGTGAGATAAAGTTGTATTTTACGAAACAGTGCTTACACAGATACATTATCACATATCTCACCCTATTTTTCACTCAGGTGAAGATGATTTTTTTCATGGCCATGCCACTTTTATTCTTCCTCTGTGGTGTAGACAGACGTGAGATGGAGTTATGTACTAGACAGGGAGCTGATCTGATAAGGTCTTCTTGCTATCTTACAATTTACAGTCAATGAGAGAGGTTAGTAGAAACTAAGAGCAATAAATACTATATGCATTTGATGTGTGCTGCCAATATGGCAAATCCATTTTACCTTATGAATTGACCTGAGACTATTCTACACTATCAATTTCTTGATCAGATATTGCAGACTGAAACACAATTTGTCATCCAGGGATGTTTAAGTGATGACAGATATCTCATACAGTTATAGTCTATTTTCTCCATCATGTTTGCAAATTAGATGAGCACAATGAAGTTGAATAAGCTCATTGCAGTCAGGGTCAGGCTCTGACGAGTCGGATAGGCCTAAAGCATGTGACCCTGTACCTTCGTTCCCCCCACACGTTAGTGGCTAATCCATTATGATTAATTGCCTGGAGCGAAGCTACCTAAAGTTGCATTAGTAGTTGCCAATTACCATAATTGCGATGTTTTAATATGGTTAATAGGCTGACATGACCTTGCCCAAGCGCTTGGCAGGTACACGGCGTGCAAGAGTGGAGCCATGTGGAGCAGCCATATTTAGATTGTTATTGATGGTGAGCCGGGACCATTGATTCCCAGCGATGTAGGAAAGAAGAAGAGGAGAGGCTTTTACGAACAACGTAAAGATAAATACACAAAGATGTATTTAAGATACGGTAGTTGCACGCAATCACCCAACAGAGTCTCTACTGTCTGGTTTCATGATGAGCGGACAGAAACAAATTAGCCTCTATGGTGGCGGCTTTGACCACGCAACCTTTGAAATACCTTCATGGTGACTTTTGGCTGCGTAGGAGCACAATTGGGATGGCGACGTAGGACGTCAATGTGGGCACAAGATCGACGGGGAGGGCCTCAGAATGTAAAAAATGCACCCCGAAAGTCCAAAAGGGTCAGTGTTTTGGTTTTTGATTCTTTTGTGAAGTGGACAAATCATCCCTGAAGCTGCACAATAATGTTTTTATGAGACTCAAAATTTTGAGATGAAGAGGTCCTTTGTGGGCGTGGAATAGCTAACACGTGGCCGGTTTTGAACAGTAGAGGTCTCGCAGCATGTCTGTAGAGATGGGTTGGTTTTAGAGCAATCTGCCCTAACAAGCAGCCACTTTGTTCCCAAGAGACAAGAGCCACTCAGAGAATTAATTACCTAGAGGACAGGGCAAACCATGCCATTGCAGCTTCTGAAACCAGTGCACTGGCTTTATTCGGAGAGATAATGTTTCTCTCTCATCCGGGGCTAACCGCCCACCGCTGGGATCCCTGGGAACAAAGAGGCTGCTTTGCAAAGAGCTGCGTACTGTCTTAAACTCTCTCTCACTGTTTTTTCTCTCTCTGTAAATGCTCTCACATGTATAGCAATTCACTTACAAAATATATGTTTGTGAAACTAGGGCTAAAGTCTGATAGTTTAATTTTGGGAGCATAAAAGTCAATATTAAAGATACCAAGGTTATATTTTCAAGTTTTTATGTAGAAAACAGTATTCACAAAATGATGGTTTTCACAGACTGGGTCACAAATACAGAAAATCATTTCTTTTGGGTAGAAGCAAGCTATCTACCCAAACAGATCTGTCTGTTTGATCAGAATTCATTGTTTTTCCATTCCTATTAATCTCTGTTATCTGAACCCCGCTTGTTCCTTAGATGTCGAGATGATACGGCACTGATCTTTTCTAATATATTTTCAAAGAAGCCATGTGAGTAATTAGTTCCAGGATGGCTTTCAGGCTCACCACGATTGTGTTCTCCAGAGACCCTTTAGTTTTAAATTACTTTGCTTTAGACTAATTATTGTTTGCTAATTGTGGGAAAAGAGACCTCCAGTATGTACCGTAGTCTGCTTTGCAAAGTATCAGTGATCCATTGCGAGCTCTCTGGATCATGCATTAATCTTTAGTTTTAACCTCATTGAGTATGATACAAACACGAGCGCTCATATGAGATTCATTCAAAAGAATGATTCGGATGAATGAGTTTTTCTAATGCAAGTCTGTACTATACTTCCTCTATTTCACCTGCTGTGAGACTGAGGCTCGAGAGAGAGGTGCATTATGGGCATGCTTGCCTAATGTCCCTAGAGTGATGCCATATGTCTCCTGTTAACAGGACGAGGGCTGCCGGACACATAATCAATAGATCAATCATAGAGTGATCGTTTGCAATCAATCATCCCCTGCCACAGGGTGCGTTTACTTCCATATCGTTCCATTGAACGGGGGGGCGGTTATGACACATTTATTTCAATCCTGCCACATTTCTCTCTGAAATATGAATAGCGTGTTTGACAGTAAGCCAAAGCGCGCCAGGTGGCAAAAACGAGAGCACGGATCAGCACAGAGGAAGATCAGAGAAGGTACACCACCCTGTTCAGCCATTCTTCATTTCCTGAGCCTTACCCACTTCATCATAAAAAATCTATAATACAGGCCTGTGATTTAAGTCACATCTAAAGGCCCCTCCATAGTAATCAGCCCAAGTCTGCTGGGGGAAAGCCTGGTATCTTCGGTCTCCATCACAGCGAAAGTGCCGCTTGGGACTCCAGCGAGCAGAGAGAAGTGGATGAAAGAATACTGAAAAGCCACTGTGAGAGACAAAAGTAAGCGAAGGAGAGAAAGAGAGGGGTATTGTTTGGTGTCTGCATGCTCAGCTCGTCAGAGTTGCCATCTTGAATTCCATCCATTCAGATGGTGGTCACTGTGTAGGCAAGGCCTCCGACGCGTTTCCCTGCCGCGTTCACAACAGATGCATTCAAACGGCAGCGCTGCGGGACATCTGCGCCCGGGCGCACGCTTGCATGCTCACGCAAACACTGGGTTGCTTTTGTGTGCCCGCTATGACGCAGAAATTTTGTGACAAGCGCAGGGGTATCAGAGCAAATGCTTAGGCGGTGATTGCTTAAAACGGACTCGGGGTAACGCAGGGCGGGCGAGGTTACAGGCCACTCATGGGGTTGTGACACGGCAGGGGCGTGTGTCCCGTGAGGTTTGGAGATATGCTCTCGCATGGCGATGACCTTTAGCATTCCTTGGTGTCTCCTCACCATGTTGTGACGTGGGTGGGCCGTTCACCCTTGAACCCTGAAAAGTGCTTGTGTAGGTTCATTCAGCTAGCTGTAAACAAATGAGTTTAGAAGATCGGCTGAACCCAAATACCATGAAACAAATTAGTGGCTTTAAGTAATTTGAACACCCTGTCTACAACATTGCATGAAAAGGAATTCTTCTCTTTTGTAAATTTTTACTAATTTTTAACATGATGCAGAGCTACTCCTATTTTTTAACCAGTTTGTCTGTAATACATGCAGTTATCATGTGTGTGAAATGTTTTGGCCTTGAATTTTATGTATGTAATTTAAAATCTCGAATCTGTTATATCAGAGCCAGCTTGGGACATTTGAATATTTACCATTTTACTGTTGCATACACAAATCCAATGTAAACTGTAAAAATTACTCTGGAGGGTGTTAAATACAACCCATGAAAATTTAGTATATGAGCTAGCAGGTAAAATACAAAATAATGGGTCCTACACTTTCTATTTTTTAACAGTAATAACTGCAACACTAAATATTAAAGTAAAATATACCCCAAAATATAAGCTTTGGCACCGCAAAGTGCGCATGCATCAACATCCAGGCGGAACTCGGAGTAACCATTTTCCATGTCGTCGTTGGAGTGGCTATTTGTTGAGCTATAGGTAAGTTTTTATCTAACTTGTTGATATCATCATGAATGGAAATATTAAATTGTTTAACAGAAAAATCTAACAGAAGATTAGTCATTTGCACGCTTCTCTGTCTCTTTTGTCTGGTGACAGGTTAGAACAGGGGTGGGCATTCCTGGTCCTGGAGGGCTACTGTCCTGCAAAGTTTAAATACACCAACATTTTAGATTTGGCACCACAAATGCGCTTGCGTCAACATCAACTTGCAGTCACCATTTTCCATGTCATTGATGTGACTGGGGTGAACCGTGATTTGTTGAGCTAAAGGTACGTTTTTAGCTAACTTGTTGATATTGTGAATGAATGAATGAATGAATGATATGAAAGTTGTTTAACAGTAAAATCTACCAGAAGATTACTAGCTTGCGTGCTTCTCTGTATCTTTTGTCGGGTGACAGATTGACAGGTTAGAACAGGGGTAAGCTTTCCTGGTCCTGGAGGGCCACTGTCCTACAAAGCTTAGCTCCAACCCTAATCAAAAACGTGAATTATTATTAATAATAATTTACTAGAACTGTTGCTTACTTTCAATAGAGTTAATGTTACTCAATTTTTATAACTTTTAAGTTTTTTATAAGCTAGACCTTGCCTTATTTGTTTGAAACAAAGTTAGTGCAAATTGTTAAAACAATTTTATCAAGTAGATCCTTTAGGTTTTTCTAGGTTTTCTCACAAACTTTTGTACATGTACAGCCTACAAAACTGCGAAATCCGCATTGTATACAAAGCATTGAAGTTAAACCATAGCATCGTAGTTCGTGTTGGGTTGGGCCGTATTTGCATCCATTCTATTTGGACCAAACCCAGAGAGAAGGACTTGCAAACCAACAATGTGTAGGAGCGACAGTCAATGTTATTGTTACTGATAATGCCATGCACTTGTTTTGTTGTTGTCCGGCAATCGAATCATACATATTTAATAATGCTGGGTAGCAAATACAATTACGCCATTGTTAAAGCCTTCTCACTTTTCAAACCACTGGACTACATTGTGAATAAGCCCGTTGCAGAGACTTCACAACACATTCCCTTTTTTCATTATTAATGTTGAATAAATACTAAATCTTGACCGAAAAGAACACAGGACATCTTGCTCGATAGGCAACCTGCTCTTTCAAAAGGCCATCACAATTGTCACTCTCCTCCAATTGGTCCCTTTTGGGGCTTCCTGGCATTTTGTGCACAAGCCACTCATCTGTTGAGCGTGGCCGGATTGATGGATGGAGCTGGTGGAGGTCGGGGTTGGGGAGAGGTGGGGGGTGTTGGCGTAGGACAGAAGCAGGCTTGGCCTGCCCAAAGAAGTGTGCTGGGTCTTAGAGGGTACGTTGATGTCCGTGTCAGAGTTGAGTTATAGCATTGGTGCCAGAGCAGGGTTTAAGGGGTGTGTGAAGCAGACAATGTGATGAATGAGGGCCAGTCGGAGACCTTCTCATTTGGCTTGTCTGAAGGTGGGCAAGTCTGCATAAGGGATGCGTCTGTTGCCCTAAAGACAACAGCTGGGCATGATTGGGCATCTGTGTTCTCTGGGATAAAACCCATGACCTTTGTGTTGCTGATGCAGTGCTGTATCAATTGAGCTACAGGAACACTAGATACAGCCTGAAAAAGACTAGTCAAAATGTTTAACTAACCGTATGTTTTCCAAACTAGCTATCTAATTTGGAATCATCAAGCATGTTGCGATCCTCTTCAGTCCAGTTTCCACAGCTGGACACTCCAGCATTCAATAGCTCTTTGAAGACAACTTGAAGCGCTTTGTGAGTGCACAAATACTGGCAGCAAGCCAAGCCACTCTTGTGTGCGAGCAGCCTGGTGTAGTTGAAAGGCCCTTTAGCCTGTTTCCTCAACACACTATTCATCCTGGGAGGCATAGACCAGCACCCCAGAGAGTACCCGTGGATAACCTGGACACTGTCTTATCTTAACCTTCAAACGTCTTGCCGGGGAGAGTGAGTCAATGTCATGGCAACAAAGGCACATGTGAGGAGAAACTTGGCCCTCAGAAGTTCTGCCTCTCTAATTGACGGCTGGAGGGAGTGGAAATAACATAGATGGGAGAGAAAGAAATATATAAAAGCTGCCACCCCACCCCACTAAACTATCCCTCTCGGCGTATACAGACTTAAAATGCGAGCTGGCTTTTTATTTCGTTTTCTTTATTTTGACCTTCTTTCATGTCCTCAATGACTTCTGCATCTTCTCAACTTCTTTTTCTGTAAATAATAAACCCAACAAGCTTTTGAAATCTTTTGTTTACTCTCTTCCCCGTTCCTTGCCAGCCTGGACCACAACAATTAATTACTCTCCAAACAGTGAGATGAATTTTCTCCAACTAACTTCTTAATGTTGTTGTGGCTCCACATGCCCACACATATAAGACCAGAGTGGCCCCCAGTTAACACAACATTGTACACTAATATCACAGAGGGCCCAGGGCCAATATTTAATTGCTGGGACCAAACATACCAAAAAAGATGCTAAACCAATTAATCCTATCTGTTTCACCTCCCATACGGGAGGTACTCAGCTCCGCTGTGTGGGGAGACATGGGGTGAGGCTTTTTCCTCCTGAGGGGCTGCCAGGCTCATTCACATCCAGCTGTCATCTGTATCAGCATCTCATCATTCATGTTTCGGAAACAAAACAATGCCATTTGCAAAAGAAGCGGGGTTGAATGGACATGAATGGGATATGCATGTCTAAATACATCAGACAGAAATTCAAACTTAAACTCATATGATGCTAAAAGGTCAGTTTAAATTGCATTTTACATTTATGCATTTGGCAGAAGCTTCAACTTTTTAAGTTTATATCAGTACCTTGGGAATTGTACCTATTATCTTTTGCCCTCCTGAAGTAATACTCTATCAGTTAAGCTATAGGAACACATAACTGCCCACATATTTTCAATGATCTGAGAATAGGGGTCTATTTGTTGGTGCAAGCAGGAGCTACTTTCAAATCTCCTGAAATGGATAAATGAGTAGCTGGTTATTTAGTAAAACCCCTCATTCTCCTAAGGTTGATTGTGTCTTCTAACGAATCATCTTATTTCCCTGAAGCTGATGTGGTTCAGACCTTATTGTGACCCAAACTTATAGATTATTCCAGAAGTATTTGGAGCTGTCACCTTTGACACCACCTGCCTCTCCTGACGAATGACTGTTTCCTGTTGGCTTTAAGCATGATTAGGAGTGTTAACTGTGTGAAAGTGTCACACGTGTGGTGCAAAGAGCAAGAGGACGATCTTCCTGACCTTTGTTTTGATTTAAAAATCAAACGAGTGCCAGCAGTGGGCCAAGGGAGCTCCTGGCACAGGGTTGACGGGATGACCTCTGACCCCCGGGGGCGTGTTGAGGGGAGATCGGCTAGGTTTTGCCCTAAATGTCAGGCCCCTGGGCAGCAGACCCTCACAGGCCCGGTAATGATTTATAGGGCAGGGGTGTCATTGATGGCCACACAGCCCTGGGGAGTCCCTAAATGGTAGTTTTGACAGTCGTGAAAGCAGAGGTTAAAGGTGATCAATAACATGGCTGGTGAGAATAAGACGGATGGAAGGCAAGGAAAGCAGAATAAGTGCTTTAAAACACCAGTAGTCATTATTTTCCTTTTTGTCTGTGTCTTTCTCTTTTGTTTCTCATGAACGGAGACATAAGCAGAACTGTATTCTCGTGGACTGTGAGGGGTGGATGAGTGGGCACAATTCAGTGATGGATAGTGGAGATTTGCGTCTGTCTGCTTGTGGTTTGTGCCACTGCTGTCTGTGATTATCCCTACTGTTTGCTAGTTGTTGTATAGTGTCTCTTAGTCATGTCACCAATATACATATTAAAACTACGAGTTATGCTGTAAAAGTGAAAACATGCAGCTTGATCGGACCCTCAACGTTAATTTAATGTAATTTCAACTGCGATGTTATCCACTCCCTTTACATGAGACTGCAATTTCAACAGCTGTTAATAAGTGCTATTTATTAATACAATTAAAGTTCAGTATGGGTTTTTTAGCGGCATCTAGCAGTGAGATGGCGAATCACAACCAACCTCAATTTGAAACACGGAAAGCTACTGTAACTGCCACAGGACAAACATGTGACAAACATGAGACAACGGAGAGACAAAACGCGCTCTGTAGAGCAGTTCGTCCGTTTAGGGGTACTGTAGAAATATGACGGTGACTTACATGTTAGGGGACCCTCGGTGTATGTAGATAAAACAGGGATGAGATTTTTCCGTATAAATACGTATTTACGTATTTTCTGACCTTGGTGGGAAGACTTGTCTAAATAACGTATATCAGATGAGTTTTATTTTTGCGATGGTGGGGGGGGGGGGTGCGTGCGTTGTTTAACATTTATCCCAGACATTAGGTCTGTTTGAGTTCATGTGGTGCCGCCAAAACAGGCAGGCAGGTGACATCAAAGTACCTTTTCTGTGTTCTTGTCAAACACGTGCTTGTTGAGGATGCGCAGGATACGACAACATTTGGGACCTAAAGTCATCAGTCAAGTATAAAACTGGTTTTTGATTCCGTCCTTCTTTTTTGTCCTTGGCCAATCACATGCCTGATCAAAACGTCTCATTCTATAATACAGTTCATTATGTAAAGCTTCATACATCAATGTTAATATAGTTTTGTAAATTATATTGCATTTTTGTCAAGAGATCCCGGACACTAATACTTAAAGATAAATACATAAAAGATGAATTACTTTCTGGCCATTTTGGTATTTTAGGAAGGAGATAAAGGTTATGATTGTTTAAAGCAAACTATGATTATACATTAGTGTAGATGTTTTTGCTTAAGGCATGAAGCGCTTGGACTAATGCCGAGTTCAAACTGAACAATTTTAGCCCTATTTTGACTCGCCGACAGGTTTTGAGAAATTACAGACAAATGCCCGAAATCACAAGCAAATCAATGCTCGTGCACGCGAGTGACAATCCCACAGTGTGAATTATCAAAGACGTGATCTGAGAGAATCGCCAAAATCATGCCGTGTGAAATGTGTTTTGACTGAAAATAACATCGGTGATGACCTACAGCCAATGAGAGAGCAACATACAGGACAGCTGGAAGTTCGGGGAGGAGTCTCCCCAACCATTTCCTCCTTTATAATCTTTATTTCTTCTTCTTTCTGCTGCAAATGAGCGCACATGCAATTTATATGGTAAACTTCTTGCAGGCTACCATTTTTTTATAATAATCCCAGTCTCACATGAGAACTCTGGTCTTCCACGCGTGACCTCGCTGTTTCCTTCGCGTCACTTCTCACATGCTTTTGGTTGTGAGACGTAGTTTGCGGACCAAAACAAAGTTGTCCTAAGGTAAAGTCATGTCGCCAATCCATAATACAGTGTGAAACAGCAGCGACTGAACGCTTCCCCAGATAATCGTGTAGTGTGAAAACATCTGTGACCCGATTAGTTTGAAAATCATGCAGTCTGAACTCGGCATAACTTGTGGCGTGTGACGTCAGACTACAACAAGTGAATTGTCATTCCAGCATATGGTAATGTGATACCACTGTTGCCCTTTCTAACATGATGCTTCCCTCCCATCTTGCTTTCATTTTTTCACGATTCCATGTCTTTCATTAGCCCTCTGTCACAAATCTCAATCTCTTTGTTGCTCGACAGTTCAGCCGTCTTCGCTTACATTTTTACAGTTTATTAGACTGGATGGTTTCAGTGAATGCTCATTGAAAAGTTTGTCCCCCTCCTGTCCATAAGAAACTCTAAGAAGTGAGCTGATTAAGATGAAGACCGGGCTGCTTTGCCTAATCACATCCCTGCATCTAAATCGTCTGTGTACATTTCTAATTACGCAGTCGCGCGCTGCGTCCTTGAGCTCAGCGGCAGGTCCCTATTTCATCTCGCCCCTTCTCGTGCTCCCTCCTTGTCTTGCCTCGTTTCATCTTTCCCATTTATTTCTTTTTGTTGTTGTTGTTATTTTGGCAGTTGTGAGCTGAAGGGCTTGTTTGCGAGTTGCTCTTCTCTCTTGTGGCAGTGCTGTTAAGGGCAAGCAGGAATGGCCGTATCTCAAACCAGAACATGCACTGTAAGTTTCAAAGTTGGCCGTCATCCCAAAACATCATGTTGAGGTTTGTGGGCCTTGTAACAAAGAAGTGGTAAAAGTTTTTTTTTACATTTTAGTGCAATAAATATGATTGAATCAAAGTCTTTCATATAAACTATACAATATTATTAATAAGACCGTTTGCTAAGAAAGATAAAGAAGTTTTCAGTACAACTACAAGTGTTTATCTTTATATAGTTTTTGAAATCGCTTAATATAATACAGTACAACCTTGGTCTGAAAGACCCTGAAAATCCTATAACCTTCATGACCTTCCTATTGTTTAACATAGTTTTAATACAATCTGTGGCATTTCATGCTATTTATTTGTATTTTTTGAGCAACAGTCAACCTTGTGATTTAAGTCATGAAAGAGCAGTCCTTTAGGATGGCCACCACACAAAGGCAAGGTTTTGAATGTGAAGTGCTACATAGTTAGCCTTACACCTTGGAGATGAAGGCTTCTGAGGTGAGTTATTAACTTGCATCCTTTGATTGAGAAGCGTTTTGTGTTTTGATAAAGAATAGCAGAGAATAGAAAGTTGGACATCTCTGCCCAAAGATGTTTAAAAGAAAGGGATAGTTCACTCAAAAATGAAAATGGTCTCATCATTTTCTAACTCTCATGTTGGTATAAACCTGTATGAATGTGTTTTTTCTGATTAACACAAAGGGAGATATTTTGAGGAATGTTTGTAACCAAATCGATCATGAGCCATATTCACTTCCATAGTAGGAAAAAGAGCACTATGGAAGTATATAGGGCTCATAAATGGTTTGGTTACAAACATTTCTTAAAATATCTTCCTTCGTGTTCATCAGAACAAAGAAATGTATACAGGTTTGTAACTAGGCTTGTTGCGATAGTCGGTGAAACGGTGATTACCGATGCTTCAGCCTCTCACCGGTTCGATCACTTGCCCACCGCGACACCGTCTTTCACCGTCGTTTTGATATTTTTTTGTAATTAAATCATTTAGTTTCGTTAGAGAGAGCAAACACTTACAACTGAATGTGTCTGCTGGCTGAATCCAGCGGAGCTGAACGCGCGTCATCACAGAGCAGCGGCTGCGGGTGTCAGATTTCATTTATTCCTGTCAGACTGCGGCAAGCAGACGATGGCAGAAGCCTCATACTTACTCGGTTTTGTTATAATATACATATATGATGTTTAATATAGGCGAGATCATTTTGTTGTTGTGTTTTTCATTAAGAATAATAATAAACCCATCATTCAAGCAGCGCTTTATGGAGGAATAGCCGGTTGCTCTGCTTGGGACTGGTGGGTTTCTGTCAGAAGTACCTGCGCACATTGACTCAAGCACTTAAACCAGCTGTTGCACTCGCATTTGCACGCAAATTCATACGCAAAAAAGCGTACGCAACCCTGGATTTAAACAACAGTTGCATCTTATTCAAAAGTGAAAGTAAAATGCGCACTTCTTATCATTTATAAGCCCCTCCCACCCGGTGAAACCGATATCACCGGGTTTGTCACGTACTGATTAACCGGTGGGAAAATTCTGTCACCCCAATTTGTAACAACATGAGATTGACTAAATGATGACAGAATTTTCATTTTTGGGTAAACTATCCCTTTAAGATGTAGCACATGCAGGAGGAATTTAAGAAATAGGAGACATGGACTGTTATTGGCAAGTTTTGTGTAGTTCAACATTTAACCTGTTTTGCATTAAAACACTTGATTTTATATAGACAAATGTACACAAAATACCTTTTACCAGTGCTGGAGCAGAAATACAGCGGGAAAATAAGTAGGCTACTGACACAAAATTTCCACCAGATGTAGCCATCAAGAGAAGTACTATTGAATTCATACAAAGAAATCAAAACATTTACGTATACAAGTTGAGTCATAATAAATAAAGTGAAATGACACAGGGAATAAGTATTGAATACACTTTATTTAATACTTTGTAGAAAAGCGTGTAGTGATTACAGCTTCTAGACGCCTCTTGTGTGGAGAGACCAGTCGTCTGCATTAGTGATAGATAGATAGATAGATAGATAGATAGATAGATAGATAGATAGATAGATAGATAGATAGATAGATAGATAGATAGATAGATAGATAGATAGATAGATAGATAGATAGATAGATAGATAGATAGATAGATAGATAGATAGATAGATAGATAGATAGATCAAGTAATTGATTTTAAATGTGCTTTAACTAAAAATGTTAGCTTCACATTTATTCTCAGACCCATTGCCTTGCACACTGACTTTCACATGGACTAATTTAAACAGTTGTGTTTCTTTAACGACTCATGTTTAAAGCTATAGGGAAACACTAAACTGATGGTTGAGTTGGGCAGGTTTTTAGCATCGTCTGACTTAATTTGTCCTGTGTGTTAAGCACTGTCCGCTCAAATAGGTCACATCACCTTTTTTGACAGTAGCACTCATCTTGGAGTTGACAAAGATGGAAGTAACAAAACCTGAGTTCCTGATTGGTTCGGTGTGTCCTCACCCATAGATGGATTAGGTAGAGAACACTTGAAGAATTTGTTTCCAAAACGTGATAAACAAAATGTTTTGAAAAATTAGTTACCGCCAAAATCAGTATTGTATCAGGTCAGTATTAAAAAGTAAATTCTTAATTTTAAGCAAAATCCATTATCCGCCGTGTTATTCTGTCATGTTTTTTCCCAAAACGCGATAAACGCCAGTCCTCCTTCTCTGCAGAATGCAATAAATCCGCTCAACAAATCACAGCGCACCATTCCACGCATTTCATGGATTTATTGCATTTCCTGGAAAAAATGATCCTTTTTTATAATAAATCTTTGAAAATCAAATTATGGATTTGTATTTTTTTATGTTTTTATAACCTAAAGATGCCATGTGAAAGTTTGTAACAGAATATATTAGTTTTCATCTTGTCATTTTCTTGGTATAGAAAACACGTTTTTACCCAAATTAGTCAAAATGGATTTATTGCGATTTGGAACCAAACTCTTCACTTGAAAATAACTTCTAATATTATTTTTTAGTTCTTAATATTCATTACTGTACATCACCGTAGCATTAGCACCATGTCAGGTCTTGCGCCCTACCTGAAACAGTGGCTGGATTTAAGAAATCATCATGACTTGACTGAAATCCTCTATATATGGGTCTGTATTTTAGAATGAGATAGAAGGAGGGTCCATATAGAGGCGAGGCCCTGACATCATAAATAACTCAGCATCTGACTCCTTCACTGCTCAGTCGAACCTTTTTATATGGTAAATAGCCGATCACTGTGTGGCCACATTGTTGCCCATCTTTCATGCACCTCTGTGGTAAAACCTTGAGATATGGAATAGAGAGAATTTTTGATTAAAAAGTACATTTTCCCCTCCTTCCACCTCTGATTCTCAACCACTCTGCCCTTCGCTGTCGGGGTCAGGTGTTTATTACATAAATGATAGAGAGACGAGAGCATGAGGGGTCATGGGGTGTAGGTGCGGGAAAAGAGGGCAGACAGTAAGAACAATGGAGTGAATTATAAGATAACTTGCTGGGTAACTTTGATTGTGCAAGTGCAGACTGCACATGTCGCTCTGTTTCTCTGCCACTCTGTATTTCTGATCAGCAGCTTTTGAAGGGGACAAACACAGCCTTGTGAGCTAAAGCAGTTGTGGAAATGATATCACGCACCATGATGTGTGGCCATCGCTAAAGGGGAAAGGGAATGGGGGCCATTCCTCTTAATGGTGTCGTCTTATGGGGAATCAAATTTTCCTTGATCTGAGATAAAAGATTACATTGTACTCTAAAGTACTGACTCTAACTTACATAACTGAAAACTTCCTTCCCCGAGAAAACAAAGACTCAAATCCGCAGCTTGTGTGTAAATGCTGAAACAGGAGTTTAGTTACATATTTCACATTTGAAGAGGGCATAGCAGCACAAAACAAATGTAAATTCATATTAACAATGAAAATGATAAAAAACTGGAATATGTTTTTGAGGCCTTTGGGGGTAAAAGAAAAAAATATTAAAGGACCCCTTTAACTATACCTTAAGACAACAAATAAACTTTAAATAATTAGAGCATTTTTAACCCAGCGTTGGGTCAAAAAGGGACGAGCCCAGCAGCTGGGTTAAATGTTATATTTAATCCAACAATGGGTTAAAACAACCCAGCATTTTGGTTTGGGCTCGTCCCTTTTTGACCCAATGCTGGGTTTAAAAAGCAATTTATTTAAAGTGTAAAGTGCTTGATACTCATCTGTCAGAATTTTTACCAAAAAACCTTGAAATACATTTCAGTGGTGTATTTCCGCTCGATCTCAGCTTGCAAAAATCTCTTCACACCCTCTGAAAAGAAGACACAATTAAAAAATAGCATTAAATGCATTATTCGGCCCATTTGTTATAATTACTGGCATTGTTGTGGTGCATGTAATGTCATTAATAACAGCTCGTGCCCAAATAATTCGCTTAATGTTATTTATCTGTTGGCAGATAGATGCAGCTAATCCTCATTCATTTGCTCTGGATCAATGCAAATCCGCTAGCGAGAGCGAAATCCCTCTCTGAGCCTGTGGCTCCTAATGTATTTTCCCACCATTAACCAGCTATAATCCCTGCTAATCATTGCTAATCCACATCTCCTGTGTTTGATGATACTCTCCTGATGAAGGAGGTGTTGGCGTGTCTCAAATGCCCAGACACAGCCCAGGTCTATGGTTCACCAAATGTAGTTGTCCAAATGTAGTTGTAGCGATGAAGTTGTCCATCCGAGAGTGCCTCCATCTGTTGTTTAGCAAACAGGCAAAAACAACAGCAATGTACTTATCACACCTGCACAGACAATTCATATTTAAATTCGGTTTATATAATGCTTATTGTTTCAAAGGAGTTTTACAGAGATGTCATTACCACATTTCATTTGAAGCTTCAACTAAATGTTTTTTTTCAATATATTTGTCTATAAATATCCAAACTCTTTAAGAGAGGCCACTTCTCTTCTGTGCCATGTTCTGTATTTAAAACTGTATAATTTATATGCTATATTTAGTTTGGCTTTATAAAATTCAGAAAATCCGTTATGTTTTGACTATGATAATCCTCCAAATATCCAGACAACAATATCATACTTATTAGCTATGTTGTATTTATGAAGTATGAACAGACATTGCTTATTGTTATTGTTTGGTTTGCAACCACTATGCCAGTGAGATTTTTTATTGTTAGGATTAGGATTAACAAAGTGAAGCCAAAATAATAATAAAGTCTTAAAACGCTGGTATAAATCTAGTATTTAATGATATCTGCTTTCTTACAGACATGTGGTTAAAACAAAGTGACATCTGTGACATTATAACAAATGTTGGTGACAGCCTGAACTTATTTGTTCCCATGGCCTGAATCTTTGAAAATACAGCCTGCTGTGGGCATGCTATCTGCTTTCTTACTGATCTGTGGTTCAAATAATGTATGACATTAGTGACATCTGGGCAAACCTTGGGTACCTGAGACTCCATTTGTATGATGCCTGTTTAAAATCAAAGAGTTGTAAGTCATCTTAGTTGCAAAGTAATGGGAACTGTAAAGCTTTATTGATAAAAATATGTACTGTAAATATATTTTATATACATCTCTCTTATTCTAAATCAATTGCTTGATCTCAGAACACATCTAAAACTACTTATAACATTCAACCTCAATTGATCACATTTGCACCATATTCATTTGACCAAACCCTCCAGGTAACTGAGAACAACCTTCCATAATTCCTTCTTTTCTAGTTTTTCTCTTTTTTTAACTGGTAAATAAACATAACTGGTTCAACTAGCACAGGAGCAGTTGAACTTGAACTACCTGCTTCACTTTAAATAATGTTTCTGCTTGGATAGTTTTAACTAAAGCAAGACACATGAGAAATATATAAAGTAACAAGTACTACTGCAGAAGTTGGACTGTGCACTCTTTATGTCACTTCAAACAGAAAAAATTGTGTTTTTAAACAAACTTTTGACATATGTATTCATAGAAATAAAAGATGCTCTTCTTTTAAGAACCACAAGGCTATGTTAATGGGGCTAACTTTTGTTAGAATTGTTAATAATTGTTAAAACGACGAACCCAATTCGCTCGTACTCGTGTATTAACTTATTTGATCGTTAGGGGGCGCTTGGGAATCACTGTTTTGTCATTATTTCTCTTCTAATGCCATCCTCCACTGTGAAAATCACAGCTCGTACCACATTTCTCAAATTAAATCTGGAAAAAGAATGTAACAGTAAGAAATTTGTTACTTGTTTTTGTTTTACAATAAACATTTCCTGGCAGGTACCTGAGCTTTGACTGCAGACAAAGTTTGTGCAGGATGCTGACCTTAACATAACCATACAAACAATGATTCTGCAGGCTTGAATAAATCCTTTTTTGTTGTATAATTGTTTTGCATTTCCCAAACTTGATAAATAAATTAGACTACATTTTTAATTTTTTTTCCTTAAAATAAAGCAAGAGTTTTATAGGATATATGTTTTTCACAAAACAATACAGACACCGGCGAACGGAAGAACAGGCGAAACTAATTGAAGAAAAATAATCTATAGCCTACTTTAATGACAACTTTTAAAATACTGCAAGAAATTACATGAATAAATCCCGACGTTTAAAATTATTAATACATTTTATTAGATTTACCATTTGACGATGGGTTTTGCAAGAAACTTTATTTAATTACTTTTTACGACAAAATAACAAAATCTAAATTTCTTATTCGGTGATTTTTCATCGCATCCTAAACGTACGTGCTTGGACCCTTACCAACCCTTTCGTCAAACTTCCTAAATCAGGATGATGCTATAAAATGATATGGTTTCAAGTTCGTGCCAGCAGCCATAATCATGAACTATAATTTCCATGAGTCAAATAAGAATCTTATAAGATTATTATAATTAAATATTGCATATTAAGACTAAATATACTACTAAGGTTGCTTTAAGACTAAAAATCATAAATAAACATTTAAATAGAATCAAATAAAATCAGACTGAAATTTATTTAAATAGGCATTTTCTTAGAAATAACTCGTGAATACGTTTAATAGTAATTGGCTTACACAATGTTTAGTTACAGTCATACGTTAAAGATATTCACACACTCATTATATTTATACATTATTTTAATTTTATATATTATACACATTCTTCTACTTAAAGTATATTAAATAACTAGTTTAATAAACGACTAGTTTATGAAAACGACAGTTTGAAAAATTAATGAACGCATTTAAAAAGTTAAACTGTTATTAGGACTAGGTGCCGGTGTTAGGGTGCAAGACTTGTATTTAACAGACTCAGTAAATGCATTTTGTTGACCAAATGATTTTACGTTTGGAGTTTATTAAATGTTATTTTACACAAACTATATTTATTTATAAACGTATTTAATGATGACGTTTCTAATTCGTATAATATCGTTTGAAATATTGCTAAGATGCTTTTTTAACATGGTGCTTTTTATACAAACATAAACCATTAATTTAAAAGATGAAACGGATGAAAATTGTTCATTGTGCAGCTGACCGTGAGTATATATTTTTTATTTAATAGTGCATATAAAGTATATGATCAAAGCGTTATTACTTTACATAACATATTGCTGTATAAAGTTGAGGACTTTGACCGAACCAAAAGCATTTGAGGTAGGTATCGCTTTAATGTACAATTCAGAGAAGTATTTTATGAAGGTTGTTTGAACATACGTGTATCTCCTTCGCCATCGTATAAATATGTGTCTGGGGTGATGCAAAGAAGACAAAAGTCATTTTCTTGTATATATGTTTTATGTAAGTAATAAAATATTACTATAACATAAATATAAACGTGACTTTGCAGTCTACATTTCGCAATAAACATACAACCAATGTAGTAAACAAAACATTTGTAATCCACTGCAACATAATGAACAGAGCCGAACAAAAAAGCTCCAAACACACTTAGGAAATAAATATATAGATATATAAATGGTCATAAATGAAATATTAAAATATCTTCTTGGAATTAGTAAGTGTACAAAACTGCCCGGAAAACAAAACGAAACATAACAAAACGAACCCAGAACAAATACATATGTTTACATATTCGACATATTTACATATTGGAAATAATCCTGACAACTATTTATTTAAAATCTTTTCTCTCGTATTTTATTTGTATTTTTATTACTTTTTTGGAAAATGTTGTATATTCACACGGTTTCAAATAACATTGCAGAAATTAACACCTGCTTTTCAATGAAAAATGCCAGACCTTGAGAAACAACACGAAACGTAGAACGTTTTCAGCCTCATTTTTTCCTAATCTTGGAAAGTCCCACATACATCCCTTATTCACTACAATATCTACTTTTGTCAGTGTCCAGGCTCATGAGTAGGATGCAAAATGTAATCAACATAAACTAACGGGCACAGCTGACATAGAGAGTGTCATGAGTTGGCCAATATTCAAGAAGTAGAGTACAGCACGATATTTGGGCACTGAAAATTACCTGAGATATTTCTGTCTTTTTACTAATCACTCTCAATAAGTTTAGCCGGAGCAGACTTGCTGGAATAGCCTAGTGCCGATTCAAAACAACACGTACTTGTAAAACTGTAAACAAGTAAAGCATTAATGGCGTACCTCGAACAAATACATTATAACGAACATAAAAAAGGAAATAAAATAACAATATTAACGCAAAAATAAGTGCCTCATGCAAAGAGGAAAAAGGCTAAACCAGTATAACTCAAAATGACTAAATATTGTTTCAGACAGTGTATTCCACGTTGCCGTTTTAACGTCTCTATTTAGACGATATCAGGTGCTCATGAGCGATAATTGTAAACAGTTTCTCGTGCACTTGTTTGTGGACTTTTTAATCAAGTGCCAGTTCTTTCATTGGGAATCCCCTATGTCTTATTACTTGGAAATTAAAGTGAAACAGGCTACTCCATAGACAGAAAAAATAGTTTGACCCTAAGTGTGAGATCTTAACGTTAAAACATCACAAATAAAGTAAACATCACAAATAATATCCGATAAATCACATTGTTATTATTAATCTGGTTAATCGCTTTCATAAAATCACTGTCCACTCTCCTTTGTTGATTTACTTTAGACAAACAGCAAGACGGGCGAACCCATCCTGGGAAACCAAAGAGACATGGCCCTTTTGTGTCTTATAGCTTCCTCTGATCAGCGCGAATAATCTATCGTTTTTTCCAGAATGGCACAAATGATAACATTTTCGTAAACGTGTGTAATGGTTTCATAATGCACATGAAGCTAACCCAGCAATGAATGCATTTTCATGTTATTCAGATTTATTGGCGTCCCATGACTGCTTCTCCGGTCACTGTCAGCGAACTCTTCCCAAACTTTCTGTCTCTGGTCTCTTGGGATAACAAAGGTTGATAAACAAAATCCATTGTCCTCATCCTAATTTCTTTATCAAGCAATGACACTGTTTATGTTATCAGTCACTGGACAGGACTCTGTAGTGTGTGATGAAGAGGGGGTGTCTCTGCTTGTGAGTATACGTCCTCCATGCTCGGGTGAGGGACCCCCACGGGCGTCATTCTTTTCTCTTTCTGTCTTCTGTTGCAAAACCATACACGCACAACCTCTTTTTCCAACTGCAGGCTGCCAGCTAAGCTTGTGATTTCGTGGGCAGACGGCTTGGGGCACTTTAAGAAATGGTTTTCCAATGCCCCTTTGACTCCCACTTCGATGGATGTCCTCTTCTTTCGTTTCCGTCCCTGTGCTGCAATCTTGTCCAAATTCGTGGGACTGCCAGTGTTTGAATCTGTCTCCTCGAGCCATTTGTTAAGCAGAGGTTTAAGTTTACACATGTTCTTGAAACTGAGTTGGAGAGCCTCAAATCTACAGATGGTGGTCTGGGAAAAGACGTTTCCGTAAAGGGTGCCCAGCGCTAAGCCCACGTCCGCCTGCGTAAAACCAAGTTTGATGCGCCTCTGTTTGAACTGTTTGGCGAATTGCTCCAGGTCGTCGGAGCTGGGAGCGTCTTCGTCCGAGTGGTCCTGGTGGTGGCTGAACGGCTGCTGAGGAGACTCCATCTGGTTGTCATGGCTACCCGCGTCGTCGTGGAGCGGGTCTCGCAAACCGTGGTGCAGCGAAGGCTGGGGGCTTAACATGGTGTAGCCTGTTTGAGAATAGACCAGCGACTGGTGACCGTTTGTGGCGGGAGAAAGTGGGGATAAGTGGTGCGTCGTCGTCGGTGCCCATGATCCATGGTGGCTGTTTTGCGTTGGCTGGTGGACCAGATGCGATCTGTGATAGCCGTTCCCCAGGTCCTCTCTGCTCTGAACGCTGGCTTTGTTGTGCTCCGGTTGCCCGATGTGGGTGCCGCTGGTCCAGTCGGTATTGGAGGTTGGCAGCCACTGATGGTGCGTTAGGCTCATCGGATGTCCCGTGTTGGTCGCTAGCCCTTGTAAGTACTCGTGGTGCATCATTTTCTGCACCTCTCTGTAAGTTGTCCCCTGGTGCATCCTGTCCGAATCCGGATGCATCAGTGGGTTCGAAGGCAATGAGTTATTCCGCGGAATATACTGAGCTGTTGTCGCCATGGCTCCGACTTAGAAAACTGACAAGCACTTCGGAGATCTTTGAGCTTTAGAGCCAAAACGCAACAACCTGCTCTGGGAGGTCTTAGGGAAGAGCTAAGACACGCCTCCCCTTCGCGTGCATTGGTTCCTCGCCGACTACAGCCCACCAGGTTTCCTTATTACCCTCTCGCGGGCCGCTTGGTTGGCTGTTGGGCGCCGTGATCCCAGTTACTCGCAATTGGCCGCTTTCACTATGCTTTCCCTTTTTTCCTTTCTTCTCTTCTCCCCGCTAGTCAAGACAGCGTGAGCAGCAAAACCGTAGGAAATTATTGGGCTTTGAGGGTTGTTTTGCAAATAACCACGTGGGGGAGTGTGGTACCCTTTTTGGTGGGGTGGAAGAATGCCCCTTAACCGTCTTGCATTACCTCTGATAGTAACTGTACTGTTTCTCTTTCAAGTAGATTAGTATTGTAAAGTATCTCAGGAACCACCCACGAGAAAACTGAAGAGCAGTACGATATAGCCTAATAAAAAGTATTTTATGGGGTCTAAATAATATTGTTTAGGTATCACAAAATTATTTATCATTTTAATGTTATTATAGCATCGCACATGTAAACAATTTAACAATCACAGTACCATGAATACCATTAATAAAACATGTACTAAAAAATTCAGGCCATCCTCTATTTCAGAAAACAGTCCTCATCATAAAATATAAATGCATACACACAGCTACAGTCAACTCTAATAATAAATGACTATGTAATTTTATTTGTTTATATATGCAGTTGATATAGCCTAAATTTAATTTGGACATGATGAATACGATTCCGAAAAGTTAAAGTTAATTATGATGTGTTTATGTGTTTTGCCTGTATTTTCAGTCATGTATTATTTTTTTGGAAGTCAATACATTTTAACTACCATTACGCAAACATGCAAAGACCATATACATCGGCCGTGTGTTGATAATATCTCCACTCGAAGCATTTTTAAACAGCAACTCCGAGAGAAATCCTGTTTCTCCCTGCTGGCCTCCTCCGTACTTCCCGGCTGATCTGATTATTTTTCCCTTCACGTTTTGTCCCAATAGCAAATTACCAATTCTATGAATTGCAAAGCAGCCTGGAAGACGCTGAGGGGTAGAGAGGGGGAGATGCCGAGATTGAAAGGGATCTTTGCAAACACAATCACGTTCTTAAATGGAAATGTGGGGCTTTAAACAAATCTTACATCTCTCCTGTTCCAGTCGTCTAAAACTCCGCAATCAGGCACACGGTCGACTCCATCTAAAACCAAAGCTTTTAAAGAAGATTTTTTTTTGGTGTCAGTTCTATTCAAATTATTTACATCAGTGTATTTTTTTAGTTCACGTGCGTGTTTGTGTGTTTGTCTTGCTCTCATTGGGGTGTTTCCACAGGCTTTGAGAGGAAATGTGCTGTGCATTTGGAGAATTCAACCGTCAGACCAAAACGCTTCTCCGTGTGGTAAGTTTTTACGCTTTTCCTATCTGTCCATCTGCACGAGCTCTGCGCGTTCATAGAAGTGTAACCTAAATGATGTTCTTGGGGTCAGACGTGCTCGTCACTACTCTGTCAAAGGCGTGGTTATGTAAAGTTACCATTTATTTATTTATCACAAATGCAATAATACTGGCACATACAGGACATTTTTAACGAATAGCTCATTATTATACAAAATTTAATTTGTTGGCTATACTTTAATATCATTTGATCAAGTTTTGACACCTGCACTGTATTAATATATATTGTTGTTAAGAAACTATGATTGAAGAAACTGCAAAGTTATAACGCTTTATTGTTTTACATTTCTTACAGTCGTATTTTTTCCTCTATTTTTTTCTTAACTTTATTAAGGTTTAACACCAAACATCCTAGAAAATGTGCTTTTCATCCGTATGATTGTTTCTTTACATTTTCTAAACTCTCCGAGCACTCTATTACAGTTCATTATTCATTACTGAAAACAGTTCATTTTTGAATTTGTTGTTTGTGGCATTTTATTGTTTTATTTATTGTTCTTCATATTGTTTCTCTAGTTTTATCTTAAACTGCTCAGGGTTTTTACAGTGTAGAAAGAGGACTATATAAATATTCAGGGTGAAAATGAATCTGTGACCCACGCACTATTATGAAGTGACAGGCAAGCGGATGACAGGATTGTCTTCTAATGTGTGTAGTGTATAGCTGAATGCAACTCGCTTGTCGACACTGCCCCAGAGAGCTGCAGTTAATGAGGATGCTGTACACTTGCTCTCATTTGGAAGTCTATAAAAAGAGCGGTCATTTCTGCCCAGAGAGCTGCGTCACAGTAGCAGCACAGTCAAACTCTTGTGCTTCGTTTGCCAGCGCAGAAAAGTGTTTTAAAAAGCGCCCAGATGCTTCCTTTTTCCTTCGCGAAGAATATGGCCTTGTGTGCAGCGAGGTGAATTTTTCCTGGGATGCACGAGGTTGCTATGGAGAGCGGTTTGAAAGGCTCACACTGATCCTGGAAATGAATGATTTGCCATACAGGAAAAAGACAAATAATGGCCCTTGTTTTGCGAGATGGCAATGAAAGACAGTAGGGAACAATTGTGGTCTTTGAGTATCCAGGATGTACTAAATTTGGTTACAGAAGCTCGGAGTTTAAGAAAAAGTTACTTTCCATAGCATTTCATTTTCTGATGTCAATGTCAACTCTGGATAACTTTTTACGTTTTTAAGTGTTTCTGTTAGTTAACATTTAATATGTACACTAATTCCCAACTTCATTAGTTTTATAACAATCAATTTTTATAAAATTATATTTGGTATGAGAAACGTTTGATGTACAGGTTTGTATAGTGTATCATTTAAACCAGACTGCTTTTTTTCTCTATAAGATGACAAAATGTTTAATTCGTTCACACGTCAAATCATTATGTGAATCCACTGGCTTAGTTTAGAGGTCTATTTTTCGATTGCAGGCGTCACGTGGTTTAATCTCCAGAAGAGACCCCCTCCACTTGAATATAATTAAAGTCTGGTTGGTCAAACCCTCCATTAACCATAGGCCGTGAAAGTGCACAGGAGAAAGAGTTCAAAAACCCAAATATTACGGCTATTGTTATCTGCAGGTGCCAACCGCTGAAACAATTAATGGACATCAAATTCATTATCATATTGAAGGTTAAAACGTTTTAAAGTTTTGACTTTTTATCTTTATAAGCACTGTGTGGAAATTCAAATCTTGCGTGGGTAAGACATTTATTTGCATTAATAAACAATTAATTAATGTAAAACATTTTTTTATTGAAAATGTCTCCCTCATCAGGTAAAAAGGATGTTCAGTTATGCCTTCAGATTCAGAAACATCAGCTATTAAAAATTGATTAAATACAGTTATTCAATAAGTAAGGCAGTGTCATGTATCAACAATAACATTTAATTTGGCCCAATTACGTAAACTAAAAAGGGTTGTTTTGCATTTAAAGAAATAGCTTTCTTTAAGTTAACCTACACGACTTAAAAATCTCTATAATATTCACATCCAGACTAAAAGTTAAATAAGCGTTTTACAATTAAAGATTCACCTCTCATTTCTTTCACCCGTTTGTTTTTCTCATTTCAGTTTGACAGACATGCGTAATGGTGCCCACAATTTACAGACAGGTCCTGCTCTGTTTTAGGTTCCTCTTTCGCTCTTTTTGGTTAATGAACTCAGGCGATTTCGTAAGCATCCCAAGGGAACGGAAAGGGAATGTTTTCCTTTCAGTAAAAGGTATGGGCTATCTCTCCCCAACTCTTCACTTATCTTTGGGCTAATTAGGCGGGGCCCTGAAGACGCAAGCATGAATATTCATGTAAAAGCACCAGCGCGCAATTAGCCACGGAAAGACTTCCTAACTTCAATCACTGGCCAGCGTTAGGAGACAGGGATACTCTTCTGCACACCCAGACAAGGTGTCGCACTAAACCGCGTTAAAACATAAAGTGTAAGAGAAACCTGACATTTTTAGCTAATTCTATGCGCAGCTGATACTTTTTAATGGATTGCAGCCCTATTTATTATGTTCAGACTTTTTTCATTTTGATTAACAGCATTTCTGAGGATTTTGGATAGCCTGGATAGAAAGAAAGTTTTAGAAGTCTAGCAATCTTATTGGATAAATTATATTATCTGAAAGCTTAACTTTGTACACAACACGTTTAAAAATAAAAGTTCAAAAGTTCTAAAAGGATTCTAAGCAGACAACCATTTCTCCCCCCCTCTCTCTATTTCTATTTCTATTTCTATTGCTCTTTCTCTCTCTCTCTCTCTCTCTCTCTCTCTCTCACACACGCGCACACACACACACACACACACACACACACACACACACACACACACACACACACACACACACACACACACACACACACACACACACACACACACACACACACACACACACACACACACACACACACACACAAGTTTACTTAAACCCGTGTTGCTGTCCATACTGTGCACTAAGGCCTCAATCCTTTGCTTTGAATTCAAGGCGATCTTTATCCTGTCCCCTTCAGGGTGTGCACTTGCCACTTGCTGCCATGAAGATGCATTTATGTATGTATGTATGTGTGGAGGAGAACGGGGAGCTTTTTGGATGGGGGCTTGTGAGATAAGCAGTGGAATTTGTGCCGTCTGAATATGGATGGCAGCCAGACCGTTGGTAAGCAGCTGATAGAGTGGTAAACAGCTTGTGGGCTGAAGGGGTTAGAAGCATGCTGCTGAATACATTGGGCCTCTCTTCCACTGTCTGCCTGCACAATGGTCAATCAAACAGACGTCACTTTCCCCCATCATCCCTGTGATGCTGCGAGTCTGTAATGTTGGACAAGCTGCCACTACACCCTTCCACTCGCTTATCAACCCTTGAAATTAATGTTCAGGCTTGGTAAATGATTGCAGTCCAGTTGTTGTATTATATCAAAATATTTCTCAAATTTCAAGACTCAACCTATGAAACATATACACTGTAAAAAAATTCTGTAGAAATTACAGTAATACTGGTTATTACTTGCAACTAGCTGCCAGTAACTTACTGTAGGTTTTACATTTATGTTATTTACTGGCAACAGTTTGTTCAAAGTTAAATTAAAATGAAACATTTTCAGTATTTATCTTCTAAAGTAAGTTACTGGCAACCAGCTGCATAATCAAATCAAATTTTAGGAATCAAATCATTTCAATATAGTCATACTCTCTTTTAATTTTTTTTAATGATATTCGTAGCACTTTACATTAACTTTTATTAGACAGTAAGTCATTATCTAAACACATCATTATTTCACAATTGCTATTAGAATGTAGGCTACAATTCGGAAGAGTTTTCAAAATGTTTGATGACTTATTTGTAGCAGCCATAACTCAAAAATTAACTTTAATTATGTTTTTATGTATTTTGTATAAAAAAATATACATTTTAAAGAAAGAATTAAAATAATATCTAAAAAGGACCTGAGTTTTAATTTCTAATGCAGCCTGAACTTATTTTTTTGTCTTAAGGATAACCATGATTAAATCTGGAAAACTATTGTGTATGGTAGCAATAATAAATTGTAACCACGCTCTTAAAAATAAAGGTGCTTCACAATGCCATAGAAGAACACATTTTTGGTTCCATAAAAATTTTTATTTTTTTTTATTGTATTTGTATTGAATAAAGTTATATAGATAATAAAAATGCATGATAGAAATGGTTCTTCTAAGAACCTTTGACTAAATAGTTCTTTGAGGAACCAAAATGGTCATCAATATATTTTAAGCACCTTTATGTTTAAGAACATTTTTTTCTATTTTTTTTACTTTCTACTGGAAAAAATTGTAAATATTTATAGTAAATATACTGTAATACTGTAAAATATATTGTATTTACATTTATTTTTAGATTTTTTTTAAGTTTAAAAACAAATTAAAACATACACTCTTAAAAAGATTTGTGATAAAGGTTCTTCACAGTAATTTCGTTCTTACCTTTTTATAGTCTGCAGAACCTTTTTTCCACTACAAAGAACTTTTTGAGAATAAAAAGTCTTTACAAATTTCCAATTCACACCTAAACGTACAATACTTTCTTTTTCCAAGGAACAGCAGATCTGCTAAGAACCTTATGTAAAGCATTTAATCATTAATCAGGCACTTAAATATTTAATGATTGATTTGATGAACCTTTGTGGATTTCTTCATGTAAACTGACTGCTGCGCTGGAGTATTTTAAGAGCCATCGTTCTTCCCTAGTGGCATCCAGAATGAGGCTGATCCAGCATAAAGCTGCACACTTCCACATGTCACTGCTCACTCGAGAGAGCATCCAAAGGCCCTCGCCGAAGTTATTAATGAGTTGCTTTCTTTTAATTAGATAGTAATTCATGTTAATGCATGCCTAATGAACCCAAATCGTTCCCTTTGGTCATTCTGCCGAGTTCCACTGTGTTTACTTATTCTGTCTGTTTTTCCCGCTTTTGTGTTTTATTAGGCTCAAAGGGGCCTGAAAGGATCCAGCGACTTGCTTTAAAGACATCTGAAGAGTCCAGTTACATTTGCTTGAGGGGTCGTTTGGGTATGAAATCCACCAAGAGGATTTTAAAGAGGTCGTGACCAGCCCAGGTTTAGAAACAGATGTATATACTTCGGTATGTTTATGCTGAACTTTTAACCATAAGTTTATGTACCCATGAGGAGGTCAAATTCATCTTTATGTTTAACGTTTTTTTTTGTGTGTCTCCATACGGTTACTGTCTAAAAGAAAGCATGGGTGTATTTGACCCCACCATAAAATGACACCGTGATGGTAAAAGCCAGACTGACCAGGCCAACAACACCAGCCAAAAAGGGGTCACGACCAGACGGCAAGTGCTCCTGTCTCTGTGTCATCTATGGTAAAGGGTTTGTCAGAAGCCTGAATTAAATTAGACTGCTTTTAATTGAAGATTGACCAGTCTGAGAGCAGCTGACGCTTGGGTCATTCAAGATAGCAAAGCTTGAATCCCTCAGGCCCCAACTGCAATTTCAGCCCTGCAGGTCCTAGAACGGGATGGGAGGGAGAGAATGCGAGAGCATGCTGGGAATGCATGGCTGATGATTAGCAATAGGAGTTTATAGGAAGGCTTAGATGAGATTTGGCTTGTTTGCTTGAGTGGAAAGTGTAGCAGCACAACAGGCCTACGCGGACATGGAGTGAACCGAGGCAAGGTGGTCCGTTCTGCCAAAAAGCTTATGTGCAAATCGGCTTAAAGTTTGCACCTTGCTGAAAATCTCCCAGTCTACACAATTAATCGCTTCATTAATTAACAATCGCGCCAATATACCATGCACCCCGGCTGAGTTTTGGCAATCAGGTGGCATATGGCTAACCCTCCCCGATCTTTCCTTTTCTTCTTAATTTCTCTTATTTCACTCCTACTACCTCCCTGATTCTCGTCTTTTTCTTCTGTGCTGTTTTACGTTAAGCAGCATCGCAACAGCCGACTGTTTTAGCTCGAACAGATCTCCCGGCAAGCAGGTCAGAGCACTCCGCTAACATTTGTTATCTGTAATCCTGCAGGTCCCCACACAAAATGAGCGTAGTAAACTGTTGCAAAGCCCTAATCCCTCCGTTCCTTTCAGATGTGTTTTTTTCCATCTTTTCTTTTGCATTTATGGATTGGGAAAGCATTTCGAGGAACCATCTTTGATTGCAACACAAATGTATTTTCACCCTTCTTACACTTCCATCTCCTATCATTAACAACTCTTTTTCTGGCAATTAAATAGCAGTAGTGCTCCGAGATTTATTTGTTTTCACTTAGTAATTTTGATGAATCATATCGCTGTAAGAGCCACCCATGCTTTTATGTCAAGACTTTGTTGATTTGCTTTTTCAGATTCAGTTTGCAATAGCCGCAATGCAAAATTCATACATTACACAGCTTTAGTGAATGTGTTTTTGATTCATCTTACTATTATACAGATAGAATTACGGTTTTCATTCTCCATCGGTCTCAGTTATCTATGCGCTTTTGCGTTTGATTGAGTTTGATACTATGTAAATGATGTATTTGAATGCTCCCATGCAGCTCTGGTGCATTTTGTCTTGGTCATGCACACCCACACATGTAGCCACATGCACACACGCGTGCAAACAACAACACAAATTGTGTGTGTGTGTGTCTGTGTGTGTAGTACGGTTAGTAATAGCAGAGCTCAGTGGAAGACTGTAGTGTTGACAGCATAGTAAACGATGCAGCCTGCCTACTGCAGCAGCATCCCTGCTAATCACACACACAACATGATAATGAGAGCAACCCCATCCTCACACACACACACTTGCACGACTAACCACAGCAAACGCACACAAACACCCTCTCACACACACTGACCCATACTTCTACAGACAAATGGAAGACATAATGGTAGCCGGAGGCAGTGCGCATTACTTCACTCTGTCTCTCTCAAACCAAGCACATCTCTATCTCTTAACCCTCCTCACACACATATAATAACAGCTCTCTTTCTCTCTCACTGGAATTCAGTCTGGAATTGACTGGAATTCCCTTGAAAGTCTTTTAAGAGTTAAAAAGTTTAAATGTGGATAATCCATGTTTTACACAACCATGCATATAAAATATGACATATTAGACTTAGTTTGTTAAGGGGAAAGAAGAAGAGATCTTGAAAGAAATGAATAATGCAAACTCTCAAACTCAGTTTGATAGGCCCATGGGTACAAGATTTTAACTCTTTTTTTTTTCACGGTAGACCCCACAAGATACTCAGGGTTCCCATGGGTCCTTGAAATCTTTGAAAGTTTGTGAATCTGGGCGAAAAAATTGAAGGCTTAGCCTTTTAAGCACACGTGCTAAACTGTTCACTTTAAATGCTTATATCTTCTGTATGCGAATATTGATTCATACCAAAATGCTGTTTTGCATAGTTGTGTTTGACACATGAAAACGTCTCGGGTTACATATGTAACTGTTGTTCCCTTAGAAGGGAATGAGACGCTGCGTCTCCCTTACCATACTTCCTGCATCCCTGTAACGCCGTCTTCGGCAATATTTCAGGTAACAATATGCTTCATGGCTCCCGCATCACCCTATCTTTGTCGTTAAGCCTCATCATTGGTTGAATTTGAAATACACATTCAGACGTCACCGTAGTGACGCAGCGCGAGTTCCCTCAACAGGGAACTGTAACAATGTATCTTAAAAGGTAACACGATGTAACCTTGCTCTCACTTGAAATGTGTCCCAACATTTAGTCCTTGAATGTGAGGGTATTGGACCTTGAAAGGTCCTTGAAGGTCCTTGAATTTGAAGTTAAGTAAGGTGTGGGAACCCTGTATACTGTAATTTACTCACCATCATGTTGTTTCAAACCTGTGTTACTTTGTATCACCATGGGTGTATCTGGTCCCCATTCACTATCACTGTATGAAAATGAAACGTTCTGCTTAATATCTCTTCTTCTGTTCCATGCAGAAAGGAAAGTCACACAGGCATATCAGAATAGTTAGGAAGCAAACACAGTCAGTCTGTGACATTGGGTACTAAATTTAAAGACTGTGGCAAGAAATTTAAGTCAGCGGAAAAAATTACAACACAATTGGTTTGGGGTCATGTGCAGATTTTTTGTGCATTATCCTTGATTAATGCAGGTATAAATTAGGATATTGTTTCCTGGCAAACGTGCACTCGGAGGAATGGAGATGTGTAAATGGGTTAGTTCATTTTAGGAGAGGTGACACTTCACACACTCTCACATTCACACTTCTTTGTATCTTGCAGGGCGGCATGTGTGCTTAGACAGCAGGATGTAGAGAGAACAGGTGTGGTGCCTGTAGGTCCTTTATGTACCATATGTATGCAGGTAAGGCCATGGGGCATGATGTCACCGAAAGTGTCACTTCCGAACAGCTCATGTCAACTCTCTCTCTTCTCTCTCAGTCACACACACACATTAAACTGATTGTTTATTCAATCCCTGCAGAATTTTATTATTATTATGCTTGTTATTATTATTATTGTTTATTAAAGATATTTGACGTTATATCATTTTTATTTGTTTTTAACATTATTGTCTTTTTAAATAAAGTAGTGTTGTATTATTTTGTTCATTTTTTTTTTTTTTACCAAAGAATTAATTGTTTTGTAACATTTTGGGAATGATTGATTTCTAGCCTCATGACAATTTTGTGATGTAATGCTGATGAAATGAAATTCTCTAGAAACAATAAAGATGTGCAAATGTGCTTTGTGGTGTTTTAAGTTAACTACAAAATTCTCATTTGGCAAATACAGGAAGTTTTAGTCACTACCTGCAGGGACCCAGGAATAACCTGGCGTTGTACACTTAAGGGCCTATGGCAATGGAGAAGCTCACTAACTTCTTATGGGTTTACTTGTTATTAAACCGGCACCTGAACTGTCAACCTTGATCCTTAAAAAAATATGCTCATTTTCCAGCTCCCCTAGAGTTACACAATTGATTTTTATTATTTTGGAATCCATTCAGCTGGTCTCCGGGTCTGCCGGTACCACTTTTAGCATAGCTTAGCATAATTCATAGAATCTGATCAAGCGTGCCGCACAAGCCCTGAAAAGTGAAGCCAAAACGTCTCGATCGCCCCCCCAGTGACTGGTCCCAGTATAGGTCATAAACCCCGCCTCCCCCATGTTATTCAATGGGACTTGAAACCAACTAAACAATTTAATTACATATTTTTTCCGTAGCTTGTTTCTGTCATTAACTGTATTTTTATCACGCTGATCTAAACTCAAGTGTTTGTTTTTAAAATAAGTTTGTTTTTAGTTAGTTAATTAATGCTATAAAAATAGTGGTGTGACATCATGATTGACAGCTGAGATATGCGCATTCTGCGAGGGAGGGGCCTTGATTTCGCGGCTTTACTTCCTGCTCACTACTGCGTAGGACTGGTCCCAAAATCGCTACTGCGCAGACTCAAGACCCAAGATGTCAGTGTCGTATCGGGACACTGGCGGCTTCACTTTTCACCAATGGAAGAGAGCGAACAGGCGTTGTACATCTTTTTTTACAGTCTATGAATCTGATAAGTCTATTAGCATCGCGCTCAAAAATAACCAAAGAGTTTCGATATTTTTCCTATCTAAAACTTGTCTCTTCTGTATTTACATCGTGTACTAAGACTGACAAAATTAAAGGTTGCGATGGCGTAATAATCAAGGACTTTGCTGCTATAACATGGCTCATGAAAATAATCCTCTTAGTATCTTTTAATAGCATAGGATTATTTTCTGGCACTGCGTAATATAAGTGCGCCTCCTGTAGCCATGTTACGACAGCAAAGTCCTTGATTATTACCCCAGAATGAGTGTAGTTCCTAGCAATATCTGCTCAGGAAAATCACAACTTTTAATTTTCCGTCTGTCTTAGTACACGATGTAACTACAGAATAGTCACGTTTTAAAAGTGGTTGCGCCAGACCCAGAGATCAGATAAATGGATTCCAAAACGATAAATCAAATGTTTATCTCTTTTTACTCCGATCATATGGTGTGGCAGGTGGGTGGGGTCCAGGAAAAGAACGCAGCAATTAAGAACATGACCCAACTTCAAACGATCCAATCAGTTCTCGATGGACGAATTCAAGTCCAGCACTGCATTATTTCATTTCAGAAGCCGGTTTCAATTGGATATACGTCACCACGGGGAAAATAAGACAATCTCTACTTCTGTTTCATGGCAACTTTTTGATTTGGCATATCCCTCCATGATCTGAATGAGCGCAACACTTTCAGTTTAATTAATTAATTTGCAATCAATAAAAGTAACAGCACAGTCTCATTCTCAAACATGCAAATGAGATACTTTAAGAAATATATTTTTCTCTACATGCACACACAGCAGCGTCATCTTTAAACTATAACAGAAGTTTGATCAGAGGCAAAAGTCCTTGAATGGTGATGTTTGAGGGTGCCCACCATCACCAAGTGCTTGCACGTGCAGACACTTTCACTCCCCCTTACCAAAACTGAGAGGAGTGGAAACGGTTCTCGCTCTGATGAAAGAGCCCCTCTGATCGAGATGACAACAAAGGGCTCGGCCGCCTGTGTTTGGAAAAGCTTCCCCTTTCTTCTCGCCTTCCTCCTCCTCCATCTCCTCTTCTCCCCTCTCTGATCTCTCTCTTCCTCTCTCTATCTCCTTCTGCCCGATGCCACTCTGTCTGGCAAGGCCCCGCTCAGCTCTTCGTTAAGGTGGCGATACAATCGGGGGACTGGATTAAAAATCAGCGCGCGTCCTTGTCGAAGGCACCCAGGATGGTGCACTTTGATGTCTCTGCAAATTTGAAATTCATATGTTGTCACACTTCATTTTATTCTCCCTTATTTTCCCCCCTTATTCCACCCACCCCCAGCCTGATTCGTTCTTTGGACGTACACATGTACTATGTTAAAACATAAATGGGAAAACATGTAAAGAGCGATCTCGCTCATGCCTTTCTTTTATTTTTGATGGTTCAACATCTTCTGGTGGGTGGGAAGAAATAATGAATCATTTAATTTGCTTTGAATGAAGGAGGAGTGATGAGGCTGCTGAGGTTCGTAGGGATTTCAACGTGGAGGACAGAGAGAGTTCAGAGGAAACCGGCGTAGGAGTGTTTATACTTTGATGACACTTCAAAAAACTGTGTGCCAAGACCAAGCTATCAGCCCTATCAGAGAAGTGACTAGTGCATGTGCGCCCTTTTTTTACAATGCACTGTGATAACAAAACAGCATGACAACAAACAATGCCTTCTAGTTACTCAACCAACAAAAAAATATAAGGCAGGCTGTAGTAACCCTATTAGCCTGTGAGGATAAACAGCAATTAGCAACAATTCAATACACTGGGCAAATTCACTGCAGTTGGACTTTAGATCAATGTGACTGATAATTATCCAGCTCAGTTGCATAAGGCTTCACATTCTTTCCCACTTCCCAGAAGCGTTACCCGGAAAATGGGACAAAGCATCCTCCAACTTCAATGACCTCCTCAGACAGTAACAAATAGGTCTGATGGTCAGGCTGATATTGTGGTATGGAAGGCGTTTGTCTTACCGCACCAAACCAAGCCTTATCATCAATCTTTTGAATATCACAAACCTTCCAGAGACTCAATCCACCAACACATGGCCAGCCTCTCTCTGCTTCAGCTTCTTCGGAAACATTCAGTCTTCTCTTCAGGATGAATGGGTTTTAATAACAATGATAAAATTAAAAGTGCATCCCACTATGTACAGTACAAATCTCAGGAGCTCCACTCTGGGATAATATTGAGATTGTCTTACATCATCATTGCTATATTATTGGATTCATCGTCTATAGACCTTGTTGTCGATGTCAAAGTCGTTGTTCCGCATAACATCCAAGATGCATAGGATATGTGCTTTATCTTCTAACCTTATAAAATCTGACTTACTTGACCTTCTTAGCTGGTATTATGTATTATTTTTCCCATGCTGCCTCATTATAGGGAGAAGCAAAGAAGTAGGTAAAGACAATGTGTTTGTCGTCTTTTGAGAAATGTCCCATAAGTAGCAACCAGAACAGTTGCCATGTCACTCTGTTCCAAAAAAAGCATCCCAACACGCTAATAAATGCTGGGTTATTTTCAACCCACCATTGGGTCTAATGCTGTGTTCACACCAGCCGCTATAGAGGCATCAAGCGAGAGTGATTTCAATGTATAGACGTGTTTACGCATGTCTGGAGGTCTAGTACGCACGAATGATGCGAATTGAGCGTTGACGCGGGAAACGCACGAGTAGAAAAATCTGAACTTTGGCGGAGAAACGTGCCGCATTAACCAATCAGGAGCGTGCAATAGTAGTAACGTGATTACAGGAATAGCTCTCGGACAACGGATAGCGCGTTCTTGCCGCATCTACCACGTCTGGTGTGAACACAAGATAAAAGTGAGGAACCCAATACGTTGGGTTGAATTAATCCAGAAAATGATTATATTTTGATTAAAACAACCCTGCATTTTGCGTTGAAATAACCCATCATATAAGTTAAATTACAAAACAAAGGGTTCGGTTTGTCTCTTTTTGACCCCAAATGACTTTTTGAGCATGTTTGAGTGGAAGGCGTCCTAGGGCCTCATTATAAAATGCTGCATAGAAAACGTCCTAAATTTGATCTCACGATCATTTCTTTTAAAGTGTGCATGTGTGATAAAACTAAAGTGTGCTCAGAACACGCGTGTATAGATGTGAAATCTATAAATCGCAAATGATCTTGAAATTGTGCGCAGCTAAATAGCTTTAAATCTCCACATTTAAAGGCAAGGTACATGATCTCTGCAAGCCAATGTTGATATTTGAAATCATCTAAACAAACACGCCCCTAATCTGGACCTTCTTTTGATAGACCCGCCCCACACATACAGTACGCAACCCAGGCAACGATTTCAGTCCCTTACTGCTGATTGGCTACAAGTGTTTTTTGGTACTTGGCCCGACTCTCTTTTCAAAGTGTTTTTCACTCCGCCTTTGAACGATGCCTAATTAATGTCATTGACATATAACAAGCACCTATCAATGTTTAAATCCTTTGCGAGCCACCAGAGAGACTGCAATCGCAAAAGTGTGCACGTCTGCTCAGATCCTGACATGGCGCTAACAGTTTTTATAACTATTGACTATGCCATGGATTTCTGCTTACGCACACTTTATGATCAAATCTGTGCGTATGCATGGTTTATAAATGAGGTCCCTGGTGTCCATGTTTTAACAAAGCCATAATACATATCGATGAGACAACAATAAATAGTGAGAGTCTGGAAACAAAAACTTACATTTCACTTACTACTGTAAATCTAAAACACTGTACAAAGTGAATTTGGATTAAAGTTGGACAAAACATTACGTAAACTAGTAAAACATTTGTTAAAAAAGCTTTTTTTTTTTTTTGAGTGTTACAATTTAAGTAATTTTAAAAATATTTCACCTTAAATTTTTCACTTAAAGTGAGAAAATTTAAGTTGACAAAAGTGTAACAATTGACGTAATTTTTTAAGTGGATCCAACTTTCACTTTTTACGCTACATTAAAGTAATGTCAACTTTCCGACCCATCTGGCAGAAGTGTCTCTGCTCAAAACACATGCATTTCAAATGCAATCTACTGTATAAGAAGCATTTTATGTATAATAATTAAATGAATACAGTACTGTGGAGCAACAGTGAGTCTAAAAGTGGATCTGTGAGACAAAAACTAATTATATTTACTCCACACCAGTAATTTGATAAGTGATTTAATTGCTTCGAGAAAACAAACAACACATAAATCAAAGTAATGCAGAATTAGGATGGTGTACTTTATCAAAGATTGTGTGAGGGAGAGATGGAGGTTGTATTTGTGTACTGTCAGGGGTCGAGGGAATTGGAAGGCACGGTGGCTATTGATGAAATAACCTTGGAGGGCTTCCAGTGTGACAGAATGAGTGGCAGAGACTTGGAGCTGATCCATGCTGGACCTTTTGTGCTAGTTTCTAGCACATTCCAATCAGACATGGACATAAATACCCTTTTGGTAATTGAAAGGTTGGCTTGGGAGCGATCGGTGTGAGCTGCTCTCTTGTTATACACTTCTCTGTTCAGATATTTAAAGGACTGTTAAGTTAAGGCATTTTCTAGGTAATTTTCATTTTTTTTATGATTTATTAAACGACTTATTACATGAATTACTTATAGACGATTTTAGCAGCAACAACATAAACAAACAGCTTTTGTGGACTAAACACAACTTCCGGTAGACTTCCACAGAGAATCAATAACAAGGCCTTTTACAGTACAGTAGTTTATTTCAGATAACAAAGGAAATAAATGAAAAGTAAATTACCTTTGTACATATATCATACACTATCTAACGTGTACCAACTATCACACTAATCTAACATTATTTTGTAAAATGAATGTATACAACTGTATAGCTACAGATCCTTGAATTCTTGCCTGGCTGTATTGTGAACCAAGCTCGTCTCCCCTCGTCTTGCAAACCAAAACATTTTATTTTCGTTGAGAAGACGAAACTGTCTATATAATTTAGGAGGCAAAGTTGTTTCATATATAATAAAATATTTAAAAATCATCAAAACTTTTTGTAAAAAAAAGTATGGGACATAACAAATTATGCCACAGATGCTTTTATAGAATTTTCATAAACCTCAAAATTATAAATGTACACATGCATACATTTATATGTGCACTGACAATGTAATGTATTGTATCAATGTGTAATATAAATGTTGCCACTGCCTAAACATTCTGAATATTGATGTTATAAAGCAATATATTAAAAACTAGTTATTAAAGCTGCTGAATTTGCATGATCAAGTGGTGGGTTTGATTTTCTACTTGATTGTGTGGGCCGTTTTCCAGCTTGGACCAGAAACTTGTTAGCATTTCTCTGCCAATTGGCACAGACACAGATTTCTCTGTTAATTCATGACCCGCCTCAAACTTTCCAGCAGTTTTGTTTAATGGTCTCTGCTTACATTTTACTTAGCTGCTTTTTGTGCATAGAGAAAAACTTTTGCTGAAGGGACAAAGCTACAGGTCAAAAGGGACAAATTAAACTTTTTAATCTCAATTATACCTTTCAAATGTGTTCTGATGTATTAAGAATAAAACAAGATTGTTAAAAAGAAACACTTGTAAAATTAAAGGGGATTAAATGGTTCTTTGCAGTGATGCCATAGAAGTACCATTTTTGGTTCCTCAAAGAACCAAACACTTTTAGTCAAAAGAGTCATGCAGTGAGTATGTTCACTACTCACTGGGATGGCTTAAATGCAAAGGGTCACATTTCGAGTATGGGTTACCATACTTGACAAAACATGTCATACTAATTTTGATTCTGTCTATAGTTTAAGTGAATATCCAGCCTGGTCTCACTGTTAATACGTAATATTAATACGTACCTTTCAAAAACACAAAACATATTTTTTTACATTTAAATAGATGCGGACGTGTACAATGTAGATGTATTTGCAACATTTAATCGTAGCATTATTAATTTTTTACAGCTACAAAATGTAAAACATGTATAAATCTTTCAAACCATAAAGATTGCTGTATAATTTACCTTTAACCATTTTATCGATAATGTTACCACCCTAACTCTACCCCAAACCTTACTCTAAACCCATACCGTTTTATACAAAAAAAATTAAAAATTTAATGTATTCTTTATATATTATGCAAAGTAATGAACAGAAATGTGTAGAATTTTTTTGTAACAATAGTAACAATATAGCACTTAAAAGATATTTTATGCCGCTTATAGACAGTTTCATCGGACGCACGAACGTGCGGTGACACAATTCACGTCTGGTCTGAACTTTACTTCCGGTTTCAGTATTTATAATCATCTGAAAAGTTGCTAAACTGAATTCTTGAACAAATATCTTGTCGTAAATAACAAATTTGTTGGTTTCCTAGGTAATCTACATGTTGTTTATTTTGCTTATAATATAAATAATCTACTTTTAAAGTACTTTGTTGTTATGTATTCTTAGCGGAGTTTACCGGAAGTTACGTGTTGACTACGAAAGCCGCTTGTTTATGTTGTTACTGCTGAAACCGTCTATACAGTCCTAGTGTGTTGTAAAGCTTCTTGAGGCGCAATATTTAGATTTGAATTCATAACACGCGAGATTTGAAGTTATTTGATAGAATTGAGAACTGGAATCAAGATAAGCTAAATTTGGATCTGTTCCTTGCAATCGTATAAATTAATAAGATATGGATTACAGCGTCTGCGAATGAATAAAATAACATATTTTGTAAATTTATGTTGTGTTTTGGTTTAATTATGTTTGCATAGGAGAAAACACCTGTTGTGTGTCATAGGAAACAAACAAAATATTGCAAATTGGTTAAATCATAACAGAAATGTTATTCATTTTAAAATTTTTAAGTGTAGTCTTGTTTAATATCATGTACTTCTCTAAAAGTCATAAACATTTAATTAGGTAAATGAGTAAACTTTCTTAAATAAATAAGTCAGAAAATACAACTGAAAACATGTCATTAATATGATTAAGATACACCAATTTCCGCTATTTTAATAATTTTGAATGTACAAATCTGTACATCTGTAAAGCTGTTAATACATAAATAATTAACGTATTAGTCCTGTCAATATTATACATTTTAGTGTGTATGAAAACGTAAGTAAATGTACATATGGTACAACCACACTTTAAGTAAAACACACATGTATTCTCATGAGATCACGTTGGAATATCACAATGTTATTCATGGTTCTCTGTTCCATTTCTCCATGTTGTAATTGTTAAGAATGTTTTATGAGTTTGCCACTATTATTTATATACAGTATGCAATTCACTGAACTGTCAGTTAACAGATTTCATGTGAAAGCCCCTTCTCATAGAGCCTTCAGTACATGCTGTTCTGTTCTCACAGCATCAGGATAAGTGGAAAGTAAAGCTTTATTGCAGCAGGTATAGACGGCAGGACAACTAGTACAAGTGACTGTCTGAGAGATGGCGTCTCAATGCAAGAGGGAGGAGTAAGATAATACTCCTTCATCGCTCTATGCCCAGACATCCTTTGAAGCTTCGCCTTCACCTGAAAGCTACCGGACAATAGATTTTATTTGTATCGGGCGTTGGGGGGCTATGTTGAAGATGCTAAAAGATTGAGTGGGTGGGATGAGAAACTGAAAGAGAGACTAAGGGAGAAAAAGAGAGAGAAGACGAACTATTAAGAGAAGTACAGGCCTCAATCTGGCAAGCACTTTACTGCCCTTTTAACAGAGGAACTAAAGGAACTAAAAGCTCAATGCACTTAGTATCTGTTTCATCTTCCGTTTTGTGAAGCCAAGTTTGTTTTGATGACTTCACTCCGAGGGCAGAAACGCACAAGAACCGAGAATTGAGCTGCCCATCAAAACTCAAAAAAAGTTATTGGCTCTGAGCTTCATGGCAATCCCAACAGAGGTAGGCCCGACCGCGCAGGCGGTGGAGACAAATTGATATGTTGAAGCTATGAAACACAAAATCGCCTCCACCACCTGAGGGGTTGTAAACATAAACACTGTAAAAGACAGCTGAGCCCCTGAACCAAAAGTCCAGGGAGGATATACTCCCTTCTTCGAGTGAGGAAATGGGAGGGATCAGTTTAGGGTGTTTTCAATAATTAAGCTCGCTATATTCGTGTGTTTCATCCCTCACTTGCATACTCCTGTGGCCTGCCGGTGTCTGAAGTGGATTTGGTTAGGATGATCAGGTCCCAAAATTTGTTGCTCCAAGCATAGGAAGTGCAAAAAGCACATGGACTAACAGCTCTAGTGAATAGTATACCTATACCCAACACAGGATATGAATGATGAAATAACCAAATCTATGGACTTTCAATACTTATAAAAAAGTTAGCTTTATATTGCTTAATATTTTACATAAGCAGAACCGCAGTGAACATTGTACTGTATCTACAAATGTGGCATCGCTCGGGGATGATGTGCTGTGTGTGTTAACGTGTGGTCCAGGCTCGCCGAAAGATCAAACTGCTGCTGAGACCCGAAAGGGATAAACGAATCAACACCCTGTACGCTCTCAATGGAGCTGGTAATGAGTTGGGCCATGATGAACAAAAGAAAACACACAGTTCCATCACACAAAGGCCTTGTGGGGATAAAAAGAGGAAAACGAGGAACAGCGAGACGGCAGGAGAGGAAAGAAAGAAGCGCTGGAAAGCCAGAAAGAGAAGAATGGCAGAACAGAGGAGGCTTGATATGATTTCAATGGAATGTTTGTTGACACTGATTCATTGCCCCCGGCTTACAGATAAATGATTGAACAGCTCGGCTGTCAAAGCCAGAGGATTTTTTGGGGGGCTTGTTTTTTACTGTGCACTTTTAGCTGGAGGGAAGGTAGCAGTCAACTAACTGACGCAGAATTAACCGTGAAACGCATCTAAGCGCTCCCCCTCCTCTATACAAGCACAGGGAGGCAGACGGGTCTCTACGACAGAGACTGATCTAGTTACGCCACACCTACACAAACAGCGACCTTGAATGGTGTGCTGGGAGAACCCAACAGGCATATACATATATGTTATCAATTTGTACTTTAACGATCCACACTGAACCGCGTGGCTCTAACCTCCTACTGTTGTGCTTTTCTCTGGGGCTCCACCTACGGTACCACAACCAGAAGGTATTCGGTGATGCTGAGGCTTTTACAGAGTCACTTCTGGGTCAACACACATCCTGATGCAAGACTAGAATTCATATATTGATGCCTTTTAATGTTAAAATACTGTTGTCTGTGACATTTTGCACAGTTTGATCTACTCTGGATCTTTTAAGATAACTTCAAGCACCGTTTGTTTGAGAGACACAACATCAGGATGGGAGTACTGGTTTGTCAACCAATGGAGAACACGAACAGGCCATTTGCTGTGTCCAAAACCATTAAGTTGTTCACTTCATCAGTACTGCCTAAACAGTGAATAACATTTAAGTCAACTATATGGGTAAGAAGTAAACAAAAATGAATGAACGATGAGTTAGCACTGGCGTAAATCTTGTGTCACAGAGAAGTCTACTGTCGGGGACACTTTTATCAAGCCAGAGTATAGTCTGTTTTTACGGTCGAATGCAAAGCCTATATATGCAAACATTTTTTATTTGACTTGTATGTGTCCACAGACGTTCGATGCATGTGTATTGCGACAAAATGTAGTGCATCTCCTGGGCTTTATACTACATTCTCTTGTATGTGCATGCATGACCAACGCGTATAAAGTACGCACGGTTACAAAAAAAAAACAGTACTGTATGCGGATCATTGCGTATGCGTAAAAACTGAACTACACTTATCATCTGTATGGCTTAATGGATTGTATCGCAAAAGAAATTGTGACTTTATTGTGGGGCGGGTTGGGACGGGTCATTAAAAAAACATGTATGTTGCGGGCTATTCCCTAGCCTATATTAAATATTTGGGAATATATATTTTTATATTTTAATAGGTTCTTTGATAAGGTTAAATTACGTAGCAACGTAACTTGCGCAACATAACTTATGCCATGTAACTTGATATCCCCAAACCTTTGGCATCACGTTACAAAAATGCCAAGAAGCTCCCGCTGCCAGCCACAACAACAAAACAACCATAGAGAAATAAAAGTGAAGATGAAAGACGAGGTGCAGGACAAATTAAGGTCGCAAATTTGTGAATTAGTTTCTATGGTTCATATGTTGTTGCCACTTCACAGGACGATGTAATCTAATGCTGCATTCAGACCAGCCGCAGTAGAGGCATCAAGCACGAGTGATTTCGATGTTAAGACAATATAAAGACACGTTGACGCGTGTCTGGAGGTCTTGATGGGCGATTAACGCAGTGCATTGAACGTTGCCGCGGGAAATGTGGGAGTTGAAAAATTTGAACTTTGGCGGAAAACTTTGGTTAACCAATCAGGAGCTTGCTCTAGTGGTGACGTGATTACAGGAAGCAAGCAGAGTCACAGAAGTTGATGACTAGAATTTCATGCGCGGATTTCATGCGTGAATGAAGCGAGTAAACTCAAAATGTTCAAGCGGCAAATTAGATGCGGTAGACACGAATTTGATGCCTCAACAGCGGTGGGTGTGAACCCATGGTAATGGCCGTTTCCAAGCTTTTTTAGGCTGAAATAAGCCAATCAGTAGCTTGCTCTAGTGGTTACGTGATTACAGGAAGCAAGCGGAGTCGCAGAAGTCGATGACTAGAATTTCATGCGCGGCTTTCATGCGTGAATGAAGCGTGTAAACTCAAAATGTTCAAGCGGCATAGATGCGGTAGACGCGAATTTGATGCCTCAACAGCGGTTGGTGTGAACCCACGGTAATGGTCGTTTCCAAGCTTTTTTAGGCTGAAATAAAGCCTAAAACCCTTTTCATGTATATTAAAAATGCCTGGTATATCTATTTTAATGGTCGCAGGTGTGGGTTGGGGCAGGCCAAATATTTCAGAAAAGTGGGACCAGCGGGTTGGAAAAAAAACCCAACCTGTGCATCACTAATATTGTGCACTAGATAGGGATGGTGCGAGTTCAGAGTTATTATTTGTGTAATTCCTTTTGGTGCCACTAGTGTTACAGAAACTACAAACCTCACCTTTAACATAAGACACATAAAGTCCATTCACCAAACGGCACATTACACTTACAACAAAGTGTGAACAGCATTACCTGCTGTAGTCCATCCACGAACACAGGTCCGAACAAGATGTTCTCAGCAAATTAAGAATTGGATGGGTGACAACAAAAACAAATGACTAAGCAGTAGATAACTGTGTTGAAATATATGTGTGTGTGTGTTATAGGTGTGGGGGTATGCGGGAGTTGGAGAGACCACCACTAGTCTGGCCACCTCAGCTTCTGTATGTCCTTGTGAAGGAGCTGAGAAAGAGAAGAGGTGGGGGGATGTTGGGTCAAAGGGCTGCCATTTAATGCTGACTACTAACCAATCAGAGGGTCCCAGACTGTCAAGGACTGTAGAGGAGAGGGGGTGGGCAGCTCTGTGGCAGACCCTGCAGGTCAATTATCTCGTGCAAGGAGACACCGTCGGCAAAGCTCCAAATCTCATTTGCGCAGCTGCGGTCGAACTACGAACACCTGAGCATACGTCGCTGCCACCCTGCGAAGGCAATTAATGTCTTCCCTCAATGACAGGCATATTTGGAGTGACAGCTCCTGTAGTCTAAAAACCCGAGAAGGAACCACCCCACCACGTAAAGATAGAAACGAACCTTAACTTGTCTTCCCGAAGAGACTAATTTTGGGTGCTACACGTTTTGCTCTGCCCTGCAGCCATGGATATGGTAAGAGAGCTTTGCACCTGTTGAGTGCACTACTGGCTTAAAGTGTTCAGCTGGAAGCTTTGACTGCCACTTTGGCATAAGAGAGGAAAGGGGAGAAAGGGGTCTCAGTAGTAGATTTAAATCACAGCACACAGACTTCAGCATGCACATTTTTTTGAGATTTCGTCTTTCCTATGCATGAGTTGCCAGTCTGAATGTGAACTTTTTTACAGGTCAAATCAATTGGAAAAACAGTAAAACAAGTTTGTAATGGTCAATCTCTCTGGTATACTTCATAATTTAAAGAAACAACTGAGTGATGTAATTGCACTAAAACCAAACCAAATGAAATGAAGCTGTGCTTTTGCACTAGCACCCCTAGCTGCCATAGTTGGCACACATCCTTAAAGAGCACCTATTGTCCGATTCACGTTTTTAAATTTCCTTTGGTGTGTAAGTGTGCATTACTACATATTAACGATATGCAAAAGGTACAAACCCCAAAGTAAACGATGACGCGAGTTTTCGTCTCCAACGTAAATCTCTTTTCTTGGACTACAACAAACACACGGATTGTAGGCAGCAGTTTACTTCCTGGGATTGATGATGTAGACAAGACTGACATTATCATAATTCCTTCCGCTTTTAACTCACAGTAAGTTAACTCCTGTTAGCATTGCATTGCGACCGAATCTATTAAACGTGGTAAGGAGCGTCACATTTCCTGCTGACGTCAGAGGTATTCAGGCCAAACACAACAGATTAGCTGCATTTCAAGAAGAGAATGAAATCTGGAGCTACAAAAATGTACACAGCAAAATCACCAGTGTTAAATTTTCAGGGATGGTGTTAAATACACAGTGTTGATGTTGTTTTAACACTATCTGGTAATAAAATAACACTGCCATTGCTAGGCCAGTGTTATATTCACGACAGTGTCAGTGTTAAACAAGGGTGTTATCAGATTTCACTCTGAGCGGTGTAAATCAAGCCACGCCTCCACTAAACATATCCTGTCAGGGATTTTACCGCCATTTTCTTTCACAGGAGGACTGAAGAGATCAGGTAAATCAGTCTCATAATATTCACATGGTTTAGCTAAATTAAACTGTTATTTCTCTGTCTGACTCTACGCAGCCATATGCCAAAAAACCTAAATAAGATATTTTTCCCATTTTATTTCCCCTTTGTTCGTTATTTGGTTCAGTTTAATCAGAGCTACCTTGTGTTACGTTGTTCCCTTGTTAGTTTAGTATAAAGTTAAACTGCTAGCTAAAAGTTTAAAACCAAGAAGGATAATATTAACAGGAGATATGAACGAAAGAATTGAACCATGATAAAACGCGACATGCACTACAAATTGAAGGTATGAAATTAAGTTAAATGAAAGCTCGTTTATTCACCATATGATGCTCGTTATAAGGTAATCATATAGGCTAGATACCATGAGTTAACGAGGTCGTTTACATGCACGTGAGTGCACGGATATCGGTTAATTATTCAAATTACTGAAAAACACGGAGAAAACCGCAACCGCATCGTCATGTGTTTTTCTAAGATGTATGCAAACAGGGAAAATATCGCCAAACCAACAATTAATTTTACCAAAACATCACAATATATCATCATTTGTATGCACAGATTGGATGCATTGTGTGTTGTAAGCTTTTCGTGGCGCTAGATGTCAGACAGATGCAAATGGCAAATACATACGAAAGTGTAAAACGTGTATGGCGAACATTTGTTTTTTTTCTGTCATTATAGATGCTAGTTTGGTGAAAGTTCACACTGAGTGCTTCAAATCATTCAGAAGAGATGCTGTTTTTAGGGCAGTTTATTAAAGAAGACCTGACATGGATGACTTCCAATGAGAAACGACTGCTAATACTTATATAAATTCATTACAGAAGGTAAGTTTATATATTTATACATATAAATCATTTTATTTGACATAACTGAACAGTTAACCAATCTTTTTAGTATATGTAGTTTTGTACATATTATTATTATTATTAATCTGGAAAGAAACTCACATGACCTGCTGCCAACTTTAATAAAAATATATTATCTTCTCATACATCGTTTTGCTATTGATGTCATATTAAATAGCAATCAAATTGATTACTATTTTGAAAATGTATAAATGAAGATTCATATTGTCTTGAGTGCTGTTTTTAATATAAAAAGAATGTTGAGTTTTCAGAGTCTTTATTGTCATTTTTGTGATAGGACCCTACCAGACTATATTTGAATACGGCATACCCATGAATTCTGGAACTGTTATTCCTTAACCCAGTTTGGAGGATAAGAGCTTACCAACTAGTTATGTGAGTACACACAGTACATTTGTACTGTACACTGTCTCTAACATGATTTATTATACTGAGATGATTTTGATTCAAATAACGGTTAAAACTGCACCCTTTTTGGTATTTTCTTGACTCTTTTTTGTCTTTGAAAATCTGCAGAAATATGCTGAGGTGATGTATTGCAAAATAGCCAACATACAACAATATGGATGACCCTCTGTCTGGTCAACAGGAGTTTAAATATGGTAAGTGTACATGGGTTTGCTACTTTTACGGTTTTAAAGTTTAACTGTATACTCATGGTGTTTAAATTCTGTTTTTCTAGGACGGGACAGTGATGTGGCAGCTCTTCCCTGGCTCATTCACCTCTTGCCTTTCATTTGTGAAAGGAAGAAATACAGTAAGAAAGAGGGTCAATGTGCAACTGAAGCTACTGATTGTGCTATGTAAGTTTTTTTTAGTATTTTGTTCTAGTTATTTATTCAGCAGTTAGTTTGCTTGCATTGTTCACCCCATGTAAATGCATACAAGTTCATAAATACACATCAAATACATTCATCAAATACAATCTTTTAAAACACTTAGGTGATGAGCATCAATCCATGCTTTGAGGGGAATGAATCAGCACAGCCCTGCCTGCACTGCATTGGGAACAGAAGTTGCATCCAGAATTTTTGCATCATTCTGGACCAAAAAGCCATTCCCTCCATGATGAAGACCACTGATGCAGCCTTCCACTACATCATGAGTAAAACAACTACAGAACTAAATACCAGGTTGGAACGTATTTAAGAAAAATGAAACGTCTTTTGAATTGAAATGTCTGTTTTGTTATGGATAAATCTTTAGTATTGTGAAAGATAAGCATTTCTGCCTGCCAGTAAGGTAATTGCAGTGTATTTTAATGTTCAAGTTTTGAGTAGGGTGGCTAATTTTTTTTAACTCTCATTTGATATATTAAAGACCTTATAATAAGTGGTTTTCATGTCACTGCGCTGTGGTATAAGATAACTTTGATTATTCCATACTGTATTCTGTTTCTAATTGTAGCTGAGGTATTTAAATAAGCAGTATTAAATGCAAAGTGTTGTGTGTATCAATGTAAATATTAAATGTGATGTACTTTAATAAAAAGAGGTTTTGCAATATTTCTTGTCATTTGTCTTTTATAGAAACAACCCATTAGCAACAAAAGTGGCTATTAATCAGTATTTTAACACTTAACATTGTTGAATTCACATTACACTGGTGTTGACCGTAAATTAGGAGTGTTAATTTTTAACACTGTATTTCTGTGCCAACACCAGTGTAGTGTGGAAACAACAATGAATAGTGTTGAACAAAGTGTAAAATTTAACAATATTGAGTGTTAAATTAACATATAATGAGTGTTGTTAAATTAACACTACACTTTTGACTAAATTAACACAGTGTAGTGTGGACACATATACACACTTTTCCAGTGTTAAATTTGACACCCTGGGTGTTATTTTAACACCAGTGATTTTGCTGTGTACAGTATGTGGAAAACAATGCGTTTTTGACCATAAACCACGCGAACACATTGTATTATACCAAATACACAAAATAAGACTGTTTTTAGCAATGAAATATGTGCTCTTTAAAATCACTTACTATATAGTCCATACTTACAGAATATGGTTGTGTAAAACATGAACAAACCCAACAATTACATTTTTAGTTAACCTATGCTGGGTTATTTTCACTCAAAATGCTTGGTCATATATGGACATTTTAAGGTTAATTGGGTTTGTTTATATTATACTCAATTGGTTAAAAACAACCCAGCATTTAAATATCTTATGTTTTCTTTATATACAGCAGTTCAGTTCACTGAGTCATGATGCTTTTCTCTACTGGGTTTGTGCCAGATCCATGAGTAAGCAGACGTGGGTTTAGAACAACATATAATGAAAAAAGCCATGCAGAAATACAGAAAGATAGATAGAGACTTCATCCATCCATTCAGTGCTCTACAGAACAGTAGACCATAGATGTCATTTTCAATTTTTACAATTTACAATTTAGGTTTACAAAAGGCATTCAGATGATCCTTAAGAGAAAACACAGTCATTCACCCTGCGGCACATACTCGTGATAACACTGGTGTACCTCTCTCTCATTTGTTCTCTTTAGCCTTTCTTTATCTCTCTCTCAGTCGCTCCTCACACATGTGTGGGCCATAACAGGCTCTGTGTCAGAGAATTAAACAAATGTATCAGTGGAGCCGTACAACACAATGCCTCTGGGACTTCATTTACCTCCCGCGTTTTCTGGGGAGTCTATGTTTTACTGCCCCACATAATCTACAGTAGCTATTCTCTCAGCATCTCCTTCACTCCAGCATCCAGGATTCACACACAGCTTCAGTTTAAGAGTCATAAGAGAATTCAGCTGAATGTCCAAACCCTCATCTCTATGCTTTTAACTTTCATTCATTAATAAAGTAGGTAATCTGTTTATAGTAAGCTTTTGTCTGGATTTTTAGCTGATGTGTTGCTAAGAGCATCGAAAGGTCAGAGAGAAGAGGTCTCTTTTGTTGTTTTATTTGGAATTGCTCTCATCCTGTGTGTTAAGAAATCATTAAAAATTGAAGGACAGAAGACTGGGAGATTGAAAATGCATATGTTTGGCACATTATTAATATTAAATAATCATGTTTGTCTCCTAAATTGAGAGTGACTTGCACCACAATATCAGTAATTAGATGAATTATAGATGGAAGAGGGACGGGCAAGTGGCCGTCTGAGTAAATGTAATTGCCAAACCCAATTATGGCTCTTCTTTTTAAAGTGCAGCCCCATTAGGAGTGTCAATTCAACGTCCAAATGGCACCACTAATAAAACCGCAACTAGCACTTAACCGGTTTAATTAATAGTAAAATGATTAATATTAGAATCGCCGGGCATTAAACACCACTCATGCTGAGAAATGTGTGACAGAGGCAGGCGAGCGTGCTGGCGGGAACAGCAGTTTTAGATGAAGTGCTCCCGTAACTGCAGACTTTATAGACGTTTGACTGAAGTGTAACTGTATATACAGTAATGCAAAATCATTTCAATGCAGAAATGCATACAAACAGCAGATGATTTTGTATGGGGGAGACTTTGTCTGGTTGTCAAAAGTTAAACATCCAATTACACAAATATGTGTTATTCTTAGCAAGGATGGATTTAAACAATTAGTTTTTACGCATTTGGCCGTCACTTTTATCCAAAGCAAGATACACATTTTTTATTGGGTATATGTGTTCAATGGGTTAAAACCCATTACTTTTGGGGAAGCTGACACAATGCTCTACCACTGAGCTATACAGGAACACTATACAGGTTATTTTATTTACTAATAAATTATTATTGAATTTAATTAAAGTAAAACATCCAAAACATTCAGAATTTCCCCCAAGTCAGTACATTGGCAAGTTTACAGAAAAATATTTACTGGATTCTGAGACTGTTCATAGGTAAACACTTTACCGTGTCAATTATGATATATTTATGCACTGGCTATGAAACACATGAGGCCTCACACTTTTCCAGCAGTGGCGCCTCATGACTGCTCTTCCGAGGGCCGCAAATTCAAAATATGTGTTCGTAGTGTCATGTGTTGCTCGTGTTTTCATAATATGTGTTTGTTGGGTCATGTGAACCATGTGCATCACGTGTTTTGTCAAAATAAGTGCCTGCTGCACACGTGTCAAAACTGTTTATGATAAAAGAGACGCTCACGTCAGAGCGTCCTGCACGAGTCCATTTTTGGAGACCCGCTTCCGCCCGTACCCGCAAAGTTCAGCACGAGATCCGACTTGTCACCCGTGATCAAAATTAAATCCGCACCCGCCCAGACCCGTTAATATTTGGCCCGTTACCCGACCCATACCTGCACACGCATAAAGCATACATGCTAAAATCGTTCCAATTAAAGTGCTTTAGTTTTTATCTCATACCTCTCTCAACATCACAACATCATCATGAATGGGCTAAAGTGCGCTTTGTTTTGCACCATTCAAGGAGCCTACCACTGGCACCTAAATAGGCTATGAAACCTGATAACAATACACAAATAGACATATTAATGAAAACAAGAACAAGAAAAAATACAACTACCTACACAATCCCTGCTATGCTCCTACAGGTCTCGCCTCAAAAAGACGTTCCCAGCTTCCGGCTATCAACGCCAAAACTTTATGCAACTCCTGCACAGCCGCCAACTAGGCTACAAGAAGGTTCAAAAAAGGTTGCACTGTCACAGTGACGGTGGCGTGATGGGTCAAATGTCATATGTTGCGTGTGAAATCGTAATTTAGACATACAAATATTGCACATATTTTAATTCGCGCTACTACCTGCCGGCACAGAATTAATTATCCACCCGCATCCCTGCCCGTGAATTTTGGGAATGTCACAATTCACCCATTTTAGACACTTTTATGTGGGTATCCGCGGGTACCCGACCCGTTGCAGGACTTTGGCTCACGTTTACAAAATACACGCAAGCCACTCCCTTAACATTAAACTCTAATTACACATGAGATTAAGCAAGTATCTGACAAATGTGAGCGTCTCTTTTATCATAAACCCTTTAGACGCATCTGCAGCAGGCACTTATTTTGACAAGACAAGTGATGCACATAGGTTCACTCGATGCGCCAAACACATATTTTGAAATTACGAACCACACACGACAGGCAACATACATGTTATGTCGAACTTTGCATCATGCGCCCTCGAAAAAAGAAGTCACCGGCCGCCACTTCTCTCCAGTGTCTCTTCTGACAGTAAGAAACAATCTTATCATAGTACATCTAATTGAATCTGATAATAATCTGCAACTGCTCATGTGTTGTCAGAAAACTACAGGGCATGTAAACACATACTGCTCTCTAGGGTAAACCTGAAGATCGCCTCATATTGTATACACTCATGCCTAAATTGGTCAAGATATAGCCAAAGTCTGAATTTGGTTGTTTTGCCAAGGGATGGGAGATGAGCCTCTCTGAGACTGCCAGAGCCACTAACATGCACAGAGTAAAGTAGAAGAACACACATTGCCAAACAAGTGGTGTGTACTTGTTTGTATGTACAGTACACTGTGTACTCAAAGTCAAAAAAGTGGGAGTGTGTTCGAGTTATCACATATACAAAGGTCAAACCGATTTTCAAGAAATTCCTCACTTCCTTAAAGCCAACAGTACATTCTGCAGTATAAATCAAAAACATGCCAAGGCTAACAAGAGAAAAAGAGCATCATGGCCTAGAAGCACCACGTCTGAAAGGGTAAACGCATCCAAAGAAAGAGCAAGGTTGAGTGGAGTAAAACGGAGCAGAAAGCCGTGGACAAATTGAGAAATTAGGAACGCGTGGTGAGGATCCTCTGAGGACCAAGCAGTGAGGCGAGACCTATTACAACACATGGCACCAAACAGCTGTGCTGGTAATTATCATCTATATGTTTAGCAGACGCCCTCATCCAGGGTAACGTGTACGGCTTTTGCCTCAACCATTTAGTAAACCTATTTTCAACCCTGCAGGGGGCTGGAATAAAAGGACAGGACACCAAAACACATGTGATCTCAAAAGATCAACCTGGGATTCGAATCAAACACCATCTTGTATCTTATTGCCAAGAGACCTCTGGGCACAAGATAAATATTGTGCGGTGGATAATGGATTTTAGAAACACAACCCAGCACTGTTGTCACAATAGTGTCGTCTCTTCTATGTAACTTCTTCCTACAGATATGTAATTGGGAACTTTAGATATACAGTAAATGGGTCTGTGTATCTCAGTTCTCCATTAAAGTCTGTGTTGTGACTTAAGCCCAGATGTGCCACTGATGCTCGGCTGCATCCAGAGGTGCTTCACCAGCCTGTCTGTCGAACAGCTGCACCCTACCATCTGCTTCACCTCTGTGCTCTCTCTCTCTCTCTCTCTCTCTCTCTCATTCTTTGTTGTTCTCTCTTTCTTAGAGAAACACACAAACTCCCTATCGCAGACTGCACAGTGGTTTCTTGACAAAGCTCAGAGCTCATTAGAGAAAGTAAGGCAAGTGGATCTTCACAGAAAGCACTCAGTAAAAAGACAAAAATGGTCTGATGTATTTGCATATCTCAGTGACCTACACTAAACAATACAGAGTATCTTTAATATTAATATCATAATGATAATAATAAATTATATCACTTACCTGATCTTTAAAGGGGCTGTATTGTTAGTTTGAAGAAGAGTCACAATAGCCTGACATATGTCAACTGAATAAAATCTTGAAATATCACACCTGTCTCTGTAAAAAATCAATCAGAAAGATTTTTTTGTTAGACAATAAGAAAACTTTTAGACTTTTGTCTGACTTTTTGTGATCACAGAGCAGCCAATATATGGAAAGCAGAAAGATGAGAACATAATTGAAGTTATGCATCATGGAAAATCTTCATAAGTCGTATGCAACAACAAATTTGGCATGGAAAAGGGAATAAGTCCAATTCAGAGGCAAGAGTTTAGGTCGTTCAGGAAGGCTAACATAACTTACAGCATTTTAATTACTTGTGCAGTTCGATATGAAAAATGTGAGAAAATAGAAAGAGAGTGAGACAGAAAAAGAGAGAGAGAGAGTATGAATGAATGCCTATGGCTAATCTCATTCGTTATTACATACAGGGATGACATCATGGGGGAGGAAGATGATGATGAAGAGGAAGAGTTGAGGGCAGAACACACAGCGAGTCGTGGACTTTTCACTCCAAATGTGGTTAGAGGTGCAGAACAAGGCTCTGGCCGTCGGCCCATTATTCCCTCTTCTCTCTCCCTTTTGAAGACAGGCGAGATTTTTTTTTCTACATAAAAGTAAACAACATTGCCTGCAGGCACAATTTCCCTGGCAACACAATAAAATGTGCAGTGAATTTATGATGGTCATCCATTAGCTCTTACCAAGGAAACATCACCCATTTCTGTCGTCCATCATTCTAATAGAGGGTTAATGCACCAAATTTACATAAAAAAGTCATATTGTCTGCATGAATTATTTACACCCTCAGCTGTTTTTTCCATTCTCTCTTTTCCTCGCTTTCTTTTTTCAGCAACTTGGGGTTTCGTATTGGATTCTTAGAGAAAATTCTGACAGTAAGAAGGTGGCCTTGTCAACTCCCTCTCTCTTTTTCTCTCTCCTTCGCTATTTGTCAGATATTCAACACATGAAAGTCAATTTTTATCAATTAAGAGCAATTCATGTTTGAAACAAATTAGCCTAAATCTTAAATAGAAATTAGGTAAAATGTTTGTTTAAATAACATGATTTATAAACCCTCAGAAGTGCTTTGAAATGTGCTTTATTTAATGTGTGACATCATTTCCATCGCAATTGGAAATTAGGGCGGAGCACATTCAGCGTCTCCTCCCCTTTTAAATAGATAACGTTTGGCATTTAATACTTATAAATGTAAATGTTTTGGAGCAGTTTTTATATATAGATATTTAAGAATAAGACATTCACACTGAATAAAAGTTGTATTTGAATTTCACATTGATCTGAAAAATCTTTATAATAACACCAGTAGCCTACCAATGCTATACATTTAACAAGGAATCCCCTGAATGATGTAACTCATTTTATAAATTCCGACTTGACGACATGAATTGTAATATTGCCACCAGGCCCTTGGGGATGAGCTTTGTGATTGAGCAATTATTATGAGCTCAATTACACATTATCACTGCTAATCCATCGGTGTCAAAGACGTAGCGCGGGCTCATCTTATCTTCACGCGGCTTTTCTGCCACTCGATAAAAGACACTCAACCCCTGCCAACAGACTAAAATGAATACCTCTGCGACTGTGCCCTCCCCTCCCGACGCACTGTAAAGTTGTCTCTAGGATGAGTGCTCCCATTTTTTCTAATTTCACCTGACAGCACTACAGGCGTTTCTAGCGAGCAGCGCTAATTTCTGACATGCCTCAGCAGACAGAGACTCGATCACTCTCTGCCATCTGACAGACACGTGCAGGGGAGTCAGATTGAGGAACGGAAATGATCAGATTGGTGCTGAGTTCAGAGGAGAAAATCGCTCAGAAAAGAATTTTCTTTTAACATTTAAAATTTGTATTTTTATGTAAATTGTATTAAACATTTTAAAGTTGGAACGTTTGCTGTGTTAATCACAATCAACATAATACAGTAAATTATTAAAGTAATATATTATTATTATATTAAAATATTTATATATTATTTATATTACAATATACTTCAAATATTGTCCAATTAAATTCAAATTATATAAAAATATCAAATTTATATCAGTTGTTTTATTTTTACCATTATAGGATATATAATATGATATCATAGTGTGTGGCTATTACTCTTCTTTGTAATTAAACTAAGGTGAATCTTCAGACGATTTTATATGTTCTTGCTTTAAAGCAGTTCCAAGCTGGTTAAGATGATTGATCACAGTCTACATACATTGCTCCATTGATCGTCACTTCTGACTCTTTTGGTCAAAGGAGCTGCAGTGGTGAACTGGGAGCTGCCTGGTCTAGCAAGGTCAGGGTCATGACCTTCTGTGTAACACTATTGACCTTATCACCCCCAAAATCCCTTCATTTATGACCTCATTGCAAGTTCACTGCCTGGGGCAAATGCAAGGCATGCTCTCTCTCTCTCTCTCTCTCTCTCTCTCTCTCTCTCTCTCTCTCTCTCTCTCTCTCTCTCTCTCTCTCTCTCTCTCTCTCTCTCTCTCTCTCTCTCTCTCTCTCTCTCTCTCTCTCTCTATTAATTTTACTCTCAACAATTTAATTTTACACATCTCACATGGACAAACCACTTGGTGGCCTCATAAAAACAATAAATGAATAAAAAACAAATAAATCACTCATCAAATGATAGCGCTATTGAAACCTTCTAAGCAGAACTAAACAAATCTGAGACCTGACATCTTCTAATGATCCAGTTATGTAATAATATTTCTGTAATGACACTGTACATGCTTCATAAATTACAAAGCCACCAAAGCGGATTCTAAATGGTATTTGCATGCTTACCACCCATAACATAAATTTACATACAGAATGGTGACTGGAATTGAAAATCAACTTTGATCCACCCCACTAATGAACAATTACAAACCTGGTGCTCTCAGGCTCTGATTTGCATTCTAAGAGCCATGCAAAAATGTTACCGCAAAGCATTTATCTCCTTCGGCAGAGAGAACTTGTAATTCCTGACAGCTGGGTCAAAGTTTCTGTTTAATCTAGCTCGTAATTTTTAAAATCTGCTGATGAAGTGAATTTTAATAGAATAAAACATGGTGTGTCTGAATGAGAAACTAAAATAAGACACATTAGATAGGAAACACATGTCTCCGATTTTGAGTTATGGCACGCTGGGCGGATCGAGGAATGCACGTAACGCCATGTTTGTTGGAAAACGGTGTGCGTGCGGTACCATCAAAGCCTTGCCATAAGGCCAGGTGCTTCTGAGGTGTAATATAAGCCCCAGGGTATTATGTTTTACCCCTGCATATCAAAATGCCACATGCTGGGCCCAACTTATCTCACTTTTAACATGCAGCTTTTTCAAGTATTCGCACATCCTCAGACAGTGCAGGGTGTCCGGACTGTATTGAAGTTTTTAGAGATTCTCTCACAGGTCTATTAGTCTTACAAAAATATGTAAATTTCTTAATATCATAAAATAACCGTTAATTAATTCATTGATTGTAAAAAAGTAATTTTATGTCAATCACCTCACACTGTAAAAAATACTTTGTTATAAATAAATTTTTGTTAAATCAAATTTACAAGTCATGTCAACAGAGATGAGTTGTCACAACTTATAAAATATAGTTGAGAAAAGTCAACTTAATTTTTTAAGGTATAACAACTCACCTGTAGTTATAACAACTCATCTCTAGTCAAGATAAATAATAGTAAGTTGAAATGACTTGTATATCCGAGTTGATTCAACAAAAATTTTTAAGGCAGCAAAGTATTTTTTACAGCGCAGTTATAACTATGATGCATACATTTGCCCTATAATATAATAATAAAAAATTAAAACTTGTAAGGGTTTGAATTACCAAAGTCATGGATTTGATACCAGGGAACACACATACTGTTAAACCTAGCTTGAATGCGAAAAGCTTTAGCATAAACGTGAATGTAAACCAAGTACGGTAGGCCTTATAATGTCTAAAGACAGGAGTTGCTGGCCGAGTGCTTTAAAAAATATTACTACGAAAGTGAGACTTGTCTGGGTAACCTCTTTAAACAAAACGTTCCCACGAGGTGTCGAATCTGGCTTTCACCTACCTCTAGTGGCTCATGTGCTGCTAGGCGTCTTCCTTCCCTCATCGATCAATACCTACAAATGCCAGCATCCCCCTGACTAATGTGTTTGTGTAATAATATCTGTATCACACACAAAGCAGTATGTCACACACACGGACGCACGCGAACACACGTGAAGCAAAGCAATAAATTAATCAGGAGATTAAGAGGAAAAAAGCTATTGATTTTTTGTTGTGTGCAAACAGGCATGTGAAGAAAGGTGGGGTGGAGAGCACTGCTGTGGAACAAGCTACAGATGTGTGTGTGTGTGTGTGTGTGTGTGTGTGGGATTCAAATGTGTCTAAAAGTCTGGATGTAATATACAGTCCAGTTTTTATACACCTGCAAAATCCGGAAAACGTTTATAATTTAGGGGGAAAAAAAGAGCAATCATAGTCATTAAGTACTGGAAGAAGCTATTTTGCAAAAAAAATCCAGATAATTTACTCACCACCATGTCATCCAAAATGTTGATGTCTTTCTTTGTTCAGCCGTGAAGAAATTATGTTATTTGAGGAAAACATTGCAGGATTTTTCTCATTTTAATGGACTTTAATGGACACCAACACTTAACACTTAACAGTTTTTTTCAACGGAGTTTCAAAGGACTCTAAACGATCCCAAACGAGGCATAAGGGTCTTATCTAGCGAAACGATTGTCATTTTTGACAAGAAAAATAAAAAATATACACTTTTAAACCACAACTTCTCTTCTTCCTCCGGCTGTCTGACGAGCCAGCGCGACCTCACGTTATTGCGTAGTGACGTAGAAAGGTCACGTGTTACATATATGAAATGCACATTTGCGGACCATTTTAAACAATAAACTGACAAAAAGACATCAATTAGTATCATTCAACATACAACAACATCGATACAACGTCCTTTTTCTCCACACTTGAAAAGACTGGGGCGTAGTTTCGCGTACGTCCTCCGTGACCTCTTGACGTGATGACGTTTTCGTAAGGTTGCGCTGGCGCATCACAGGACCAGAAATAGACGAAAAGGTGTGGTTTAAAAGTGTATATTTTTTATTTTTCTTGTCAAAAATGACAATAGTTTCGCTAGATAACACCCTTATGCCTCGTTTGGAAATTGGAAAAAAACTGTTAAGTGTTGAGTTAAGTGTTATGTGTTGGTGTCCATTAAAGTCCATTAAAATTAGAAAAATCCTTAGAAAAAAAACATAATTTCCTCTCGACTGTACAAAGAAAGAAATCAACATTTTGGATGACATGGTGGTGAGTAAATTATCTGGATTTTTTTAAGAAAATGGACTAATCCTTTCTAAATATTTAATGCTGTGTTGTTTATTATTCTGTGTCATGGAATAGCTTGTTCACTTCAATCTTACAATGTATATACTGCACATCCCATATACTTAGTCATGTAAACACTTCCTAATTATGCTAAAGGGTGACATCAGGACATCACAGTGAAGTGTAAATTAAGCTTATTGCGGTTAATGAAGTTTGGTTAAGAGCTTCCATTCCCGCTGTAAGGTCTCACCTTTCCTCTCCCAGAACTGCTGTTGAGAAAGGGAAGGATTTGATTTCTTTGCCAATTGGCTCTAGTTCCATGGGAAAGCCAGCCAGCATCATCCCAGCATGATACAGCCTGGTCTGGCAGTCCTCCATACATCCTGCAGACGCCCCACTGGCCTCTTTTACAACAGGAATCCACAGGTCCTCCTGTACAGTGAGGAGCCGGTCCAAAATATGCGCCCTGTATCCTTCTGAGCTCTGGAGGTATGTTAAACTTCAGTAAGCCATAATGAAAAGACTAGGTCTGCATATCTGAATCATGGCAAATATAAGTAGTTTTTTATAATGCAATAGAATACACAAAGCAAAATCCGAAAATGCATTCAGGAGCATGAAAAGGCACAATGTCGTTCAACCTCACCACCCACATGCATCTGAATGTGAAATGCTTGGTTTTTCAAGTATGGTTTACCCTCCACGTCCTGACGGCTGCCCTCTCAGTCACATCATGACTGGCTCCACGTATTGCTGCATACATTTCCATGCCTTTGTTGGCAAAAGCCACTGGGAAAGGAAAAGGGGCAAAGTGGAGCAAATAAATGTAGAGGAGAGCGTGTCATTCCTAGACTTAAACAGCTCCTTCTGTACGCCATTCACCTTCACCGACCGCTACAGAACACACACACACACACACACACACACACACACACACACACACACACACACACACACACACACACACACACACACACACACACACACACACACACACTTGCTTCTGTTTTTGACCTTACAAAGCCATCACTGTTGAGGGCAAAGGTAAAGCAGATGCGATCGTCTCATTACTATTCTCTCAACAAAAGAGTGCGGATGAATAAACAGCGTCCATCAGGCGGCCGGACTGAAAGAGGTATTTCTGAAGGGGTCAGGAAAAGGTGAATGTAACCGTGTCAGAACCAGAAGCGAGGCTATTGGTAGTCAACAGTAAACAACAGGTGGACAGATGGTACAATTGGCCTGAGACCTTATGAGGAGAAACTTTTTGATGCTATCTTTACTGCACTTTTTGTTGCGTCGATATGCACCTAAATCCTTTTGTATCGAACACAAAATGCTACTTTCAGGATTAAGTTAGTCTATGACATCTTCTATAACTGTTGCTCTATCTCTCTTGCTCTCTTGCTCTCTTTCTTAAGCACACACACACACACAAGTTCGCACACACCTGCGAACTTCCTTACCTCATGCCTTGAGCAATCCAGTCTTTCTGTCAGGGGAGGAACGGAAACACAGAGCTTGAGACAGCAGATGGCTCCTCTTACCTTACTTGACTCAGGCACCTGCCTTATAAAATAATCATGGTAATCATTCGGTAAACGAGACATTTAATCATCTAACGTTTGGGAATCCACACACAGGCCATACTTAAAACTCCATTTATATGTGATACTGAAAAATTAAACACGTTTATTTCGTTAACTAAAAGCCATCAATTATACAGTAAATGTTACGAGCAGAAGCTTGGCTGCGCTCTGACATCTTTACGGAGCATGCAAGAGGGTCCAGAGTGTTTAAATAACAATGCGGTACATGTATGGCCCGGCTAAGTGAAAGGGAGACTTGGGTGGTGTGTTTTAGTGTCTCTCTCTCTGTGTATGTGTGTATGCAGCACCTGGGTCGTGGTGCTACCTGCAGTAGAATCCTGATTGGTTTTGTTAAATAATGCATGGCTCTAAGGACAGGCCTTTGATAAAGTGAAGCACAAGAGTACATGAATAAACAGCCACCACCGCAGAGAAAATTGATGGAGGAGATAAACTCATCTGTGAGTATTTAACAGTATCAAATGTACACTTTTATAAATACGACAGGTTATAAAAGGGTTCATAACAACCATATAATGAAATTTTTTTGGAAAACCTTAAAAAAAATTCTTACCGTTTCAAAGTCTGTATAACGTTTATCCTCTACAAAGACTCTTTTTGTGCAACAGAAAGGTTTGTGGATGTTAAGGGTTCTTTATTACATTGAATGTTGGAATGCTTAATTCTGATTGGCCAGTCGCAACATTTGTGGATTCAGACTGATCTCACAGAAAGTCGTGTTATAGTCACACAAAATTTGATTAATTTATTTGTGTCTATGGGACAAAATTCCGCTTTTTTCATTAATTTCTATAAATAGTTTTTCGTGTCCGTTGCACGACTTTCTTTTTCGCTTCATTTCATGTATTGTTTTCTCATTGTTTTTTCCAACACTGTAAAAATAAATAAGCTGGATTTACTTATAAATATAGTGCATAATTTTTGCATCCACTTTTTAAGTAAGTTTTACTCGAAATTTTAAGCAGTTGCATAAATTGCTTAAAATCCCATGTAATACTTGCTTAAAAAAAATGGATGCAAAAATGATGCACTATATTTTTAAGTAAATCCAGCCTTTATTTTTTTTCAGTGTATTTTCTTACTATTGTCGCTTAGGGTTGGGGTTAGATTCACTTTCTGTTACATGTTTAGACATCCTAACCCCAACTCTAGGGGAGAATAGTTTTAAAAGCGGAAGAAAAGCACGTAGAAACCAATACATAAAAGTATATCCTAACCAGGGTTCTAAATTAACATATGTTTAATAAAAACTTACTAGCCAGTTTGGCCGGTGATGCATGAGGCATTGCATGCATGATACATAAAGCTCTGTTCTCGGTCATTTATCCCTCTGGCAGTACTTCCTACATTTCCTATGAACACTGTGCCGTAATGCTACGTGATGATGTTTCATACGCCAATTGGATGCGCGCAGTTGCAGCGAAACCAGCGCGAGAAACCATGGAAACGAACTGAGCGTGTCCACCAGAAAACTAGGAAGAAGGAGAACGAACGGGCAGACTGAGCAGGGAGGATAAACTAAAGACAGGGGTGTCGACAGACGCCTTTACTGAGTCACATGCCCCAGTGTAAATCTTTTGTGCCCAGGTGTAAATCTCAAGTTTAAATTTTAGCAGTTAACTAGTGTATTCCTTTACAAAGATAATAGCGGCAAAAGCAGATCTATATGCAATGTAGTTACCCCATTTTACGCTTGTAAAAGCGACAAAGCAGTCGCACTGACGGGTGCACGCATGTATCCATGTCCACATGCGTCTTTCATCCGCGAGCGCAACTGCATCCAAAAGGGGACGCCACGCGAGTGAGTAATTATGAAAACATGATGAGAAGTAAGTTTCTAAATAATAATAACATTTTATTTTGACTCGATCATTATTGGCTTCTGTAGTTGGACATCAGAAATGTTTTGTGCCAAACAGGGAAAGGGAATCAGAAAGGAGAGATGATGAGTTTAAGGGAGGTAAGACAAACTACCGGTAATTCCTCACCCTGTCAGGTCTCAGACATTTGAGGAAAAATCTCAGGAAAACCTTTTGTCAAGTCTATAGAATTGCATTATTGCTGAGAAAATCCACAGATGTATGTATTATAATGTTCTGTATTTTCAGATATGAAATTAATATTTAGTTTACTAATATTTAACTCTAGGACACTACATAAACAGTTAGCAGTAACTGTGACTGAGATTATTTAGTATAGCAGTCATAAAAAGACTGGTTTCTTAAAATATTCTTGTAAAAATAAGTTTTTAGTACCTGTTGCATTGTAGTATAGTGGGTTAAGCAAAGGACATTGTATATAAGTGTTGAACACTTCAAAAAAAGTCAAAAATGGGGGGGGGCCTGTGCCCCAGTAAATTTTCTATTGACAGAGAAACGAAGAAAGCTTATTTCATCATTGTCATGTTTATCAGGACTGTCACATGTACGCGAAAGAATAAACAAATCATTGTTGCATTCAGTGCAACCTGATCTCACAAAATACGTGAAATAGTCACGCATTATTTTGCTCAGTTTTGCGTGACATTGTCACGTATTTCCACCATATTACGTGCCCCTGACACGACTTCTTTTCCGTGACAGTTTCACGTATTGGTTACTCAACTGTTTTTCCTATTTTCTTACAATTGTCGCTTCGGTTTGGGGTTAGAACAACCTTCTGTTACATAAAATGACATCCTTACCCAAACCCAACTCTAACCCCAACGTCAGGCGACGATGGTTTAAAAAGCATACGATTTTTTTTTATAAACCAATACATTAAGTGACATCCTAACGCAAACAGCAAATCTAACCCCAAACCGAAGCGAAAATTGTTTAAAAATAGGAAAAACAGTTGAGTAACCAATACGTGAAACTGTCACGGAAAAGCAAGTCGTGTCAGGGGCACGTAATATGGTGGAAATACGTGACAATGTCACGCAAAACTGAGCAAAATAATGCGTGACTATTTCACGGATTTTTGTGAGATCATGTTGTTCAGTGGCACTCATAATTTCTCTTATTTTCACCGGAAAAAATTGGCTAGTGGAAATGCTGATTGGCTGGTAACTTTAGAAGGATACCAGCCACATTGGCTGGTGGTCAAAAAAGTTAATTTAGAACCCTGATCCTAACCCAAACCCCAAATCTAACCCAAGCAACAATGATTTAAAAATAGAAAAAGAGAAAACAATACATAAAATGACACGCAAAAGAAAATCTTGCCACGGACACGAAAAAAGCTGAATTTCGTGCCGTGGACACGAATAAATTAATCAAATTTTTTTGTGATTATAACATGACTTTCTGTGAGATCATGTTGGCAGGTTTGTTATTCCCTAATAACACACGGTAACACGGATGCTGCAACTCAGATATAAATATGTCTTTTATTACCATATATGGCATTATATTAAAAAATTATTCAACCGAATAGTGTGTTTGTGACATTTGAACATCTTGTCTTATCTTAAAACCCGAAAGTGAACAGGTTTTTCAATGTTCCTTAACTTACTTATGAGATAGTAAATAGCCATGTAATAAGCAGGATAATGTACAGGCATTCATAGGTGTGAATCACATTGTCGGAGCTTATTTCTGCATTAACAATCAGGTGCCTATAGATTATCCCTTACATATGGAACCATATAGCCTGACAAAAAGTGTAACGATGTAATATATGTCTGTGTGTGTAGAAGCACTTTTGGGGGTATCATGGTACAAGTATTGACGTCATGTGTAAGAACCATGTTACCTTGATATTGTATGAATAGTATTATTAACTTTTTTATATAACATGATATGAGTACTTTAAAATAATTTTTAAAAAATTAGTGCGGTACATGACCTATTCCACACTGTACTCAAAAATAGATTATATAGCTTAAAATCATAGCAAAATACATGATATTGCATATAATACCCCTGTTGTATGTTTGCTCATAATGACATGTATCCATAAAGCAATCTTTAATATATGTTCTGTGACTGTCGGCTAATGCTATTCATGCACGGCATCTCTGCAGTATTCTGTGTAAATGTGTTTGTGTGTCTGTAGCTTTAGCTGCTCTGTGGAAGTAGGAAGGGTCAAGGAGCTGTCTCTGGGGTCAAGGACAGCTCTGTACATGCGGCGATGCAAAGCTTTCTGTGGATCAGAGTCGATATCATCATAAACAGGCTGTGTATGGAGATACATGCAAACTAGCTTCTATCTTAGTCCGCCCACCTCATCACTGAGCAGTGTCACCCTGATCCCCATCAGCACCAGTCTTTCTTTTCTCTTTATTAATCTGTCCTTCTTTTATCTTTGTTTTCACCTATCTAGTTTAGAATTAGTTTTTCCAAACAGTATTTGTAATCTGTCTATCCTCAGATACCGATTTAGACAGGATTAGGATCTCTTTTTTGGTTTTCTGTATGTGGGGGTTGAAAAAGGTAATGCGGTATTGCATGTGTTATCATGAAGAGGTATGTAGGGGGGACATTTAAATCACAAAATACCAATAAGCCCTGTCCAAATCAAACTGTTGAACACTTTCTCTCTTTATATAACACAACCTTTGAGGGACACTCCACTTTTTTTGAAAATATGCTCATTTTCCAGCTCCCCTAGAGTTAAACATTTGATTTTTACAGTTTTGGAATCCATTCAGCTGATCTCCGGATTTGGCGCTACCACTTTTAGCATAGCTTAGCATAATCCATTGAATCTGATTAGACCATTAGCATCACACTAAAAATAACCAAAGAGTTTCGATATTTTTCCTATTTAAAACTTGACTGTTCTGTAGTTACATTGTTTACTAAGACCGACGAAAAATTAAAAGTTGCGTTATTCTACGGCGATATGGCTAGGCACTATACTCTCATTCTGGCGTAATAACCAAGGACTTTGCTGCCGTAACATGGCCGCAATGATATTACAGCAATGATATAGTCTCCTTAGTAAGTTTCAATGGCAGGGGACTATTTCTGGGCACTGCGTAATATCATTGCGCCACCTGCCGCCATGTTAAAGCAGAACAGTCAAGTTTTAATTGGGAAAAATATCCAAACTCTTTATTTTTTATTTCATTATTTTTTTAGGTGCAATGCTAATGGTCTAATCAGATTCAATGGATTGTGCTAACCTATGCTAAAAGTGATAGCACCAGACCCGGAGATCAACTGAATGGATTCCAAAATGGTAAGAATCAAATGTTTAACTCTAAGGGAGCTGGAAAAGGAATATATTTTTAAAAAAAGTGGAGTGTCCCTTTAAGTATCGAGGAGTGGGTCTAGCATCTCAAACACAATGTTGTAATTTTGATCTCTTTCCTCAGGCCTCTCTCATTACCCACAAAACCAAAAATAAAATATACTGTTGGGGGGGGGGGTCATCTCTTGGTTCTGTTTGTTTTAGCTTTAATTTACCTAGACCATTAATATTTCAACTTCTGCTCTCTCTCCCTCATTTCTTTGGGTGGACACATTGGTGGTGGGTGTGCTGGACCGTTACTCCCTTGTTGCTTCAAAGGCATAAATATTTTAAACCACTTTATTGGAGACCCTTGTTTACATCACAAAACCTCTGTAGCACACGAACACCCTCTGAATTTTTATTTTTCCTTTATCTTAAGTTTGTTATAAAAATTATGATAATATTTATAATCAACATTTCTTCACCAAGCTTGTTGCACTGCATTTTGGGATTGTCATCTCTGGTATTGCTCTGGTAGATCTCTAGCATTGCTGCCTTATAATTTGTCCCAAATGGTGCCCATATGGCTCTTCTCAAAATCCACATGAATCCAAAGTCTTCATCTTTGTACCCATGTTTTGTTTCTGCATCTTATTTTGGGGCAGGTCATATCAAAGGACACAAGTGCGGCGTTCATCTGTGGAGTCCCAGCAGAGCTTTTCCTATTTCAAATGTCCAATCTACTCTCCTCTCTGTTGAGTTTTTATTCTAATATACCTCAAATGAGGCGTTGGGAGCAAAGCATCAAACACAAGATCATTAACCTGCTGCTTTTCTCAAACATTCAATTTTTTACATCATCTCAGTAATGCGCTCTTCCAACATGCCTCAGTCATTATCTTTAGCTCCGTTGTTTCTGTCAGCGTGATTGGACGGTTGTCTGTATGCATGGGGATGTTTGTGTCTTAGTTACATCTTACTATCACGGTGGCTTTGCATGCATAAGCCCACACGTGGTGCACAAAAGCGAAGACGTTAAAGGTGATCGTCGGCAGGCAAATGGTAGTTATGAAGGAGCCTTTGACTGGACTAATACACTGTGCATGTGTGGCAAACTTACCACACATATATACACACACACACACCCAGGAGGAGGGAAAACACAGAGCAATAAGCAATTTGAAAAGTTGGAATTGGATTTTACAGAGAAGGAGGTGGCAATGAAGGGCTTTTCTCACAGATGAGTGCTTGACACAGAGCATGCGCATATAGGAACCTGACGGGGCAGTATGTTAAAATGCGGACAGTAATTTTTTTTAAAACAGAAGGGGGGTTGTTTTTGCTCACTGACCCAATCGCCAAGGCCCAACATCGTTCTCAATTCAACCTAGCCCCGCCCTTCCCCGGACTCCCCCTCACCTCTTTGACGAGAGTTCTCTTCTCATTTGCCTATTCATTTAAAAACACCAAATGCCCACTGAGATCCAATATGGGGCAGAGGCAGGGGGTTCGAACAGGCCCGCAGCGGGGAAGAGCTGAGAAAACGAGGGGGAGAAAAGTACAGAACAACATGGCAGAGAGGGAAAGAAAATAAAGAAGAGAGGTGAAGGATGACCAGGCGTCAGGAGGAAACATCTTCCATCTCTCTCTTCTTCTTTTTTAGGCTGGTGGGTGGTGTGTTGATTGGGAAAAACTGCATGCTTTGCTTCATGTGCCGTACATGAATGGCCCACTCTCTCTCTGTTCTTCTCTGTGTGGATAGAAATGCTGTTAAAAGACACATTTTCACACAGAAAATCCTTATACCAGGTCAGATAGAGTCCACTGTACATGCTGTTTAAAACACTTTTTGAAGGCCAAATGGAGCATATTTCACCTCAACATTGAAATTCTGTATCAACTTACCACCAAGGCCAAAACGCAGGTAGCCTTTTTTAATTACAACAAATGGTGACTGGAGCTTACAAACTTTTAAATTCTCATGAACATGCCATGGAGGGAGAACATTGAACTTCATTTGTTAATAATTGTTTAAATGTTAGTTTTCTTCACACGAACTGTATGAACTTTATTTTAGTTTCATTCATTTTTTAATTAGCTTTAATTTTTTAGTTAATTACATGTTAGTTTTATTTTAGAAACTATGAGCCTTTGTTATTTTATTAATTTTGTATTTTGTTCACACTTATATTGCTATTTAAGTTTAATTTATTTTTAATTTCAGTTTTAGTTTAAATGTTTGTTTCAGTCAATCTTTTAGAGCCTTAAACTTATTTAAGTTTTGTGCTAAACCAGGCAAAAAGTTGTAAATTGTTATTTTTTGTACCAAATAAAAAATTAAAAGAGCGGATTCTCAGACAGGCTTATCTTAGTCCCAGATTAAAATGCATGTTTCAGCTATCTTCATTTAAAAATACCATGTACTGACATATTTTAACATTAGTGCCAATGTTTGGCTCAAGATGCACACCACTAATTTTTTTATTGTATTGTATTTGTTTGTAAAAATTACTTACATTTCCTAGGGGCGGTTTCCTGGACAAGGTTTAGATTAATCCAGGACTAGGCCTTAGTTATAGTCAGTGGCGGCTGGTGACTTCTTTTTTTCGAGGGTGCACGATGCGAAGTTCGTCACAACATGTATGTAGATCATCATTTGTGGTTCCTTTTTTTTAAATATGTGTTCTGCGCTTCAAGTGATCCTGTGTGCATCACATGTTTTGTCAAAATAAGTGCCTGCTGCAGATGCGTCTAAAGGGTTTATGATAAAAAAAATCGCTCGCGTTTACCAGATACCCTCATAATCTCATGCGTAATCAGAGTTTACTGTTAAGGGAGTGTCTTGTGTGTTTTTTGTATTTAGCGCCCCTCGGATGAGCAGTCACGAGCCGCCACTGGTTATAGTAGGACTTTTAGGTAGTTTTTACAAACATACCATACAAACAAACAATACTGGTTAGCAAAACAATTGTACTGATATATGTTAAGATGTATGTGCAAGATGTTTTTAAATTAAGCCAGCACAAACATGCATTTTAGTCTGGGACTAGGATAAACTCTGTCCAGGAAACCACCCCCTAATATAACAAGGCCTTGTCAAAAGGCCTGGATTAATCTAAACTCTGTCCAGGAAACTGCCCTTAAAAGTTAAAGGCATGGTGCATGATGTCTGAAAGCCAGTGTTGACATTTGAAATCACCTAAACAAACACGACCCTACGCCAATAGAATCTGGACTTTCTTTTTATAGACCCGTCCCACACATGCGCAAACCCTTACTGCTGATTGGCTACAAGTGCATTTTGGTACTCGGCCTGACTCCCTTTTCCAAAGTGTTTGTCAAAAATCACGCACCCCGCCTTTCTAGAACATGCAAAAGGTCCCATTACTAGTTTTAGGCAGTGATGGGAATAACAGCGTTATAAGTAATTGTCATTAGTAACTGCGTTATTTTTTTCAGTAACGAGTAATCAAATAAATTACTGTTTCCCCCGTTATAACGCCGTTATCGTTACTGACATTAAAATGCTGCGCATTACTAAAATTGACCTTACTGTAGTGATTTTCAGCCGCGTATGCTCACTCTCTCAGCCAAACACTGTTTTTCTCTTGTGTGTGTTGTGAGAAACATAACGGATGATGATTGGCTTAATTTCCATCGGTAGCCAACCAGAGGCAGAGTTCACAAAAAGGCCCGCCCACACGGCACGCGCAGTCCAAGTCCGAGGAGCGAGCAGCAGTGTTAACAAGTCTGAGCAACTTGGTCACTTTGTCGCTAGATTTAACAACTTTCTATCACTTTAGCGACTTTATAGGACAAATCTAGCTATCTTTTCTGGCGTGGTTGGAGACTTTTGTAGACTGACATGAAAATACGCGTCGTTTTCTCTTCTCAACGAGCAGCGGTGCTGCTGCTGACTATGCCCCATCTCAAAGCACTGACATGCAGCCCGGTCCTCGCGCATCAATCACTCCGAAAACACCGGCGACAGGGCAATGGCAAGTACAACAAGCTCAAAGGTAGCGATCGCAAACACGAAGTATAAAGCACTACTTTTCCATTGTTGAGGTGAAAGGCAAGAATGTTTGTGTAATGTGCAACTTATGCCCATGAAGAAAAAGTCTCTCCACGTCTGTGGCAAGTAATTCTGATCTAATAAAGCACCTCACATCGTCACATGCTGCCACAAAATTAGTGATTTCTCTTTAGTATCCATTTTAGTCATTTAACATATTTAATTTTGTAAGGGGCATTCAAGTTATTTAACGCAGTAATTACTTTTCCTGGTAATTAATTACTTTTATAATAATGTAACGCAGTTACTAACTCAGTTACTATTTGTGAGAAGTAATTAGTAACTATAACTAATTACTTTTTTAAAGTAACGTTCCCAACACTGGTTTTAGGTCACAATAATAACCCAGATATTTACTACAAAAGATTTGGAAGTCAAAGAAACCATTGTTATAAAACTAGAATTCAACATAAATGTGAAACAAACAAATAAAGAACAATTTTCTCTATTCTAGACACTTCTGACTACTCAATTCAACTTGGAGTCAAAAGCCTGAAATACTTTAGTTATAACTAAACATATGTCTTTGTGTATTAGATGAATTGGTAGCATAAAGCCAGAATACAAATCCTTTTACATTCCACTAGCTTGATTTCATCACCTTAAATTCCTTAAAAAGACATGTGCAGCTCATATTTTCTCAGCCTTGTTCTTCTTCGTGCACGCACACATACACAGGTTATTAGGGCTAATTGCAGAGGCGATGCAGCTTTCTTCCACAGCACAAACAAAATCAAAGTAAAGCTTTCACTCCTCTTCTCTCTCTCCTTTTATAAGCTGAAAAGATGTGCTTATACCGAGACCTCTTGTTCTGAACGCTTCAAGCGCCCGGTGACAATGAGGCCGGTTGCGGAGCTCTTAAAATGCAATCATCTCCATATGAAACAGAAATGTATTTGTAAAACGACTCGGGCCTATACATTAGAAGTGAGGTGTTTAAAGTAAGGAGGTAAAGAGGAACTCTTTGAAGCCACACTTGCCCATAAACCCAGACGATTCTGTGAAAACAGACTCGTATGCCGTGCAAGTCTCTGCAGCTAATCCATGCAGAAATGCAGGGGCAAGCACAAAAGGGCATCCCATAGTGAGGAGCATATGCAAAAATCGCTGCCACATAATAGCTTCTATATCCTTAGGATATTGAGAGTGAGCCACCAGTGAATACAAAAGGAGTAACCTTACTGCTGGCACACCTAGCGGTCATGCAGCCTCACTAATGCGAACATCAGGACTTATGGGGCGAGGTTCGGAATACCTGTACCTCAGGAGAGATAAGAGTCGCGTTCAATCCGCCACTAAGCCGAGAGTCCCCAGCGAGCTGGCTCACCTATTGTCTATGCTCCTTATCATAATGTAGGCCATGTTGTGTTCCCGACCATTCAATTAGCCCCCATTTCCATAGTAATTGAGGGAAGCGTTGGAAGGGTCACCACCTGTGACAAGGGGATGAGAAGTGCCCGACAAGACTTTTATAAAGGGCTCTGTTTGAGCTGGCACACAGGCAGGGTTTTTAATAGTGTCTCTCTTTCTCTTTAGCGGTTCCTGGTCTGATTCAGATCAGTAGTGGAGCGGTTGTTGCATACGTTAGCTATTTTTAAGCAAAGGATTACCTGATTTTACTCGTCAGGTTAAATTATTCTTGTGTGGTTGTATAGTTTAGGTGTTTAGAAGGTAAGATGAATATTTTTTGAATGTTAAAGTTAGATTAGAAGCTGGGGGAAAGGCAACATAAAAATGCAGTAGCTACCATTTGTATCTGCTTTATTATTAGTATCATAAAGGGGTGAGAATTGTTTGGACCCTCATGATTCAGATCCAGGGAACACACATACTGATACAATGCATACTTTGTAAGTCACTTCGGATAAAGCATTGCCGAATGTGGTCAGACTATAATTGTAACTATTTATTATGTTGCAGAACATATAATTTATAACAAATTGTTGAGTATTAATCGACAAAGATGATTTTACTTGCATTTGGAACTTAGTGTGGTATAATTTTGGATCTTGGGTGTGTGACTGACAGATCAGTCAGTCAAAGTAAATCTCACATTAAACACATGCCACATAATGTCTAGAGCAGGGGTCTCCAACGGGGTGCCCGTGCGAACCAGGTAGCCCGCACAGTCTGTGAGTCTGTGATGTGCCCGCCAAAGCACATTCTAGCAATTGTCTCAATTGTAATATTTATTTATTGCATATTTTTATATTAGCTTTGCTTGGTTTACGTATGTTAACATTTTAAGGGGGGGGGGTCAATGTTATTTCAAGCATTCTGACTTATTAACACAGTTATAGAGTTGTTTCCTCATGCTAAACGTAGGCAAAGCAGTTGGGCGTTACAGAGTATTTCTGTGCGAATGCACTTTGCCAGGGTTCGTACAAGTTTCTGAAAGTTTTTTTTCGATTACAGGTCCAACTGACGTATAACTTCTTTATATGGGCACTTCCCCCGGAAAACTCCGCCCACCCGTCAATCAGCCGGAGACGCTAGAACTTGCACACATCTTATCACGCGACACAGCTTTGTTTAATTTCAAAACTCAACAATGGCACGAAAGAAGAAGTGTGTTTTTGGATGTAAGGAGAAGAAAGCCAGCCTTATGAAAACAATGGATATTATCCGGGGTAGCAGCGGAGTTTTGCGTGTGTGTTTCATGCCCTGGATTTTCCAAACCGGGTCACAAGTTGCATGCGGTAAGACTTCTGTCTTATGTTAGAAAATAGGTGGTGCAAATTATATAAATGACACGAACATGTAGTGAATCATAAGTTATAAGTGTTTGTTTTGTATAGTGTTGCATGACTCGTACTGATTCCACCCACGGTAGTAACTCCTCTTTCTTCATTTTTTTGTTTATCGTAAAGATTCGGTAAAGCTAATCTTTCTTTTATAAATCTGATTAACCCTTGTGTGGTGTTCGGGTCTGTGGGACCCATTTTTAATGTTTACTAAAAGAAAAATTATGCAATTAATTATTGTTTCAACCTCAGATTCATTGGCCTTGGCTCATTTTCTATAAAGAACATAGAAATAAACAGCTTAATAATGACTGTACACTGTACACCCCCCCACACATTTATATTACATATGTAGTGTTCGGGTCCACTGGACCCGGGGTTAATAAGAGTGTAAAAAATGAATGTGCTATGTAACTTCACTCTGTTTTTCTTCTATCTGGGACTGATGTGAGTGCATGAGTGTGTTTTTATATATGTCTGTACATTATGTGATGGATGCATGTCAGAGTTTTGTCCTTCTGCACTTGCTGTAGCAGCGCAAGGATACAACATGTTATATATCAAGGATGAACACTTCTGCCCCCACTGTCCCAAACACTTTACCTTCTGTCTAACAGGAACCATTCTACATTTTACCATTATATCCCTTACAAAAAATAACCATGGCTGTATAATAGTAAAAGTGTAGTAATCATGGTAAATTGGTGTATTGATTACCATTTGTAAAACCATGGGTTTACCACAAAACCTATGGTGTGCGCGCGCACGTGTGTGTGTGTGTGTGCGTATGAGTGCGGAGAGAGAGAAAGTAAATAGAGAAGTAGAAATAGAGAAAGTAAAAATTATATCCAAGCATTTTTATCATTTTAGGTTGTAGCCAATAGCAACACATTGTACTGCAGTGTGTGTGGACATAAGATGGAGAGGAACACACAGTATATGTCTCTAAAAAACAAGAAATGCATATGCAACACAGCTACATGGTAAAAATTTGCTTCTTATGTGTTGTGTAGGCTGACATGAACAGGTTATGTGTTCAATGTGGATGATATGTTCTGATACGGCATCTTTCCAGATGGGGATTGTGCTGTGTAAACTGACACAAATGTGTACAATTTCAAACTTAGTTCAAAGAATTAAACATCAAAGTGATGAAAAACGTATTTGAGATGAAAAAGTGATAAATACTTATTTAAGATAAACATGTTTTTCCCCAATATCTGGGGGAGAATAGAATTTTCTTCTCTTATTTCATTTTATCACAAAAACGAATAGCACTTGAATCTATAAATAGTCCTCTACTAGTGGTAAATGACAAATATTAACCATATATTCTGTTTATTTTACTGCAATAAGGCTAAAGTAAACATCTGTAAACAATTATACATAAATTTGTATGACTGCATTGTTTTAAGATACAAATAATGCAGTGGGTCCACTAGACCCACAAACATTGTCTAAGTAACAGAAATATGAACACCACACGAGGGTTAAACTAAAGACTCTTCGGAGATATAAAAGATGTCATACTACTCTATAGGTACTCCAGATTAACATCAGAAAACCAACAAGTAAAACAAAAAGGTTTTGAGTAGACTATATCAAAAAGTAGCCCTCCAGATTGTTTGATCCATTGTAGTAGCCCTTGCTCACAAAAAGGTTGGAGACCCCTGGTCTAGAGTTTTTTTTCTTATCATTAACAAGAATTCATTTAACCATCCCTGCCACTTTCTCAGTCTGTGTCCCTCGCTCTCTTTCACAGAAAGTGTCACACTGTCATTACTAGAAGTTTGTTTTGCTGTCTCTATCTACCTCACTGTCAGAGGCTGTGCCAGTATCACTGGCAGTCAGTGCCAAGCTCTTATGTAGTGCTGTGTACAGCACCCCTGTCTGGCACGATGTACAGCTGAAAGAGAGAGTGTGCGAGAGAGTTAGAGAGAGAGAGAGAGAGAGAGAGAGAGAGGGAGGAGGAGACAAACATGGAGAAAAGGAAACAGGGGATTGCATGCAGATGCAAGACCCTTCTCGTTTACAAATATGCAAATAGTGTTGCCTTTGTGATATGCAAATGAGAGATTACAGACCGCTAATTAGGGTCAAAAGAACTGTTCACGTCAATTAGGGGGAATAAAAAATGATACCCCGATCGGCTGGCCCGCTTCCCTCCCACCCCACCACCTCCTACCCTTGCCACTCACCCATGCCACAGATCTTCTTCCCTTTTGTCTTAAAAAAGGAACAAAAATTAGGACTAATAAAAGCGACATTAACATGGGGGGCGGGGGGCATATGCGTTCAATCAGGAATCTTTTGTAATGTCTGTCCAGCTGCACCTTTATGGAAAGTCTCCTCCACCTCTTCCCCCTCCTTTCTGCGATGTACCTGTCGGACGAGGCTGTAGGAAGAGTGAGGCCAGGATTTGCATTCTAATGACCCCCCCACCAGCTTCCACTCCCTTTGCCTGGCCCCTGAGACGAAGCCCCCTGCATCACCCGGAGATCAATTAGAGCAGTCCCACCGCCTGCCGAACCATCCTTCTCCCCTCTCTCCTCATGCACTTCGCTCTGCCTTCTTTTTCTCTGATTTTCTCTTCTATTCTGCATTCTCATTCCCTTCCCAGAAATCTGTGCCCCTCTGGAAGACCATGCTGTTGCTTCTCTCTTCAGCGTTATGCGCTATCCAGTCATATTGCTTTTTAGTACACTATCCTCTACTTTCTATTCAGGGTAACATTTTTGGTGAGCTACCCTGCAGTCGGTGACCTACATAGGGATCTTCTATGTTTAGGAAAGCATCCTAACTTCTTCGTAAAAATCATTTACATAAATCTAAAATGTTTCTCCCCACAAACATTCAGGTCAAAACTACATATGCATGACTTAATCAAGTCTAGTAAACTGACAACATTAAGTTACACCAACAAAAGTGGTCCTAAAACGAAGCACACATCTCAGTACTTAACTCACTGTAAAATTAAAATAAAATTTTCAATATCAAAAATAAAATATTGATTTCAAATTAAAAATGATATTGAACTATTTAGTGTTCCCTTAACTTAAGCATTGCGTTAGCAGTACAAAAGTCTTTGGGAACGCACACACTAATAAAATAAAATAATAATAAACTACCACAGATAAAAGTGTCTGTCAAATGCATAAATGCAATTTACATTGGTGGGTACATTTAATAAAAAATTTTTTGATGATATTTGAATAAATTATATTTCAAAGTGCATTAGGAGATTCTCTCATTTACAAAGAATACATACAATGCAATTTTGGCCAAATAAGGTGTTCAACCATGGTTACTGTTGACACTACTTTGATTTACCTTTTAAAAAATCCTGCATGCCAGGCAGCTCATAGGTTTTTGGACAGACCATTGTCTTTCATATCCAAACTCTTTCACCATGGATCACTTTAAGCTGCATATTCTGTCAATACTCTCTCCTCTGATATCCTCTGGAGAGAGCTGAGAGCCGAACTGTAACCCTATTCAGAATCATCAGCAGGTCTGCAGAGCCACAGCTGGATCCTTCCTACAGCCCTCCAGACTGCAGATGGGCCACTGCTCATCCTCTGTCAATCACAGGACCAGCCAATCAGAGGATAAGAGACAAATCTGGACTTTACATAGATTTCTAGTGCCATTGATCCAACTGATCAGTTTAAAACCAAAAGCCTCTCTTTGTCCTGCTGTTCCGATATGGAATACACACAGTTTAAATACACGTGTGTCGGGTCCTGATAGTCAATGCATTACATGTTTGAGTTTCTTTATTCTATTAAAGTGACACTTCACTTTAAAAAAAAATGCTCATTTTACAGCTCCCAGAATTAAACATTTGATTTTTACAGTTTTGAAATCCATTCAGCCAATCTCCGGGTCTGGCGGTACCACTTTTAGCTAATCTGATTAGACCATTAGCATCGCGCTAAAAAAATAACCAAAGAGTTTTGATATTTTTCCTATTTAAAACTTGACTTTTCTGTAGTTAAATTGTGTACTACGGCCAACAGAAAAATAAAAGTTGCGATTTCTAGGCCGATATGGCTAGGAACCATACTCTCATTCTGGCGTAATAATCAAGTAATAATGAAAGTATAGTTCATAGCCATATCTGCCCAGAAAATCGCAACTTTTAATTTCCGGTCGGTCTTAGTACATTATGTTACTACAGAAGAGTCAAGTAAATAGGAAAAATATTGAAACTCTTTAGTTATTTTTTTGCGCAATGCTAATGGTCTACTCCGATTCAATGAATTATGCTAAGCTATGCTAAAAATGGTAGTGCCAGACCCGGAGATTGGCTGAATGGATTCCAAAATTGTAACTCTATGGGAGCTGGAAAATGAGCATACTTAAAAAAAGTGGAGTGTCCCTTTAAACATAAGCTCAGAACTCTTATGCATTTTATAGATAAAATAATACTAAATATATTAGGTGCTACGAATGGTCAGCATTTACTTTTTATCATTTTAAAATTACTTACCATTTAAAATGACTCATTTTAGTTGGTTTAAAATCTGGAATGTGCAATTTACAATTATATTTAGTCATTATATTTATATTTATGCATTTTATCATATGTGTGTTCCCTGGGTTCAAACCCATGACTTTTTGCACTGCTAACTCAATGCTCTACCACTGAGCTATAAAGAAGCACATACGCTTTATTATTATCATACACTTTTATTTAAAGCAACTTGGATCTTGATAAGGAAAATCTAAATTATGTTCCATATAAAATGCAGTTAAAATAAAAAATTAATAACAATTTCAACTCGTCCACAATTGTGATCACAATAGTTTACATCATAATGGATTCAATGAAAAGAACAGGTGGTACAGAAAGATGTGGGAAATGAGTGCATGGAAACACAGGGGGGGGGGGTAAATAACAGATTAAAAGGTCAGTATTTGCTGTCTCTGTCTTAGGTGTTATCATTACGGGGGTCTGGTTCAGGTGTGGAGGTCCACTGACTATGGAGAAGCTCTCCATTAGGGGAGTCCCTACACCGAGTAGCTTTCAATTACTGTCTCTCTGCCTGAACTGACTCTAGACACACTGTCACTCTGGAGAAAGAGAGAGAAGGAGGGACCTGAAAGGCTTTTGAATCACAACTACCCAACTCAGACAACCAGTGTGGCTGCTCTCTTAATTTTAACTACACAAAAATAACACATAATATTTGAAAATCTAAACAATTCAGAAAAAGAAATGTAGCATGGCAACAAAATGCATTTTTGGATATAATGCACACTTACAATAATGCATATATATATATGTCGGGATCAACAATTGCACATTGTCCAATGAAAGGAAAGAGTTTTTCTTTACATTAAAACACACATAGACACACACAGTGTCATAAGCATAAAATACATTTTTGAGTACCTTTCAGCACAAGAGAATCAAACCAAAAATTATTGGGAGCACCTAAAAACGAGTTGCAAAAAATTCTGAGCTTGTGTGGCGGGCAAATTCGTTTTTCCAACTGTGATGGATCAGAAAGATTATCCAAGTTGTGAAATTTCCCCTTAGACTCAATGAACCCCATGGTTGAGGATTTGGGCCTTAATGGGGCCACAATGGGGGTGTTGGGGTGTCACTGTGAGGATTAATGCCACCCCACCCCAACGCACACGCACAGGCACAAAAACGCACAGATTTCTCCCTCCTCCTAATGATCTGTGAACCTCAGCCCTTCTCTTGCTTCCCAGCGCCTGTCAATCAACGTCCAGATGGAAAAAGGAGGTTTTGGGGTTAAGGAGGTGGAGTAGGGCAGGCCAGAAGGGTGAGGGAGGGGGGTGTGTGTGTCTGAGAGGGTGGTCATCATTCACAGGCTGCGGGCAGTTCCCAGTCTATTGATATGGCCGGCCAGAGAACAGGAAAGGAATGGTGGAAACGGAAAGCTAAAAAATACATTTGCATAACAGAGCCTGTCTTGTTAAAATGAGCATACCTCCCCTTCCTTGACACGTCTTCACGTCTGCGAGACCTTGAGGTGTTTCTATTTCAATTTTAGGGTGTTAGTACTTCTGCACCTTACTTAAAAAATGTAAAGCTTTTGTTTACTAATTTCTCAGAGATTCTATTCATAATTTGGGTTGCTGGGTACACCCTTAAAAATAAAGGTGCTACACAATACCATATAAGAACTATTTTGGGCTGGCCATAAAGAATCTATTAAAGAATATGTAAATAAACATCATATAAACCTTTTCAGCACCGCTTTTACTTAAAGTCTGGTATTTTCAACGATTTTTGTTCACATTCATTCTGTTCACTGATTTCGTAACACAATGACATGATTCACATTCTTTATTACTCTTTTTACATCTGGAGTATGTACTAACTGCATCAGTGAGTAAGGATTTTATGGAGCTCACCAGCAGGAACAGGTGTCATGCACACCATAAGACGAGAGAGTTCAATAGAACTGCTGATCATCTCAATCGATCCGTGGGACCTCCAGCCGATTAGATCAATAAAGCATATGTATGCCTGCATGCCAAATGCTATCTCTGCCCGAGATCTTGCCATGGATCACTTAAGCTCCAGTACGTCTGCTAGGAAGATGTTTGTTCCAAAAAACACAGTGAAACTGTTTGCTTATCCAAGCCTCTATATTGTTTTCAATCTAAGATTATGAAGAATATGTACACAAACCTAATATAATACATAAGAAAACAACTTTAAATTATATAATCCATGCTGAATGAAAAACTTTTTCAGTAGCTCATTGATATTTTGTTTTATATGTTGAATCATGGTTGAAAACATCCAGTATACTCTTAAAAATAAAGGTGCTTCATGATGCCATAGAAGAACCATTTTTGGCTGAATGGTTTCACAGAGAGCCTTGAAATGTTTCTTTTAAGAACCTTTGACTGAATGGAGGAACCAAAAAAGTTTTTTCTATGACATTATTGTGAAGAACCTTTAAGTGCAGTTCTGACTACACAAATGTTTCATATACTGTATGTGTGTTTCCACATTGTAAAAATTATTTGTTGGTTCAACTTAAAAAAGTAAGTTACCTGGTTACCTGACTTCGGAAGTTTGAGTGAGGGAGGGAGTTGTCATGTTACTTCGCACCGAGGTCGAAGTGCTGCACATTAAGTGCAAATACAATATAGATATCATTTTTATCCACTTAAAAAATCGAAATGTTTTACTTTTGTGCCACTATACTTACTTGTGTAAGTACTTATGTAACAGTATTTAAGGGAAATAGGAAGTGTTTGGTGGCTTTTAAATTCATCCCTGTTTGGATCTTAAGGAATGAATGGGGCTAGGCCAAATGCTAACACATTCATAACGCACTGTACAAAGGTTAAGTGCATGCATTGAAAAATATAGGTGTGTATTCATTCGTCTAAGTTGACGTAAGAACATAGTAAAATATTGAAAAACGGTGGTGTTTTCCTTTAAAACATTATTTGACTCTAAAAGTTGTGTAACATTGTTAAGTCTACAAATACATTTAAGTTCAATTAACTTAATCAGGTAACTAATTGAACAAACTTTTTTTTATAGTGAAATAATAATGAAAAAATTGTAAGATAATTTTTCATAATAGATATGATTCATAGAGGAATTCACTACTTTCATTGTTTGGAATCTACAAAACATATATGAACCTATTAATGATATATTTAAAAATATTCAAAGACATAGCAGTTAATGTATATTTTGGTTGAGATTCGCAAAAATTGAAGCTATGCGTATTCCTAGTGTCCTCTAAACTCACTGAACCTTAACGGGTTAGCTCTTGTCAGCGGTAGACCGCAGGAACCCCAAAACTCCGCCCTGACCCTGGGAGTCTCTCACAGACTTTCTCTCTCTCTCCCCTGGCCATGGCTCTTTGTGAACTTTCACTCTTCTTTTAGCTAGCTCTGCTGGAGCGAGGAGTAAATGTTCAAGGTATTGTCTCTTCATCATGACCCTAGGTGACCTCATTCACAACCCTCAAAAACACCATCTGCATGATCCAACAGTCAGGGGTTAAAGGGGGTTGGGGGGGCTGGAAAGGTGGCAAACGCTGAATAAAGAAGAAACTAAAACCAATCAAAAGGGTGAAAGGAGACCTGATGTGTGATTTGTTTTAGAGAGACTGATACACATTTTCTTTGGTTGTTTTGCTTTTATGGATTTAGCTAATTTACTGCATTTACAATTTATATTTAAATGTATAGACTCTATATAACAAAAACACTGCAAAAGGTATTGGTGGGATTTTTTGGTTTGAAAAGTGTATCTTTATACGTATAGGGCTGCACATTTTTCTTTAGTTTCAGCTCACATCTGCAATAGTCACATCGCAGAACATGCAGAGATTTTTTTTAAGGAAAACTATTTTGGGTGCCTTTGCCAGTGTTACACTATACGGGAATGGTTTTAAAACAGTTTTCCTCTCAAACACAGCTTTTTTAAGTCATCCAGTCACATCACAGAACACAGAAAAACTAAAAATTGCAATGTCAGCTTCCCCCAATATCACATACTAAATTATATATGCACTACATATATGTGTGTGTATGCTCCTATATCCTTATTTTGCAGTCATTTTCAGGCTATTTTCCTCTCTCTGTCTCTCACAATTCAAGGTGGAGCATTCCAAGACCCAGCCTGTAGCAGGCTGCATGTGCGCATGAGGCCGTTTTTTCCCATGGGGTTGCAGGTGAAAACCAGGCCTCCCTCAGCCCCTGCGAGGGACGCCATCTGTCCCCACAGCTTCGTCTGCGGGGCCCATCACCCCCAGAGCTCCCCCCACCTCCCCTGACTCCTCCATTCCTACCCACTCTCTCTCTCACCTCATGCCAGCCCAGCGGGATGCATTACCCTGGAATGCAATGCAACTCTCCTCTGCATAATATTTTACCCTTTGTAACATATAATATTATAATGATCAGGAAAGTGACAGTGTTACTTTGTTGGTTTCCGCTCTGTCAAAAGACTACGTACACAATCTGGCCATGTACCCACTGTTGCTTAATACGCTTGTCACTCTTGTTGAGTGCTTAATCCTATTTTGTAGACACAGAGTTCGTTATTTATAGAAGTGACAACAGCATCCTTCAAACAAATCCAGTCCCAAAATTGCTGATGTGACAACTGAATTGACTTCAAATGCATTTAAAGAATACAATTAATACACAGAAATCAGGTGATGTATACACAGTTAGTTATTAACTGGTCACTAACATATATATCAGTGGCGGCCGGTGACTTCTTTATTTGAGGGCGCACGATGCGAAGTTCATCACAACATGTATGTCATGTGTGTGGTTTGTGAATTCAAAATATGTGTTTGCCGCGTTGAGTGAACCTGTGTGCATATTTTGTTGTGTCAAAATAAGTGCCTGCTGCAGATGCGTCTAAAGGGCTTATGATAAAAGAGACGCTTGCGTTTGCCAGATACTCGCATAATCTCATGCGTAATCAGAGTTTACTGTTAAGGGAGTGTCTTGTGTGTATTTTGTGAACGTGAGCGTCTCTTTTATCATAAACCCTTTAGAGGCGTCTGCAGCAGGCACCTATTTTGACAAAACACATGATGCACATGGTTCACATGACGCAACAAACACATATTTTGATATGCATATAGCAGTGGCGACTCGTATATATATACATATATACATATACTTATATACATATATACATATACATATACATATACATATATATACATATATATATATACACATATACATATACATATATATACATATACATATATATACATATATACATATACATATACATATACATATATATATATATATATATATATATATATATATATATATATATATATATATATATATATATATATATATATATACAAATAATTAAGGTTGTATGGACCTCATAATATTTGTAACAGACTTATCATATGAAATAGTCGAACTGATTCACTCATCTGAGTTGGACGTGGTTACGCTAACGGTCAGATGGTCCGAACCAGAGTGAGCGAGCACTTTCACGTGGGAACCCGGCCACGGCGTGCAGACAGACAACGCAGGGGCAACTAAGTGTGAAGCTTCCAAACTGTCACTTACGCAGACAGCCACCCTCCCTCTGCCTGTCCCTCTCTCTCCTCTCGTCACACTTTATCTACGGTCCCTCAGAAAAACCAGACAGACACACAGGCACACACATTCACTCGCCCATATAAACACACACACATAAAACACACAGCGTCAATCATTGCGTATTGCTGATGGAACAGGGGGAGGCAGAAAAGAAACACGAAGGAAGAGAAAGAGAGATAGACGAATGAGTTTCTGACATCCAGCAACTTCTTCGTTTTATCTCCCTCCATCAGTTGAAATGCAAGAAAGGAGTCTGACGGACAGATACTAAAAAGGAAGTCTACAATGAGAAGACAGTAAAGAAACGGCTCAGACATGAGGCTGAGAGAGAGAGAGATTTTTGTGGGACAGCAGCGAGCTAAAGTGCCCCCATTCTCTCAGTAACACGGCGTAACAAAGCAGCAGGCTGGCTAGCAGGACAGCGGAATGGGACGACAGTGGGTGGCGGTTCGCTGGGGCCCTTGTCCCCCGCGCCTCTTTGGGGTCACCCTGCCGGTGACCCCGCCCTGATTGTTTCCCTTGGCTCTGTCAGATCCCATTGTCGCAGACCGGTTTAATGGGGAGAAAATCGAGGAGGGGCCGGTTGGGCAGGGAGACGCCCACTGGTCTTCTCTGCTTGGAGAGTTGTGATATTTGACCTAAAAAGCAAAATGTCCAGATTTTGTGAATCTTAGAACTGAGGGTGGGATAGAGGGGTGGAGATTCACAGCGCCCTCTTTTGATAGGGGTGGCATAGCGCATCTGGTTGTTACACTAAAAAACATGCAGCACGAAGTTAAAGGGGCCATGTCACAAGACTTTTTTTAGATGTAAAATAAATCTTTGTTTTTCAACACATGAAGAACATGAAGTTTTAGCTCAAAATACCATACAGATAATTTATTATAGTACATAAAAAATGTGCCATTTTGGGTGTGTCCTTTAAAATGCAAATGAGCTGATGAAATTCAAACACTGATCACAATGATGGTGATTTGATGCAATTCAAACTCAATTGTGGTGTTATTGTGGAATTATTTTCTCTCTCTCTCTCTCTCTCTCTCTCTCTCTCTCTCTCTCTTTCTCTCTGCACTAATTGGCAGTGCTGTGGTTTTGATAGTGCAGATAAAGGGGCGGTATTATTATAATAAGAGCTCCTTATGACATCACAACGAGAGCCTAATTTTTCACATGCTTGCAGAGAATAGTTTACCAAAACTAAATTACTGTGTTGATCTTTTTCACATTTTCTGGGTTGATAGAAGCACTGGGAACCCAATTATAGCACTTAAACATGGAAAACATTACATTTTCATGCCATGGCCCCTTTAAAACAACTTGGTTTTGCAAGGCAGTGGTTCTCAAACGGGAGTCCGGGGCCCCCAGGGGGGCCGCGAGATGGTGCCAGGGGGGCCCCAGTTTTATGACATTTTATAAAATACATTAATTTATCATGAATTCTGTGTAATTAAACCTTACAAAATAAGGCTACTAACCAACAGCACTACTTTGTATAATTTTATATGTTTTGTTTAATTAAAATGGTACCTTTTAGAACAAATTTGTCGTAAATTTTCTTTGGGGGGACCGCGAAGGAATCCACCGTACACAAGGGGGGCCGCACACTGAAAAAGTTTGAGAATCACTGTTGCAAGGTAATTCAACCTGCTATTTTAAAATTCTTAATTTTTTAAGTTAAAGTAACATAAAAATATGTGTTGATTTCACAAAAATGCTGCATTTTTTTACAGTGTAGATTTTATTATGATTTTATTTGTGGCTACACTTTGTTTGTTTACGCATAATCTTTAATGCAATGATTGTATGAATCATATTTCTTTACCAAATATGTGTTTTTTATAAAAAGAAATTGGCAATGTAGCTCCTAACATCTATAATAAATTACTTGCACACGGTACAAAACTCACTTTCGACTTCCGTCCAAAGTGTTTAAAAGTCTGTAGTGTCTCCTTTGGATCAATGATGCAAGGCCATCTATTGAAGCGTTTTCTCTTGAGTCAAATACCTCAGCAGCACCTCCGGAATGGACAGTTGGCTCTTAATTGAACAAATGGCTTGCTTAATTGATCATTGATTTGTGATCAATAAGGTACATGTGTTTTGGATCTCTCCAAGCAAGTGATTGAGAGAGAGCAATAAAATCTGCAAGCTGGTTTGGGAGTTGCCAATAATCTTACTTTCTCTGGGTAAAACAGACAAGAGATGAGTTACTAAGGAATGTTCAGAGTTACAATAGACCCATATATAAACATTTAAAGTCCTTAAGACATTTGCTTAGTCAGGCAAGCGGGCACATCGAAGTGCTTTTGGTGCCCTGTGCTGCAAATGACACACATGCACAAACAAACAAACAAACACAGGTGTTGGTTTCAGAGTGGCACCGGTCCACGTGGTGTGGAATATCACTTGGGTCCTCAATCCCCACTCCAAGGAAAACATCAATGGCTCTCTTTGATCTCCCACTCAAGGTCTGTCTTAAAAGGGCCATGGATGGATAGAGAGATGGGGGAGACACTCCACATCAGTGGGCACGGTCGGCAGCCTCAGGTACCGTCTCACCACACTCGTGCCATCCCATTAAATATGGAACACAAAGACAAAGGAGCAGGGATTGGGAGTGAGCACAGGGGAAGGGGGTAACGGGGGGAGCAGCACTCCATCCCTTTGAAGAGCAGAGCTGATGAGGAAACATATACACACACACACACACACACACACACACACACACACACACACACACACACACACACACACACACACACATACAGCTGACAACAGGTTCATAGCAAAAGGTTTAAACTGCCCTTTTCAGTAAGTGAACTCTTCGGCTTGATATGTGATTGGTAAGAAGTTATTGAAATGTATCCTAAGATCAAAATACATTATGACTCAGCAGTGTATTTAAGACCAGCCGTGGTGAATAAACTGCTGAATCATAAAGAGACCTTGCTCTGTTGATGCCACTGGGGAAAGCAAGTTTTTAATGATTTAACACACTTCAACTTATTAAAACAAAGTGTAAATAAAACAAATAAACAGATAAAAACAAACATTAATAAGAAAAAGGAATAAAAATGCTTTTAAAAACATATTTTCTTTGCTCTTACACCACTGTCTCACACTCCTCAACAACCTGTAAATCAAAAACAAGTGTAAAGGGGCACTTTCTCCCTCTCCCCTTTTCTCTCTGTCTTTAAGTGTGTGAGTGTGTCCGGTGGTGTTTGTGGTCAGTGTGGGCTGGCCAGTCATTTCATCTCCATCTGTGGGTGATCCATCTCCTACAGCTCTTGCTCTTCCATTAAGCTCTGCCAAGCCGTGAAATATGCAGCCGTTATGTTTGCAGGCATGTAGGGGAATGTGGGAATCATTGGCTTCCCAGTGGCTAGTTAGAGCTGGACAATACACAGTCAAGATTTGATTTGTTGCCAGATCATGACAGTGTGCAATGTTGCTTAGGCTTATTACCACAAATGTGTACACAATGGATAAAGAGAACAGGCTACTTGTGTTAAGTGGACACGTTTTAAATGCCTACACAATCAATAAACTGTACAATAGCCCATATGTTTAAACAGTGTCATAACACTACCCAGTACTCAACTGTTTTTTCCTATTTTCAAACCATTTTCGCTTCGGTTTAGGGTAAGATTTGGTGTTTGCGTTAGGATGTCACTTTAAGTATTGGTTTATACTATTTTTTCTGATTAATTTTTTTATATTTTCTAAATTTTAAAACATTGTCGCCTGGCGTTAGGGTTATAGTTGGGTTTGGGTAAGGATGTCATTTTATGTAAATCTAACCTTAAACCGAAGCGACAATGGTAAGAAAATAGGACAAAACAGTTGAGTAACCAACACGTGACAATGACACATAAACAGAAATTCATACGATCACGAAAAACGTGGAAATTCGTGAAAGTATCACAATTTTTTTGTGTGTGACTGGGCTGCATAACCACACCCCATAAGAACGAAAAAAAAAAAACAACTCTTGAGATCTCTTTAGTATCTCTTTTATTTTTCCTAGACATCAATGAGACTGAAAAGACAGCAAATGGAAACTTTGCTTAAATCTCATTCGTCTCAGATATTTCTCCTGAGAAAAAGACAGAGAAATCTCACAAACCTCTCCAGTTTTAGATGAGATCCCACCAGTGTAACAAAAGCTGAGCTCATGTTTGTTTAATGTTAAATCCAGATTATTTTACCTAAACATTCAAAAATTATTTTACGGCCCTATACTCTATTTTAACAGTACCCCCAATTTGAATTCTCTTAAAGGGGACATATTATGAAAATCTGACTTTTTCCATGTTTAACTGCTATAAATGTGTCCCCAGTGCTTCTATCAACCTAGAAAATGTGAAAAAGATCCACCCAGTAACTTAGTTTTGGTAAACCATTCTCTGCAAGCATGTGAAAAAATAGGTCATTCTAATTTGGCCCTTATTGTGATGTCAGAATAAGGTAATACCGCCCCCTTTATCTGCACTATCCAACCACAGCACAGCTATTTAGTACCGAGAGAAAGAGAAAGAGAAAGAGAGAAAATAATTCACAGCACAATTGAGTTTCAATTGCAACAAACCACCATCATTGTGATCAGTGGTTGCACTTCATCCGCTCATTTGCATTTTAACTGACACACCCAAAACGGCACACTTTTGCTCAGACCTAGATTAAGACTTAGTTTACATCTTAAAAAAAATCTCATAATATGTCCCCTTTAACCAATTTTAGGAGCAGGGTTTCCATTTTAAAGGTGACCTAGAATGATTGAACAGGGTATTTATCCTTGTTCTGTGATGTGACATATAGACACAATTTATTTTGTTTGGGTCTGTAATGCCTTAGAAGCTTCCTAAAAACCTCTCTCAGATAGCTCTATTAGGGTGGGGGATTTTAAACAAGTGGTTTTGCACCTATTTGGCTCCCCCTACTGGCTTAACTTGCAATCTCATTACTGATTGGCTGACTTTGCTGCCACTCAAAAAATGTAGCCAATTATTTTAAAGTGGAGGGGCAGTGAGATGCCTGTGATGTCATAAGCATCAGTTTTTCAGATTGGGCTGTTTTCTGGCTGACATTTCTAAAAGAGGAATTTCTATGAGACTGAGATGTTTAACATGTCTAGCACTTTTTGTATGTTCGTGAATGCGGGTAGACTACCATTATTCAACAAAGACAAGGTGAAAATGGTTTTTCATTCTCTGTCCCCTTTAAGCCAAATGTCAAATTCCCTGACTTTCCCTGACTAAAAAGCTGAATTTACATGACCATGTCTAAAATGCAGTGAGTCTGATAACTGTGAATTTATAATTTTTGTTACTTAAATGCATGAAATAAATATATACAATGCATATGGTTTAGATATAGTCTTTCTTGAAATCAGTGGACCCAGAAATGGCATTCCTTACGTCACAAATTAACAAGCAGATTACATTTAAATGAAATCTACCTAAAATTTAAAGCGACCAACAAAATCCCTGATATTCCATTACTTCAGTGGCAGCTCTTCAGAGGGGCGCAAATTCAAAATAAGTGTTCGGAGTGTCATGTGTGTTGCTTGTGTTTTCAAAATATGTGTTTGTTGCGTCATGTGAACCATGTGCATCACGTGTTTTGTCAAAATAAGTGCCTGCTGCACACGCGTCAAAACCGTTTATGATTAAAGGGACGCTCACGTTCAAAAAATACATGCAAGATACTCCTTTTACAGTAAACTCTGATTACGCATAAGATTATGCGAGTATCTGGCAAATGCAAGCGTCTATTTTATCATAAACCCTTTAGACACGTCTGCAGCAGGCACTTATTTTGACAAGACATGTGATGCACAGCGGTTCACTCGACGCGCTGAACATATATTTTGAAATTACTAACCACACACATGAGGGGCTACATACATGTTGTGACGAACATCGCATCGTGCTCCTCCTTAAAAGAAGTCTCCGGCCGCCACTGCATTACTTGGACAAAAAATATAACTTTCAATGTCTGGAATAGACCTTTCAAAATTCCATGACATTCCAGAAATTCCATGACCAGTGGAAGAAACATCTGTGACTTTGGTAATATTTAAATTAAATACAACTGAGAACCCCATCAGAGCTATGAAGAAGCAATCTCTGAACAATCAAATTTTCCTCTGGGACAATATGGCATATGGACATGGACATATAGCATGGAAAATTAACCACTTTTCTTGAATTTCTTCAAGTCTTCAAGTCTTGAAGATGAATAAAATCTTATTCATTTTTTTTTATTAATGTAATTTGAATGTAATTTATCACAGTGTGTCATATCAGACAAAATATGTGTATAAGTGTTTGTATACAATATCAACTTCAACATTTACATTTATTTTTACATTTATGCATGTGCGATGCTTTCATCCAAAGCAACTTACAGTCCAAGCTATACCATTTAATGGTTACATTCAAGCTGATTTATCAGTGATTTACACAGACATGTGTGCGTGCACATGCACACACACACACACACACACACACGCATACACAGACACAGACATTTGAACGTTGCAACAAGAGAGCAGTTAGCCTCATGTGGCTGCAATCAGCAACTGCACACTGTGTCTGTATGAACCTGCTTCCTGTTCTTCTAAAATAACAGTTCTGTTTTATGTCAGATTCTACTAAAAATCTGATTTTGAATCTTTTTCCAACCATTTTCAAATAGTTAATTATATTAACCATAAAACATTTATACATAATAAAAAGAGATTTCCAAAAAAAAATACAAAGCTGAAGCTAATTCTAAATTTGGCTGCTATGCTAGAACCACTGTGACCGCAGTAAATCTCAGCATCAACTTTTTCCACCAATCACTCTTTCCCACCTCTTCCTCCTGACTCTTTATGCAGATCCGACACCCGACCATCCACGCAAACAGACAGACACACAAACACACGCAATGGCGTCTCCCCAGGGGCACAGGGGAAGGGCAGGGAGGATGGAAATGAATTCAGCGATGTTGCAAGTGGCAACACGCATCTGCATCTGTAATTAACCCCCTGAACAACACACTGAGCTCCCAACCATTCTCCTCCATTCCTCCCTCCCTTTATTTCTCTCTCTCTCTCATCCTCTCTCAAAGGTTTTTTAAGAGATGCTTGGTGGGCCAATTAGTGTGGATGTCTTGTGTGTGAGTTGTGCATGTGTGTGAGTGCCTTGGCACATCTTGAGTGTGGAGGAGTGTATGTTTGCATGAATTGATCTTTAAGTGGGAGTGTGTGTGTGCATGTGTGTGCGCGTGTGTGAAGGTGGGTAAAGTGGCTTTCCTTTGTGTCTGGGACTGGGCACATTTGTGTGTGTTTTAGTGTTCCCTCAGGCCAGAGCAGGTTGAGCTCTCTGCCCGGCTTGTATTTGATGACATTTCTATAGGGAATATGTGTGACATCAGAACGCTAGCCAACAGCACAAAGACACACAAGACTGCCACTATGCCAGACGGTCATTCAAACAACATGCGAGACCGACTATCAAATCATAATAATAATCATCATCAAATTACAAATTATGTGAGGCGACAGCTATGATGATAGAAGAAACCCACTAAGTATTTACGCAGACATTTACTTTCACTATTATTACAGATACAGCCAACCTAGAAGAAAATTGCATTGCTCTGAGGTTGCTATTTGAAAGCTCAGGAGATTTAATGGAGAGCCCAGTTATAGTCATTTAACTGATCCACTAAAGTGACAGATGCTTCTAAAGATAGAAAAAGTAATAATAACAAACAAAAATGAGACAATTGCTGGTCTACAACAAGAGTAAAGATTGATTAAATACATTTTATTAGTGCTGTGAGTTTAAATAGTGGCACGTTAATAAAGTCTAATTTCATTGGTTCTTTGATATTCCAATAAGATTCGGTGTTATTGACATGCTACAACAGTTACTGCGCTCATCTGTATGTTATCCTGGATATCCAACATTTTAATAGCTAAATAAGCACAAAATATAAACTGTTTTCTTAGATGTATTGTTTAGGTTTTAAAGACAAATTTATTGTGGCTATACTGCAAAAACAATGCAGCATTTTTGTCAAATCAACATATCTTTTTATGTTACTATAACTTTACAAATTACGTAAAACAATTTTAACTTGTTTTTATGATTAATGTCAACTTATGGTACCGTAATAGATCATTTGGCCCTTTTGATTGGAGACTTTGTGATCTTTATGAGTACAGTTTAAGACATTTTTGAGATATCCACTGAAACTGTTTCACAGATATGGGTATAGATTAATTCAGGACTATACTGTAAATATAGTCTTTGCTGCCTTAAATTTTATATAACTTATAAAATATGTTGAAATATGTCAACTTCATTTTATAAGTTGTAGCAACTTATCTCAAGATATGTTAAATCAAGATAAATAACAGTAGGTTGAAATAACTTGTAAATCTGAGTTGATTACTGACATCGCAACATTTGAAGTTACTGCTCTAATTTGTATGTTGTCCTGGATATCCAGCGTTTTAATAGCTAAATAAGCACAAAATATTAACTGTTTTCTTTTACAAATGTACTTTTTAGGTTTAAAAAAAAAATGAAGAGAGCAAAGACATTTTTACACTGTGGGCCTTCACTGAAATAAATGCAGAATGAAGTTTAAACAACTTAATTATGCAAGTCAATTCAATTTTCACTTAAGATTAGTTGACATAACTTAGAAAAACATAAAATTGTTTAACTTAATTTTTTAAGTTAAAGGTGCTCTAAGTGAATTCACACGTTTTAGGCATAGACTGTAAAAAAAGATGGACGACGCCTGTTCGCTCCCTTCCATTGGTGAAAAGTGAAGCCGCCAGTGTTCCAATTTGGCGCTGACATCTTGGGTCTTGAGTCTGCGCAATAGCGATTTCGGGACCAGTCATGCAGAGTAGTGAGCAGGAAGTGAAGCCGCGAAATCAAAACCCCCCTTGCTCTTGCAGAATGCGCATATCACACGATATCACAGCTGTCAATCATGACGTGACACCACCGTTTTTATATCATTAAATAACTAACTAAACACAAACTTATTTTAAAAACAAACATTTGAATTTACACCAGTGTGATAAAAACTACAATAAATGACAGAAACCAGCTTCGGAAAAAAGATAATTGAAGTGTAAATAATTTTTTTTTTGGTCTCAAGTCCCATTGAATAACATGGGGAGGCGGGGTTTATGACCCTTACTGGGACCAGTCACTGGGGGGCGATCGAGACGTTTTGGCTTCACTTTTCAGGGCTTGTGCGGCACGCTTGGTTTTAGGCCATTAAACATTTTTGGTTACATACAGCAAACATCTCCTCACTATCTGCTAGCTGCCTGTCCCCTGTCTCTGTAGACAGCCCAGGCTCCACAAACAGCAACAAAAACAAAGTGGCGCAGCCTACAACCACGAAACATAACAAACGTGTTCCAGCCAATAAACGACATGAAGGATTTGGGGGTGGTGTTTGGGGGGCTAGTGCGCGTGAGGAAGCACGGAAGGGGGAGAGTGACAGAGAGGGGATAGGGAGGAGTAAGCTACGCTCCATTTTGTTTGACAACACTTCAAACGTCAACAAGAAGGGACGTCACACAGATTCGCTTAGAGCGCTATAACATAAAATATATGTTGATATGATATCATTTTTACAGTGTATTTATATAAGGACATGAAGGGGACATCATCAAAATCTGACTTTTCCATGTTTAAGTACTTTAATTGGGTCCCCAGTGCTTCTATCAACCTAGAAAATGTGAAAAAGATCAACCCATTACCTTAGTTTTGGTAAACCATTCTCTGCAAGCATGTAAAAGGTCATTAAAATTTGGCTCCACTTGTGATGTCAGAAGGGGATAATACCGCCCCTTAATCTGCACTATCCAACCACAGCACTGTCATTTGGTGCAGAGATCAGCACATTCGCAGACACCCAAAATCAGCACATTTTTGCTCACACCTACAAAGTGACAATTTTAATAAGCTATAATAAATTATCGATATAATATTTGGAGCTAGAGCTTACAAAGTCTTGTGAAATGTCCCCTTTAAGTAGTTTTTACAAGCATACCTTACACAAAACAATACTGGTGTGCATCTTGAGACAAAACAACGGCACTGATTTATGTTAAGATATGTCAGTGTAAGATGTATTTAAATTAAGACAGCTCAAACATGCATTTCAGTCTGGGACTAGGATAAGCCTGTCTGCGAAACCACACCATAAGATTTCTAGAGTCTGTTTCTAGGAGAAACATTCAAGAATCAGGAGACTTCAGGAAACGTCTTAATTTGATCTCTGTTTAATCTCACTGCTCTCTAAGAGAAACAACTGATATATTAAAGAGATTTCACTTGTAATTTTTTATTTCCTATGGGAACCCAAACAGCCTTTATTGCAGAATTTGGTGGTAGAGTTGAGTTTAGAAGCTCAGATCAGGAAAGAACCCACAGCCTCCCTCTCATCACGAAGTGAATGTGATGGGGGAGGTTGATGTGGATCAAGAGAGACCTCCTGGGTGAAGAGAGGAGAAGAGAAAAGGGTAGAGAGGCCCTCCTTCTGTCTCTTTAGAGGGGTGCATCACTGTGTGGCCAATTAACAGCAGCCAAGACACCAGGGCTAAGCATACAAATATAACCTCTACAGAATATTTTTTCCTCATGGTTTTCTCAACATTTAAAACATTTGAACTATAAAATCATGTTAACATCTAACTGATTTTAAAACTGAAATAGAGGTTCCTCAAGGGTTCTTTGAAACACTTTACGCGGATCGAAGAATCCTTCTTATCGAAGAGCATTACGTTTGTTAAGTTAGTAGTTTCGTTCTTCCCAGTTTTTCCCAGTTCACACATTGTAAAAATTATTTGCTGCCTTAAATGATTGTTAAATCAACTCAGATGTACAAGTGATTTCAAGTTATTATTATTTATCTTGACTAGAAGTGAGTTGCTATAACTACAGTTTACTTTTTTCAACTATATTTTATAAGTTGTAGCAACTCATCTCTTGTCAAGATAAATAATAGTAAGTTGACATGACTTGTAAATCTGATTCAACAACAAAAAATTAAGGCAGCAAAGATTTTTTTACAGTGCAGTATTACAGCATTACATGTATTCATTTGGCAGACACTTATCCAAGCATCTTATACTGTATGACCTTCGTGCTTCGCTATACCAAAGAAAAACTAGATATTTAAGATTGTTAACTGTCAAACAAATATCACAACAATTTGTACTTTTTTAACAAAATAAAAGTATAAAAAGCAGTATGCTTTCAAAAACTGGCAAAAGGGAAAGAAAAATCTTATAAGGATGAGCAAAGGTGTATCCTTGCTCACCTCTATACTTTACACATACACATTGCCCTGGACATGCATTATAAATGAATAGATAATTAACCTGTGCAGTATGATGGGAAATATTAGCACTATAAGGGAAGCATCTGCCATATGCACAAAAATAGAGCCACTGTGGGTAAACAGAGAGGACTGTGGGTAAACAGAGACGTGTGCGGGTGATCCCATGCCCTGATGGCGGGGTGTTGTGGTGTGGAATATGATCGAAAATGTGGGAGGTAAATAATGCATTACCCTGTTGGTCAACAGTTCCTGATCTGCATTAAACAGCAGAGGACTCTTTGCTATCATGAGATTAAAACCAACCTGCCTTTGTATGGTAAAAGCCACGGAATCTCTGAACATGTCAACATTGTGAGTCTGACTCTCTACACATCAAAGTGCAGCTGCAGTTCAGGGTTCAGGCAGACATATATTCATGATGTACACACTTAAAAAAAATAGGTCTTTCACGATGCCATAGAACAGGGGTTCTCAAAGTTTACATTCAAAGGTCCAAATCTGAATTCTCATCATTTTCATAGGTCCGGAAAAAATGGTTATTACAAAAATTGTCAAGCATAGTAATAACTTTATGCAAATCATTTGTTTATATAACAAATCAACACAAATGGTTTGGGAAAAAAATAACAAGTGTATTTTGCATTTAAAGTAAAACATTTTTTAAACATAAACACAAGAAATATGTCAAAAGTAACCAGGTGCAAGATACAGAGCAACCTAATGAGAGAAATGGCACTGTTTGTTTTCCATCAGATGCATAAACCATGGCAAAAAAGTGTGGTTGGTAGGCAGAGACACTGACCAAAATAAGGGGTGCACCTATAAATTGGCTGATGATGCTTCCTATGCTTCTCAATGAATTAAAGTGAAATACCGCTACATCCAAAAGCCAGGGGGCGCTCTCGGGCAGAAACTCAATATGCGCTGCAGACGAAGAACTAGACACACGCAGCTCAAGGAAATGTCTTAAGGATATATTTATATTGCTGTTCTACAAACCTTTTCAGATATTTTCATGATAATAAAGAATATGTATAAAGATTATGTTTGACGAGTGTTGATTTTTCAAATGCATGTTTTAAACGACTCAAACCAACAGTGATTTCAGATTGATAAGGACTTAATGATCAAAAGCCGTAGTACATGAAGTAGCTGTGCATAATATCTGGGTGTGATGGCTACAGCGTGACACTTTTGTGACGAAATTTTTTAATAACTCGTTTTATTTTCGGCCCAGGAATACTCTTAAATCTAAAAAGAAAAGAAAACTAAACGAATGGTTTACAAGTTTAATATGCATTTGTAAAGTAGCAAATGCACACATTTAATCAATCACATAGAAATGAATGCACTTGTACTATGAAGTGGACGCGGGTCCGGATCAAGTTCCCGTCGGGTCCGGATCCGGACCGGAGTCCGGACTTTGAGAACCCCTGCCATAGAAGAACCTTTTTTTGTCTAAATTGTTCTATAAAGAACCTTTAACACCCAAATTACATTTCTATTAAAAAAAGTAGTTCAGATTATAATTTATTATAATTTATTCACTCTTATTTTCTAAAAGGGTATAAATATATATGTATATGTAGGGAGTAGGGTATTAAACAGACTGTAAGAAAGATGGTTGTAGTGTCTGTGACGTCACCCATAGGTCTCTGAAGATCGTTTTTTAAGCTTAAAGTACAGTAGGTGGTGCCTGCCATCGCCATCTTGGCTGTGGATCACCCTGCAACATTCGCGGATATCCGAAAATGGGTAAAAAAGGCGGAACGTGTGTGAAGCTGAGGTTGCTGAAACCATGCCTGCCTAGCTTGACTCCAGCGACAGCAATGGCTGTTCAACCATAACTCAAGTGGCCACGCCCTTAATTATGCAGAAATTTATTATAATTTAAACGAATGAGTTACAAAAAAATTCACCCCCTCACAGTTGTCATGAAGAGCAAACTTAGCTGTATAGACCAAAAACGATTTTTGTACCAGGCTGTAAATATATTATTTTCTACTGTAAAGTTGGCCATTTTAACATGGAGGTCTACGGGAATTGGCTCCCTTTTAGAGCCAGCCTCTAGGGGCCAGTCGATGAATTGCAGTTTAAATCACTTCTGTATTGGCTTCATCAGAGAGATCGGAAGGTTGCCCCTCGGTATTAAAGCTTGTGTAAATTATACAGATATACTTTTGTCATTTTGCACTTTAGTCAAGCTATAGATTTAGCTCAGAGCAAAATCCAACATGAATACATGAGTAGAGTTGAAACTTCCATCAAGATTTAAAGGAAAAAAATGATTGCTTAAATAAAAAACTGCATAGAGATTCAGAAAAAGGGTTAAAGCCTGTATAAACCACAGCAATGTCAGTGACCTGCAGTGTTGTGTATCTCAATTAGTTCATGCCAAAACCGAATGATCCTGCTCAAATTATGAGTCACTGACGTGAAAAGAACACAAATAAAATAAAATGGAGCGAGGAATATTGCTCTTAAGTGCTTCCGTTTTTCTACATGAGCAGCTTTAGTGTGACATAAAATCCCTGCTTTATTGAGTCCTCTCAGGTGTGTGTGTGTCTAAACCAGAGAGAGAGAGAGAGAGCGAGAGAGAGAGAGAGAGAGAGAGAGAGAGAGAAAGAGAGAGAGAGAGAGAGAGAGAGAGACCTAGCTAGCTCATTCTCAAGTAATCATTTCTCAACTTAATCTCTGCGTAACAACGTTAGCTCCGGTCTGCCAGCGAAAGTTAAATATTCACGATACAAGGCAATCTACTCAGTGTTCAAACAAAGAGCTTTGCCAAGTTCACCCATGTATGTAGAGGCTCGCTGAGGGAGAGAGAGAAAGAGAGAGAGAGAGAGAGAGAAAGAGAGAGAAAGAGAGAGAAAGAGAGAGAGAGACTAAGGGATCTATTTTATTATTCACACAAGGCATAATAAACCAGGGCTGCACGGTTAGCACTTAAACTCCTGGCGCTTTAGTGGTTATCCTTAATGCGACAGCACTGATTTGAGCGTATCCTATTAATAGTACAAGGGTCTGTTCTTAATGCCAGGATCCATGTTAATAAGTGCTCGTAAAAATACTATTAATAGATGCACATCTCTTTTTTTTGAGCTGGTTGGTTAAGGCCTTGTGAGTATAGGAATCTAGGTATGGTGCACAGAGCAGCAGGAGTGGATGTGTGTGTGTGGTTACTACGCCCAGATGTGCCATGCAGGAGGGTTGGAGACATGGATATTTAATGGCTAGGGACAAAGATGCCCTTCACTAGAAATCCTCACAGCCTTTGATTTGTACATATCAGTGTGTAATGGAAAACAGCACTGGCGTTTGTGCTTATCAAGTAAGAAAGTTATTAAGAAAGGAATTATTCACATCGGTGTTTAAAAATAAATTTTTCACTGGATATTTAATTTTAGGGGAAAAAATTAATATAAATATCGTGTGATTGTTGTAATCAGTAAAAAAAAAATTCATGTGTATTATAATTAAAGAATATTAAATGTTTAAATAATGTTGGTAACACTTTACATTAAGGTTGTATTTAAAGAGTTTGGTTCCAAAACGCGATTAACACCATTTTTTATATAACCAAAATCAGTATTGTATCTGGTCAGTATTAAAAAGTCAATTCTTAATTTTACACAATATCCAGTATCCGCTGTGTTATTCTGTCATCTTTTCTCCCTTTTTTCCAAACCGTGACAAATGCCAGTCCTCCTTCTCTGCAGAATGCAATAAATCCACTCAACCAATCACAGCGCACCAGTCCACGAATTGTAAACAATGGCGGCACTTTGAATACACACAGAATCCTATCCTATCTATTTTGTACTTTGTGATCAACAAACAAACAAAATAATGCTTTTGATGGCATTGATAAACCTGTGGTGGTTTTCTGTGGCAGGGATAATCCCATAATCAAATTATGAAATGAGGAGCATCAGAGTATGATCTCACTCATTGATTTAAATGACCTTACTCAGTCAATATTAAAGATATCAAGGTTATATTTTCACAGAAACATGTTTAAATTATTTAGAATTATTTTATGTAGAAAATGGTAAATCACACAACAATAATTACTTTATTTGGGTTTTCACAGGCTGACTCACAAAGCTTCAAAATGACCAATATATTAATAAACAAATCATCAACCAGCTCAACCTGTGAATAAATGCACTTTATACCACATACATATACAACGTCTGTGTATAAGGCACCAAAGGCCAAACAAAAGCATACGTGAACTGCTGTGTGACTAGTTTATCCATCTAAAACTTTTCTAATGTCACCAGTAACAATATAAGACACATCGGATTTCCTGACATCACTCTGACAATCTTTATGGAAACCCCCATCACCCAAACACCACCTACAATATCATTATTAGCTCTGGTCGCATGCCTGACACCAAACACCCACAGATAGCAAACATTGCCCCTTTCTGCCAGTCTAATTGCATATACAGTATGTGTGGAATTAAGGAACAAATATATTTTGTGAAACATGAAAATTAGTTATTTTTTAAATGGTTTATTTCAATTTTTATTTTGACAACATATGAAGACATCTGGCTAGACTCCAAATCACAGGTACAAACTGTCCCATTGTTTCAAAAACCTGCTTCCAGTGCATGTGAGGAATATGTGTGTGCGTGTGCATGCACACCTCTGTGTTGGGCAGGTGTGTTTAAAGAGGTGTGTGATTTCACTCTCCATATTTTGACACCTACATCTACATCTAAATAACATATATACAAAAACACATGCAGACATACGCACACACAGTCACGCAAACAGCAAATATGAAACCCGTCATCTGCATTTCTTCTGAATCTCTTTTTGCCCCTTCCTACACCTTGCTAATGAGAACCTTACACTGACATACAGCAGCAATCCACTGTCAGTAGCCAATAACTTCATAATCCCATGTAGGCAGTTTAATAGATGTGTTTATGTGAAGCAAGTGGGCCACACACACACATTGCATATGACACCTGAGTTGTTTTGGACTGCTGCGGTATTGTTTTGCCTGCTACTTATGATAAGGGTAATTTGTTTGGTAGGTTTAACAGGAGAGATAATGCAGCTATAATGAGAAACCTGACTGAGAAAATGTTCAATGTGGCAGAGTGGTAATTTATAAAGATGGACCACATTCTGTCACATATGAGAGGAGGAACTAAGCTAGTTGCTCTCTGAAATGAATGTACTGTATGATGTTGTGTATGCCCACGCACAGTGCGTGCATGTAAAGCTCGACCGGGGTAATTGATTCTGTTGGCTTTGGTGTGATGTCTTCACACATGCACTATAACAATGCATGGGAGTATTACACCTGCAACATCACAGATGTATATGAGCATGTGTACGTGTGCTGCATGTTTATGGTTATATACATTTTATCATCATCATCATGGCTCTTATATAGGAGACTTTATGTTACAGTACACTTGTCAGTGACTAAAAATGTTAAGACTTCAAAACTGACTGCCTAACCCTAAACTGTAGCTGCAAAGAAGACTTTTGTATTTAACTTAAATACCCACTGAAGTGTCTTGAAATGCGCAGCTTTGTTTGATACGTTAACATAATTTCTTCTAAAACAGGAAGTTATGGCATGGCATATTAGGTGGCTCCTTCTTTTAAAATTAGCCAATAGCATTTAGTTTACATCAAAGGCTGGAATCTGCTGAGAAGCTAAAGTGCAAAATGATGTCATAACATTTTTAATATAAGTAATTTTCAAAAGTGAGAGACTGTAAGTTTTGTTGTAAGTAATGTTTGAAGCAGATGTCCTTAAGGCTAACATATTGATCCTAAAAGAAAAAAAAAACTTCAATTTTGATTTCATGAAGACTTTACATAATGATGAATAATATAAATAGAATAATAAAACAGTACTCAGGTGTACTGTATAATGACATGTGGGTGAATGGCATAATAGTTTATTCTGGTTGAATTATTCCTTTGAGTTACTGTAAATATTTTTCATGTGTTTTTCACAGTTGTTGTTTTTTTCTGTCCGCAGCAGATTTTGTGGTAAAATTCCCATTAGAGACAAAAGAGCCGTATACACGTACAGTAATGTGTGAGCAAGAGAGAAATGAGGTAAAAAGATCCATCTCAATGTGCGGATTCAAACACACAATTAATAATCGCTGTTACCACCATCCGCCTACCGCTGACCGCACTGGAGCAAAAACAAATGTTGCGAAAGGCGCATTGGCGCCCTCATTAATTTGAGAGTAGGGTCATTACTTGTATGAGGCAGAGTGCATTAGTCGTGTAGACAGGAAGGAGCAATGATGCAGGCCACCGCCGTCGGGGAATAAGGACGTTTTTCCCGTTTTTAAGCCTAGACAGGACGTGGAGGGTTGCAGATTTAACAAGGAATGGTCAAGTATGAGAATTACTAGCCAAACCATTATACATATACGATATTGTATAGGTGTAATGGAGTAGTGAGAGGCAATATCTTTATTGACACTATGTCCTGAATTTTATTTATTTATTTATAAAACAAGCATCAAAATATTGTCAGTTTTATCTTAATTGAATTCCCAGAATTAGCTATTGAAGGATAAACTAACCTCAATAAATGTATTGACAGGACAATAATAAATATCAAGGGACATGTGGGGAGACTGTGATAGGTTTAATCCATACAATATTTTAATTTATTAATAACATGTACTCATCAAAATAAGTCCATCTCCTTTTTCATCATAATCTCTCCCTCCCTCTCTCTTTCTTTCTTTCATTCTCTTCTTAGCAAATTGGGGCGGGAATTATGTGAAAAAATGCTTAGCACATGAGAAAGCTAGCCCATGCAGACATGCAAGTGGGTCCCTTGAGGGTGTCACCAAGCCCACATACATAAATCTAAAGCCAGATGCAAACAATCAATTTTCAATTTTAATTATTTACCATGCCCTGCCAGATAGAGGCATCCATTTTCCCTCCTCTCTGGATTAAAAATTAAAAATTAGAAGATTAATATTTGGCAGAACGGGCAGAAAAGGGTTTCCCCCTTTTTTAGCTGTATGACTGGCAAGCAGAAAAAAAACAATCAATAACCTAATAAATTCTTACTGACCCCTGTGTTGGCCCTACAATTTTACATTCACATACACAACACCAGTGCATATTTAAGCAACTTTACACACACACATACACACACACACACACACACACACACACACACACACACACACACACACACACACACACACACACACACACACACACACACACACACTCCATCTCTTACAGTTATTTTAATGTAATTAAACTAGTGGCAGGTTCAAACAACATTTAACTTCGAAACTAAGAGTTTCAGCAGTTTTCCAGTGGCCTCTAAACCTGACTGCTGTCAGATATCCTGTCTCTAAATGTAATTACAACAGCTTATGCAGAATGCATGATCAGATGAAGCGATTCTATAGCTTATATAGCATTTAACCCATCCAGTGATGGAAGTCATGAACACACACACACTAAGGACAGTGGGTACCTTTGCCGCAACCTGCCGGTTGTGAGACCTCGAACCGGCAACTCTCAGGTTACTTTGTGACATACAATGATGAAGAAACAGCATAAGCATCAAAAGCAGAGAGTAGGATTAAGGGAAAAACTCACCAGTCTCCCAGCAGTCTTGGCTCTCCAATAGTTTTCAAAAGTGAGAATGGAATATGCCGTTTTTGTGGTTGGATCACGCTTACAGGCTTCAGATTACTGCGTTTGCATACAAAATCACAATCATCAACACATATTCCCAGCCAGTCAGTAGTATCAAGACAAGAAAACATATCAAAATGGTCAAAACAAGAAGCTACCTGAAAGTCAGTGTCCAGAAGTTACACCATCAAGGTCATAATCCTGGAAAAATGTAAAGTATCCATAAATGCATCAAACATATGGCCCTCAATGACTAACATAATATATGAAATGCAGTGGTGGCCAGTGACTTCTTTTTCGAGGGTGCACGATGTGAAGCTTGTCACAACATGTATGTATTCATTTCAAAATATGTGTTCGGCACGTCATGTAAACTTATGTGCATCATGCGTGATGTCAAAATACGTGCCTGCTGAAGACGCTTTAAAGGTTTATGATAAAAGAGACGCTCGCGTTTGCCAGATACTTTTTCCTGAATGTGAATGTGAAAAAATTCTCTTTTATCATAAACCCTTTTGACGCATGTGCAACAGGCACGTATTTTATCAAGACGCATGATGCACTTGGTTCAGATGGCGCATATTTTGAATTAGCGCACTGCGGAAGAGAAGTCACTGGCCGCCATTGATGAAATGTAAAGGTTAGAAACACACACACACACGCACGCGCACGCACGCACGCACGCACGCACGCACACACACACACACACACACACACACACATTTAAAGAGCAACTATCCTCCAATTCACAATTTTACATTTCCTTTGGTGTGTAAGTGTGTATTAGTACATGTTAACGGTATGCGAAAGGTACAAACCCCAAACTAAACGATGATGCAAGTTATTGTTTCCAACATAAATCTCTTTTTTTGGACTACAAAAAAACACTGATTGTAGGCAACTGTTTACTTCATGGGCCTGTTGACGTGGACAAGACTGACAATATCACAATTCCTCCTGCTTCAGACTCGAATTTTTCAAACATGGTAAGGAGCGTCACATTCCGGCTGACGTCAGAGGAATCAGTATATTTGAGAAAGGTAGGATATCTGAAGCTATGAAAATGTACGGTATGTGGAAAATAATGTTTTTTTAACCACAAACCACGAGAACACATTGTATAATACCAAATACACAAACAACCTGTTTTTTGACAATGAAATTTGTGCACTTTAAATATACAACACTGTGCAGCTATGATGTTTTGTATTTTCTGGTTGTATTCTAATAAAGAGACTGAGAAATAATTGAATATGGTCATTTAATCACTGCAAAACAACACATCTAATGGTGGCAAGGAGGACTTAAACTTTTGCATAGGATTGTATAGACAGAAGGAAATAAACAGTCAAGCTTATTGGCCAGAGCAGTGCCCTGGTAGCTGTATTTGACCTTTGACCTCAGGGAAAGCAAGGGCCATAGACACCTGTGCAGCTAGATGAAAAGGTCTGACCTTTCGTGAAGTCATTCTCTGAAGTCCACAACAGTACAGGTCAAGAGGTTGACCTCCGTTTCGGCAGGGTGACCCCCTGTGATAGGCCACTTGACCCCGCTTACTGCGGACTCCACAGGGGCCCAGTCACCTCTCGGCCACATCGGAGTGCCACTGACAAATGAGGTCAGGTTAGAAGAGAGAGATTTATGTCTCTATACACACATAATAGGCTCCGGTAGACAGCAGAGTTATAGCCAACAGATACAGCAAACATGTGAATGTGAGAGTGATGACTCTGCTGTGACAAAAGTAAACAGAAGTAAACAAAACCTAAGGTGTCTGGAGCTCATTTCTCACAGCACAAAACTTGATGTCAACATCCACTTTAAGCTCCACCGCAGCCAAAGTTTTAGCGTGTCTCTGTGTGTGTGGAGGTAGAAATGGTGGAGCTCAAGGTCGGGGAGTATGGAGCACCAGCGCTGGATGCAGATTCACAAACCTGCACTAACACCGCAAACACACACACACACAAACGCAGTAGCGTTTGCGAAATTAGGTAACAAATGAACAATAGCTGTCCGGCTCTCACCACGTCCGCTCCCTTATTTATTCTTTTAAACCCGGCTCAGAAACATATAAATAAATAAATATACACACATATCAATCTATCTCTATCTTCCCAGCTCTCTTCTTCTCTTTAAAGCGATGCTGTGGGCTTTTACCGGAATGGTGCTCGGGCACGGGGATCATTTATAACCGAGCAGCGATGCTAATGCAGCTTCTGCAGCTCGCCCGATGTTTTATTCATGGGCTTTTATTATTAGGGCCCCACTTAAAAAGGTGAGCCTCAGCTCGGGCCTAGCCGGTCCTTCTCACCCCACATATCTATCACCCTGACAAGAGCGTCTTCCTCTGGAAGTCTTTCAGAAAACTTCAAACGGAGATGCTATTGATTTTTTGGCCTTGCCCTCCTCCCCACACGCATACCTTCGTCACTACCCTCCACCTGGGCACCAGCATACATCTTGTCTGAGAGTCTGAAGCAAGAAAGGAAGGGAATTCAAAAAAGGTAGAAGAAAACGTGGAATAATGAAGGCTAAGATGGCAGGAAAGTTTCGGCCCTGTTTGTTTGTCTCTGACCTCAAGGGGAAGTGCAGAAGCCTGGATGCATGAATTTAAATTTGGCAAATAGAGGAACTGAACTGCATTCGACAAATGATATCCGGCGTCTGCTTAAAAGATATGCTCTCGAATAAATTAATTTCTATACTGTAAACTGGGACTTCTAAAGTTGATAAAGTCACATATATTTTAATGTTGGTTGCAAGTGCTTAGACATAAAAACACAACACACAGACAGAAAACCTGTGTTTTTTTTCATAAAATAATATTTTAAAGGGGACATATAATGAAAATCTGACTTTTTCCATGTTTAAGTGCTATAATGAGTCCCTAGGGCATCTATCAACCTAGAAAATGTGAAAAAGAACAACCCAGTATCTTTGTTTTGGCAAACCATTCTCTGCAAGCATGTGAAAAAATAGGTAATTGAATCTGGTTCCCCCTGTTATGTCAGAAGGGGATAACACCGCCCCTTAATCTGCACTATCCAACCACAGCACTGCCATTTAGTGCAGAGATCAACTCATTTGCATTTTAAAGGACACACCCAATAACAGCACATTTTTGGTCACATCTACAAAGTGGCAATTTTAACATGTTATAATAAATTATCTATGTGGTATTTTGAGATAAAACATCTTTAAAAAGTTTTGAGAAATGAAACTACACAGATTTAAAGTCACTAAAATCACACATACTTTACAAAAGTTTGTTTCAAAAACATGTTGGAATTTCTCACCATATAATATTTGACAAATGACGCCAAGAGACATCATATCTTATACATGTCTAATCTTCTTTGCTTTCTGTCTGTGAAATTGTTTATTTTCGGTTCTACACCATTAACAGGTTTTTGCTTTTTGCCAAATCAGTTTCACCTCTTTATCGTTACGATTACAGACAGACTCCATAACACAATAACACACAGACTCGCGAAATGTCTGCTAGAATATCTTTACCATAGAAAGCACACTTTTTCTTGTTGTTACAGCAGTGTTTGTGCTGTTATTCCCCTTCCAAAAACACTGCCTCCAGCACCAAACCTCTTTTAGTATTTGCACACCGCATCTGGAGTTTTTTTCCTGCATTTGTTTACTGGGACGACACGCTTTAGTCTCCTGTCTCTCACTTTGGACTGCAGAGGAAGTGTTTATAGAGCTGCGCTTCTCGCGACTTGCGGCAAGCACCCCTACAGGAGCATAAATTAGCGCCCGTGCCAGCAATGCAGCCGTCCCTGGGACCCCAGCGAGAGGTATCAATATGGGGCGTAAAGCAAGCTGCGACCCTGATTGTGGCAGGCCAAATGTTCCGACAGAGATGTAACCTTTTACAGCTGTTAGACTTTTCCACCCCTCCACCTTCCCACATTATCATGCCAACACAATCTTTTCCTCTCACACATTTTTTCTTCCTCGCCTTCACTTTCTTCAGACGTTTCTCTTCTTCTTCCAACTCATACGTAAGCCCTCTCGGCGTATGATTAATCGTATGAAAATTTGATGCAGAAAAGCATGAAAAAAACAAAGGTGAGATTGTAGACAAAAGAAAGAAAGCATGGTGGAGAGGGTGAACAAAACACATGCGACACCAAACAAACGCACGCCGATTAATATTTCATTCTAATTGAAATATTCATATGTATTGCCGTGCAAAGACCTTTTATCAGTCTTTTGAGGGGTGGGGCACGGCCGGGGTATTCCAAAACAGTGGGTTTCAATTCTCAAATGTCAACTTGATGTGGCATGACAGGGTAGAAGACAAATACCCAGAAGCTCTGTAAAACAGCCATAACTATCACAAACGTTGAGCTGGCTATTTTTACTTACGAGTAAAATTCCAAAGCATTTTAACCTATTTTTGGAAGTATACTAGAGGTAGAATTCAATATAAATAGGACTGTGTGTGCTTCTGTTGGACAGGTTTGTCTAAATGGCAAGCCCACAGATCATCTACAGTCTATTCACTGACCACCAAATGTACATTACACACAAAATTGGAAAGCACTTTCTCAATTTAATAAGCTCTAATGTGATTGGTTGCATCTTACACAAGGTCCAGGAATAAGAGCGCAAAGGATTATATATGTCCGCCTGATATTTGTACTTGAATACTTATGGGTGATTCTCGCGAAATTAGACTTATGAGGTACCATGAAACATTTTGATAAAAAAAGTAAATGAATCAAAATAAGAAGCATACAGTTACAAACATCTCTTCATTTACTATTTTGCACAATTTTAAATGACATCATACAAACCAATTTTGTTGTTTTTTTCCACATTTAAGGAGAAAATTATCATTACCGCAACATGTCCATGACTGGATTTGAGTTCTTTGACATGGAAATATTTATAATTAAAAAATCTAAAAAATGAAAAGCTTCAGTGCATTTTATAATATAAACATTTACATAAGAAACATGTGGTATTTGGTGATCATTGGTAAATGTAGAGACAATAATAAGGAATATAAATGTGTCCAAGACCAATTTCCTCATCCTCCTCAACAATTTTCAATCATTGTTTAAGCCCTCAAGGAACTAAAATTTACAAGGGACATAATTGACTGTGACACTCAAGATGGCTACCAGATAAGCAGTTCTTATTTTTTCTCTCCAGATAAAAGTTGAAATTTTGTTTGTCATAGTACCTAGATACCTTTTTAGTTCCCATTACCGAAACATGAGTTTGTAAATGCATATATTTAATGTAATATCATGTTGCGGTAATGATAATTTTTGATAATGATAATCTATAAAAAATAAAATAATTTTATGGGAAATATTTTTTAAATCCTCTAAAAATAATGGTTATAGTAAGTTCAGACCTTAATCTTATATGTGCAAAAAAAAGTGGCTTTAAACCTTTTAAAAATTCTGATGCTGGACACCTTCTAAATCTGGATTACGCAAATCTAAATCTGGATTACGCGAGACCCACCCTTATATGTCTGAGTACCTTTCCAGAGCTCAAACGTCCTTGAGCTCTGGAAAGGCGCTATATAAATAAAACTTATTATTATTAAACTTATTATTATACGGCTTATACTTATATGAACTTGGTTTAGCATAAATGTCTGTGGTTGTATCTCAGTTCCGTATATACAGTAGCATTTACTTCTGTGCATTATATCAGTTAATTTCAACAAGTATGGTTGGTCATCAAATGGCTCTGGTGGCTCAATGGCTTTAAAATAACACTGAATAATGCCTTTAAAATAGATAAGAAAGAGTAGAAAGATGGGTTTAGGTGTAAGGTTAGGGATTGAGTTAGGGGACCAAAAATGTCAACTAGAAATAGATGGAAAGTGTGTTGGTGACATTCAGCACCAAGTGAATAACCATAACCACGCAACGCTTCACATTGTTTCACTGCTCCAACTAAACATTTCAATTGAATATTTTGTTTGTGTTAATAATAGGAGAAGATGAGCAAGTAAAAGAATATGAATTGTGGAGTAGAGTGTAAGCTGTTAATCAAGTCCTACTTATGTGTTGTAGCTGGATATACACAAAGTTTTTTAATGTTGAGCAGATGGAGGTAAACAAGGAAGCGGGTTATATTATCATTTATAATATATGTGGCAGAATCTTTACGATGTGTCTGGATGGCTCAGCATTCCCCTTTGTGGTGATGTACCCTGCAACATACGATGTATGTATCCATAATCCCTTGAGGTGGACTAACTGTATGAGGTAAATGCATCAAGAAAAATCAATGCTTCTTACTCCTTTAAGTGCTCAATATTTTTTGTTTCTCAGCGAGGGCGGCATGCCGTAGCTTTAATTCAATGCACCAATCAAAGATAGCGTCATGTCTAATTTTGGCCCCGGGACACTTGTTAGTGTTGTGACCTCATTCCAAAAGGGGGGAGAAGGGGGGCTTCGCTCCCGTTTGACCTCCCCCTCCTTCAACCACCCCGACTCTCCCGCGAGTCAAGGACGGGAGTAATTGACATGAAACTTTCAAAAAACGAGTTTGGCCACGTGTGCCACTTACGGATGGGCTTCCCACCACTCTGCCGGGATCGTTTGTTACTCAGCCCTGATTGGCCCTGACAAAACAATACCTTAAAAACTCACCAAAGTAAATTATGGGCTTGGTAAATGGCCAGGGGGAACGGCGGACGGGGCCCCAGAGCTTTGGCACAACGCCAGGTGCAAAACAAAGTAATGCGCTTTTGATATTAATAACTGAGATGATATTGATCCGTGCTGTGGCGGAGCCCTCGGCGAGCCATCCGAGAACGGCCCGAGGACGGATGCTCAAGGCACTTCGACTCTCCTGCTGAAAGCCACTTCTCCAGTGGGGCCATTTGATTTGAGTGTCTTTAATTACATGAAATGGATTCCATGGGAAAGGAAAAAATGGGAGGAACGAAGGGGTGGGGATGGAGATGCTGTTAGAGGAAGGCACATAACAGAGATAAGTGTGTTGGGGAAAGTAGCTTCAGCTCCCAACATCCCCGTCGTTCCCTGTACTGTCAACAGTTGTGCCCATTCAATCGGCTTTCTTTTTGTTTGAATAGATTTTTGCATCTGCACTCAATAATGCAATGCCCCTTGTTTACAAATGGACAGAAGAAAGAAGTAGAAAAGGCAACAGGCAGTAGAAGGAACTCAAGCACATATGCTGTAAAAGAAGAAACCACATCTAGATAATCACATCCAAACCAACCTGATCTCACAAATTTCCATGAAATAGTCACACATTATTTTGCTCAGTTTTGCGTGACATTGTCACATATTTCCACCATTTTACATGCCCCTGCCACGACTTTCTTTTCCGTGACAGTTTCACGTATTGGTTACCCAACTGTTTTTCCTATTTTTTTTATACAATTGTCGCTTCAGTTTGGGGTTAGATATGGTGTTTGTGTTACGATATCACTTAAAGTTTTGGTTTATACTATTTTTTCGTATGCTTTTTAAACCATTGTCGCCTAACGTTAGGGTTAGAGTTGGGTAAGGATGTAATTTTATGTAACAGAAAGTTGTTCTAACCCCAAACCGAAGTGAGAATTGTAAGAAAATGGGAAAAACAGTTGACTAACCAATACGTGAAAAGGAAGTCATGGCAGGGGCACGTAAAACTGAGCAAAAGAATGCGTGACTATTTCACATATTTTGTGAGATCAGGCTGATCCAAACATGTAACAGTTATGGGACATAGTATTTATACACTCTTAAAAATATTGGGTTTTTTCAAGTCATGGTTTAGTAAAATATGGACAAACCCAAATTATCCTATGGTGGGGTTTTTCAACCAATGTCATATGGACAAACCCAATTGCTGGTTGAAATTAACCTACAAAATGTCCATATTTTACCCAACCATGGGATGAAACAACCCAGCATTTTGGGTTGAAACAAAATGTTGGGTTGTTTTAATTCATTGTTGTGCCAAATATAAACCTTAGCTGAGTTAATTTAAAGGACAAGTTCGGTATTTTAGACTTAAAGCCCTGTTTTCAGATTGTTTATGATGAAATAGAATAGTTTTGACTGAAATTTCAACATTTGCGGCTGCCCTGAGATTTTTCGCGTGTTTGGTTTCATCTCACACCTCTACAATGGGTTTAATGGTGCACTGGAACAATCCTTCCTAAAATGCATTAAACTTTCGTTTACAAAGACGTGAAACTCACCGAGTGGTCAGGGGTGTTCACTGATATGCTCACACATAAATCGCTGCAAAAGACGCATTCCAACAGGTTTTATCGTAGTTTTTACCAACTCCATTGACTTGTATTAGATGTCCTGTGAGTTCCCCTAATTTTAAATAGTTCCCCTATGATTACAAGTCAGTGAACCACTTTTAGTGCTATTTAGCACCGTTTGTTTTTAGACTGTTGGGTTGAAAATAATCCAGCCTTTTTTGAGTATGGATATGATTCAGTCAGGTGGCTAAAATCTGTCAAAGTTTACACAGAGCAGTCATTTTAGGAAATGTGCTTATATTAAGAAATATTGGTGCATTTGCTGCTTTTTAATCTTTTGCATTGGCATTTCTTTCTGCTGTACCCAAGTCACTGTCATTCATTAGTGTACAAAAACATAAATTAGGCTTGTTATAGATTGAGCCTTATTTACAAATCACACCTGTACATCCCTGGTGCATTTATCATCCGGAAAAACAGGGAATAAATGGGATTTTAACACCGTGGTCTATAAAGACATTATCCAAGTGGACTTCCCTTAAAGGTGCATTGTGTAACTTTAAGAAGGATATCAGAAATGCAATATAATAAACATAACTATATTATCAGTGGTGTATAAAAATCTTAATGAACTATATTGTTTTATTACCTTAGAATGAGCCATTTTTATCTACATACACTGCGGGTCTCCTTACATGGAAGTCGCTGTTGTGTTTCTACAGTAGCGCGTTTCATCCCTATGTTGTTTCAGACGACATGATGTTTGTCCTGTGCCAGCTACCATCGCTTCTCATTGCGTTTCAAAATTGAGATTGCAATTCGCAATCTCACCCCTAAATGCCGCTAAAACTCATACTGTACCTTTAAAAAGAAGAAAACCATCATTATAAAAGGCACCATATACTAAGAGAATGATGTCATGTTGAGATATACAGTATATAATAATAAAAGTAAAATTGAATGGCTCTATTAATGCTCCAATTCTTCATAATGTAAATAGACTGTGTTTGCATTAAATAATTAGCGAAGTCTTGTTAACTGTTTAACGGTGGTGGGAGAGAGAGAGATTAAAAAGCTCTGACTCACTCAAAGCAGTGAAAGCCAAAGCCCTCTGCGCTCTTCTGTCTTTCATTGTATGTGACAAGGCTTTGTTCTGTAATTTATGTTTTCACATTAATCAGGTTTTTACTGTCCTAATGAAAGATAATAGATGTAACAGCACAACACTTTTTTTAATTTTAGCATTGTTATTTCCAGACACAGACATAATAATACATTACCAGCGGAACAAAATGACCCGGAGTCTAAACAAACACAAACTAATGAGAGTTTGGGTCTAATGATGATGAAGGACTTTTTAATCATGATCAACCAATTCTTGGAAACTAACAGTGGGTTTTTTGATCTCACCTCACTGTGAAGTTCATCATCTCCTTTAACAGAAAAACAGGCGGAAGTGGCAATGTACAAAATCATATATATTAGCCATGTTCAATGTATTTGCAAAATGCATAATGATGGCCATCTATCCATCTATTCATTCAAACTCATTCAATCAACCCCCACCCACCTCTACCCACACACTAGTGATGGGATTTATGGCTCTTTCAGGGGATCCGGATCTTGGCGATCCGTTCCTTTCAAAGAGCCGTTCAAAAGAACGGCTCATTTGGCTCTTTTTAAATATTTAGTCAGTTTTAAGAAGCCAGCTTGGGGGCATCTCAGTTTATCCTGTAAAGCTGTAAATAATCACTGGGAGGAATGATGAGGTTAGATTTGTAGTCAAATCATTAAAACTCAGATATCACACACCAATATCTGAGTTTGAATTATTCTGAAATATTGATCATTACCTCATTTGTCGTGTGTAGACTATATTCCATAGGGTTTCACAACATTAGACAGTGACATCACTATTTTGGATTTATCTTTAGTAGGCTACAAAGTGTAAAGCTACGTTGTCTTATGTTATTCATACAATACCTGCTCACAAATAAATATCAAAACAAAGCCTGCTGCAATGAATTTCTGTGAAAATAGCTTTTACTACAAACACTTCCACAATTTAGAATAAATAAAATGGAAATGTCTACATACAGTCCAATATTACTACTATTACTAATGTAAACTTTGCAAATAGGACATCAGCCCCTTCAAGTCTTAAATGAACAACCCCTCCGCTGGGTGCGCCCCTCCCCCTATAACTGTTCTGTCTCGCGGAGGAGCTAATTTGTGTGCATCTGTGTGAAACACGCATAGGAAAAAAGAACGACAGAAAGAACGGCTCCCCTCCAGCCGCGACTCGGCTCCCATCGTTCATGTTTGTGAGCCGTTCAAAAGAATCGGTTCGTTCGCGAACGTCACAACTCTACCACACACAATCCGAAAGAACAAAAGAGAGATGGAGGTTGTGGGGGTCATTTCTGTGTGGGCAAACTGCATTAGTGATCACTCTATGTATATACTGTATATGTGTGTGCGTGTATAAGCGAGTGTAAGTGTGTGTAGACATTCAGGCTTTGCATGCTCACTCGCTAACACACACATTCACAAACACACCTTTTCTATATTTATGCAGAGAGAATTATTATGTGAAGCAACAGAAGTCCATCTGACCGAGAAAAAGCACAAATCAAAATAAATAAAGTAGGAAATCAAGGTGTTTTTCCTTGTGTCGACATTAAATATTGAGTTGCTGATGAGCTGGAAGGTGTGTGTAAATGTTAAATAATAGAGAGGCTGGATGCATCGGGGTGAGAGGCTATAGACGCCGATTCCTACCTCCATCTAATGCATTATTAAGGGAAGGGTGGTACTGAACAGTAGGTAGGTAGGTGAGGATTCTGGGGGGGGTCTGTTTGCACCCAGACAGACGACAGATGAAGCAGAAATGGGGTGGGCATACTGGGTCTGGTGATTGGCGGGAGGGGGGGTTCAGGGTCAAGGCGAGAGGTTCTCCCATCTGCCTCACTCATATAAGTCTAATATACATGTAGTAATCACATGAATCACCTCAATTATTAAGAGCGACGAGAAAACATGTCAATATATCTCTAAGGCAAGAAAGCTCTACCTGTGATGTATTTCTCCAACCGGTTTTCATTTTTGGTCCACTTAAAGGTCCCGTTCTTTCTGTGTTTTTGAAGCTTTGATTGTGTTTACAGTTTGCAATATAACATGTGTTCATGTGTTCATTTTTCACACAATTTACTTATCTGTATACCGCTGTTTTCAGTGTCCTAAAAACAGGCTGATGTCTTCCTTGTCCCTCCTTCAGAAATACGTAACGAGTTCTGATTGTGTAGCTTGTTTGTTGTGATTCCACAGCAGCTTAGCTTGCCGTTAGCTTAGCTGGCGACTGACGTACTCCTGTGGGCGGAGTTTAGTCAAAAATCTGTTATAGTGACGTCATTAAAACAGGTAGTAAAGCACTGAAGTCCAAACCGGCCGTTCGCTGCAGGCTTTGAAAGGCGAATTCTGTTAAAGAAAATATATCGTCTGGCAGTGAACTTTGAGCTTCATCATTTTACAGGTATTATTTATGCTATTATAGCAACATTACACACAAAAAAATGGGATCAGAAAGAATGTGACCTTTAAAGAAGCCATTGCACCTTTTATCAATCGTGATTAAAATGGCAAAGTGTCTGGTAATGTTTGGCATGCACCAGGTACTGTGACCAGTGTACAAATATATTATTTTTCATCTTGTTTTCAAGATTTAAATAAACACGGTACACGGACACCCATAGAATACACTAGTTATGTCTTAACATAGTTGTGTTTAAAACATAAAGCATGTGCTGTAGGGAATGTACTAGAAGGTGGCTGTGACTGAAAAGAATGCAAATGGAGGAGGAAATTAAAGTAAAGCTAAATACATTTAAAAAAGTGTTGCATTTGATGTTGTCTTGGGCTTCCTTGGGCCTGCACGACACAGAAGAGCACGGAGGGGGAGTTTGGGGGGAGCGTCCCCCTCTGAAGAGGTATGTTTAAACAGGACCCAAGATGCAGGAGGTGGGGCATTACTGTTTACAGGGTGGCAATGGAGCTGTTCTGTCCCCATGGTGGAGATGGCAGTCTAAACTGAAGGAGGGAGGAGCATTAGGAACTGTACAGTCCCCAAGCATTTGGGGGAACTGCTTGATGTTTCTAGTGAAGACACGGACAAGCAGACACAAATAAACACTGAGAGTCTCTTGTCACATCAGAACCTGTCATCGTAGTTTTGCAATTCATAGTGAAGTATCTTTATCAAAGGGTCTTTCAGCTATGCTGAAGCCAATTTATCATAAAGCTCTATAGACTGTAACTTTTGAGCTTTTGGCTTTACTTTTTTAATTTCTTGTTTGTTTAAGTTAATCACTGTATACATCATAGTAATACATTTCATTAATCAGACATTAAATTGACACAAATTATACTTGATCTCTTCATACAAAAAGTCAGATTAAGTGTATGCAAGGATATGGGATTGAGTCCCAGGAAATAACACACTGATAAAATGCACACCTTGAATGCACTTTATGTTGTTTGGATAAAAGCATCTGCCAAATGTGTAAATTTAAGTGTATGAATGGGAACCACTTTATGTTTTGATCTGTAATTGGTACAGCGATTGGGCAACCACTGGGTACCTAGAGATCCATTATTACTGAGTGCTGCCGGCCTTTCTGTAAAGGCACAAAATCTCTTTAGCTGCTCTCCCTGGCCTGCAGATGTACTGTATGCCAATGGGATCTGCCTCTTTGTTAATTTAACAAAACAATACTAACACAAATCATACTCATTTTATATGGATACAGTAACAATAAACAGAGTTGTATAGAATGTAAGTTGGGAGTTCAGTTTATAAAACATGAATATTTCCCAAACCAAATCAAAACAACTTTTATTATATAGTAAAGTTATGCTCAAAATGGGAGTTCATTTATCAACCAGTTAACCTTTCATTTCCCCAGCAGCAGAATAATAGGAAAAAGACTACAAGCATCTTGGCACACATCTCTGTATCTTCACAGTAGCCTGCAATAGCTTTTAGCTGGAAGTCTGGTGGTAGCGGAGAGATGCTCTGGTGGAATATCTGCTGCATGAGGGGGATTTAATCTTTTCTTGCCTACAGCTTTGGGCTTCTCTGAATAATGAAAGACATATTTGGGTGGTGGAAAAGGTTTTATGAGGAGTAACTCTATGAATATTAGTCTAAAACTCTAATGCTGGCTACAGTAGTTCTCAGGCACTTTGTTGGGTTGATAAATATAGTAAGAGCAGTATGGCATAAATTTAGAGGTTTGTCATTGCTGCACAAGTTTAGAGATACCAAACTTATTTAGAAATAGTGAGTGACTCCCAAACATTCTATTTGTTTGTCAAGTTTGGACAGACAGGTGGCCTAAAAGTAACATTTTCTTTTAGCAAATATACATATTTGAAATGTATAACTTATTTTTTAGACAATAAACAAAAAAATATTGATGAATCCTGCACGTGGTTACGTAACAGCCAATAATTTACTATCTGGTTGCATTAGGTCTTCAGGGGAGGAACATTCTCATTTTAGCATTTTACTAAAATTGATGTACACAAAAATGCTGGGAAATTTCTAACTCAGCGTTGGATCAAAAAGGGACAAACCCAACCCATTGGGTTGAAACTAGGGATGTCAATTTATACAATTCCCCATATTCGATGATTGTTTAAATTAACGTTAAAATCAATCGAATAATCAAATCGAATAATGTAATAGTGCAATAAGGCTTTACTGCAGTGGCAGATAGTCAATGACATAAAAGAGTATTGTAAAAATGCCAGCTTCCTCACACAAATTAAAATATTTAATTTTGTCTAAATAACATGCTAGTGGGATTGTAAAATGAATCAATGTAGAGCCTCGTCTCGCATGAGGTTAAAAAGCTCAGGTGTGTGTTTGGCATCGAGCGTCGTTGTGATCATGTCTTGTTTAGCTTCTGGGCGCTCGCTTCATTTTTTCTCCGGCTGTATGTGTTTTGCCATGGCGCCGCACACACGTGCATGATCATGCTCTATTCGCCAATCGTTAAGTTTTATCGATTTAATTCTTATCGACAATTAACCGAAGATCTATTAATTGTTAACATCCCTAGTTGGAACTTATCCTATACTGTAGGTTGTTTTATCTCAAAATGCTGGTTGTTTTAACCCATTCTTGGGTCAAATGACAAATCATGTCAACTTACTATTATTTATCTTGTCAAGAGTTGCTACAACAACTAGGCAAGGCAAGGCAAGTTTATTTGTATAGCACATTTCATACACAGAGGTCATTCAAAGTGCTTTACACAGAAATGAGAAAACAATATATAAAAAAGAAAATGTAAAAATAAGAGATACACGATAAAATCACAATAAAAACAAAGATACATGAGAATTTAAAATAACAATTAAAGAAAATAAATGTGATTTTAATAAAAACAGTTTAAAATCTTAAAAAGAATAAAACAGGAGTAAAAGTGACTTGAGTTAAAGATAATTCACTTCAAAATGAAAAACCCTTTCATTTTGAGCCCCCATTCCAAAGTGAACTATCCCTTCAAAGTGCAGTCAGTGTGAAGCAGCACAGTTACAACAACTTATCTCTAGTCAAGATAAATAATAGTATTGAAGTTGAAATGACTTTTAAATCCGAGTTGATTCAACAACAAAAAAACATTTAAGGCAGCAAAGAGTTTTTTACAGTGTGGGTTAATTTAACCCAACAGGTGGATTCGTCCCTTTATGACCCAACAGTGGGTTGAAAATAACCCAGCATTTTTGTCAAATCTTGTCTAGAAAGAGAACGTCCCTCCGCTAAAGACCATATGTAACCAAAAAGTTAACGATTGGTTGTGACCTAACCAAAACCTTTTGGCTGTTGGCCAATAAGAAATAAAGAAAGACAAATGCAATATTATATACAGATGTTGTATTACTCCTCTTAGCTAATGGGAGTCAAGTACAGTATCAAAAATAATTATTTAAAAAAGTTTCTCATACCACATCTGTTTCGAATGCCATCATGGCTCTTATGGTACAATCACATGGGGCCTAAGCATTGAAGCTCCCCATTCACTTTTAATGAGTGAAGTCATGCGTTCCCAGACTGAATTGTGGATCCGTCTGCGCTACGACACTGCCATTGCTCGCGGCAGAAGTTGAACATTTCTCAACTTTTCAAGCGGCAACGCGTGCGTCAGCCAATCAGATCACCTTATGCAAATAAGTCAGAGCAAGACAATTATGTTTATGGAAGATCGGAGCATCTGTTGCGGCCACTGTGATTGGGTGTTGGCCAGGCTTTAGACAAGCCTTCCATCAAGCGTTAACGCTTCTGTCCCACGTGAATGTACCGTAAGAATAGACCGTTAATGACTTAAAAACATTGGTTGGGTTTTGGCAGATACAGTGGCGTATTGCTTTAATATGTTTGTCTAGTAATGACCAAAGGCTTGCTGCAGCTTAAAACCGTTCCCCCCACCTGACCCTATGATGTTGTCATGTGGAATGGCCAATGAGACCAGCGTGTACCACTAACAAGTGCACATGGAGGTCAGGAAGGCTGAGAATATTTATAGGGTTATTACCAGCCTTCTCTCCCCTTTTCCAGAAGGTGAAATAAACCTTTGCATACAACCTTGCAGACTTCACACCTCCCTATCCCGGCTGCATCCCGTGCCTCTCTTGCGTGTTATAAACAAGAGTTGCTTTGAATAATCCTCTTGTTTGTGTGTGTGTGTATGCTGAGGTGAGGTGTTGATGAGTAGACGAAAGCTGATGCAAGCAGATAGAAAGGAAAACATGTTTAAGTAAAAACACAAATCCAAATCTGCACTGCACGGTGCAGAGAGGAGGTCAGTTTAAATCAAAATTTACATTTGTGCATTTGGTACACGTGTTTAACTTACTATACAGTGCAGTCAGAGTTTACATTTTATCAGTGTATGTGTTTGATGGGAATCAAACTTTTGACCTTTGCTCTGCTAATGCAATACTCTATCACCTGAGCTACAGGACCAGTAGCAACCCAACACTAAGAAAATGTAGTTGGCTCAAATGACTAGCAAATAACCAGACTGGGTCATTTCACACCCAGTCAGGGGTTGGGAGGGAACCTCCCTAGTGTTCGGAGGAGTCACTACATATGAGTTAGGGGTCTGGATGGCACCGTGGCCCACATCGGCAGAGCTTCCCCAAGGGTGATTGAAGTTGCTGACATTTTAAAGCTATTGAAAACAAAAGCTAATAGGCAGAGTAGTGTGCTGAAATCATGTCTAGTTCATGTTTAACAAAACAAGGTCAGCAGAGTTGTCAGGCTGTGAATTCCATAAATAACTCGATAATGGGATTTTAAAACAAGCCGTCCGCCAACTAACCCCCCCAGCCGTCTCTCTAACAGGACTGTGCATGCATGTGTGCATGTGCATGTGTGTCTTTCAAGAAAGGGGGAAATTAGAATGCAAATAGATTCCCACCACATCCTCATAAACAACAGTGTTCATTTAACCCCCGACCCCTGCATTTAACTGCCCATCAAGTCATTTTTGCATGGGGAGGCACGTGGAAGTGGACCAAGAATATAGGCGAAGGAAAAGTGTGTGTGTTTGCATGAGATGTCTGGGTTCAGAGTTTGCCATTTGTAATGCTCAATTAATCTTGTCAGCATGCATTTACGGGGGAATTGAACACCTTTTAAAGTCCTCTTGATTTTGTCTCACGTCTGTACCATCTATCACAGGAACAAGAGTTCCAAAAAAACACATATGCACATGCGACACATTCATATGACACCTGCAATCATCAAATCAGTTACATTACTCTTGCTGTAGCTTGTCAAAGGATACTTATATCCAAGCTTGCAAAGTATTTCCTGAAACAATTAAACAAAACACATTCAGAGTGTGAATTATTGGGAAAGTAAGGTATAGATTTAAGCATATGAAGGGACGACCTTAAGGTTAGCAGGTACACGGCGAGAGAAGCAAGGGTTCATTTGAATGCAACGAAACCCCTTCTCTTAATCCTGCGCCGCTTGTCGTGGCTAATTACAGCGGACAAGCCTCTTTATCGAACCCGCTCCCGCCATCGACATTAGGATGCATGAGCCGCCGCTGTTGTTTTAAATGCTCTCATTTAGCACACAAATCAGCGCTGTTGACAGAGTGCTTTTGAATTAAGCGTGCAGCGCCCTCCGCGCCACTGTTGCGCTACGGCGCGCTAGCAAGACCCAGGACAAGGAGCAATTTATAACGCCATTAGCCACACTCGCCGAGGTTACAGGCATCAAAATTGTTCCCGTCTAATTATTTCTAATGGATACAGGGAGGCGGAGGCACTCGGGACAGCTTTTTCATTAGCCCTCAATCAAGGAGGCAATGGGTGGGGGGGTGGCGGTGAAGAAGAACGGCCAAATGCACCCACGTTGGCAAGCTGGAAATCCAAAAAAAATCTGGTTTGCGCGGTTTTATTGTTGTTGTAAAAAAGGACACACTCTTGTAAAGAGAGTGAGAGAGTTCAGAGATGCAGTGGTGTCAAAGTCTGAAAAAAAAAATCTCTCTCTTCCTCTGCTGCATTGCCTTCAGTCTTAATGCTTGATTAAGAGACGAGATTTTTCCTTGCTTTTAAAGAGACGGATTAATGTGAGGGCTAAACTTAAAGAGGGGCACTTAAAAGTCGGCCCTACTCAGCCATTTGTTCATCAAGGACAAATGACATTTAGGTATGATTACTGCTCTCTATGGATGTGCGTTATTGATTGTTAATGCAGACTGTTTTAAAGGTCTCCAAAGTGCTCTGTCTGTATCCGTCTTCAAAAGAAATGAAACGCAGTGGAAGAAGTTATGAAAGGGAGGAAAATGTACTTCCACCGAACGTTTACCAAGTTAAAAGCTATTTTCTCTTTGAATATCCTAAATAAAAGGCTTGGGAAACAGCGGGAGCTGGTAATACAATATATTATCAATATCTTGGTGAAAATAAGATAATATTGCAAACGGTGATATACAGTTTGAATGTTTACACTCTTATTTTTCTTGTATTTCACAAAATGAAAAATGTAACATTGAATAATGTAAAATGTAATATTGATTCTTAGCATGAGAATGCCAATACAACATTGTGAGGTAAAGCATTGAAATACATTCACGTATCAATTTACCCTTCAACATAATGGGTCTGAAATGTCAATTATATTTAACTATGAGATACAAGAGGTCAAGCTTTAAGCGTCCATAACACACGCTGTTTCTGCGTATCTTATGTTAAAGGATTAGTCAATTTTCTTTAAAAAAAAAATCCAGATAATTTACTCACCACCATGTTATCCAAAATGTTGATGTCTTTCTTTGTTCAGTTGAGAAGAAGTTATGTTTTTTGAGGAAAACATTTCAGGATTTTTCTCATTTTAATGGACTTTAATGGACCCCAACACTTAACAGTTTTAATGCAGTCTAAACGATCCCAAACGAGGCATCTAGCAAAACGATTGTCATTTTTGGCAAGAAAAGTAAACCACAACGTCTCTTCTTCCTCCGGCTGTGGGACACGTCAGCGTGACCTCACGTAATTGCGTAATGATGTCGAAAGGTCACGTGTTACATATATGAAACGTACATAAGCAAACTATTTTAAACAATAAACTGACACAAAGACATTAATTAGTATAATTTGACATACAACATTGTGGGAACGATCTTCTTTCTGTAAACACTGGGGCTTTTCGCATATGTCACCCGTGACCTCTTGACGTGATGACGTATTACGTGATGACGCTGGCGCGTCACACGAATGGAGGAAGATGAGAAGTTGTGGTTTAAAAGTGCATATTTTTTCTTTTTCTTCCCAAAAATGACAATCGTTTCACCAGATAAGACCCTTATGACTCGTTTGGGATCGTTTAGACTTAGAGTCCTTCAAAACTTTTAAGTGTTGGGGTCCATTAAAGTCCATTAAAATTAGAAAAATCCTGGAATGTTTTCCTCAAAAAACATAATTTCTTCTCGACTTAACAAAGAAAGACATCAACATTTTGGATGACATGGTGGTGAGTAAATTATCTGGATTTTTTAAGAAAAATCCTTTAATTTGGAGTACCTATAGAGTAGTATTACATCCTTCATATCTCCAAAGATTCTTTAGTTTTACAGATTCTTTCTGATAACCGTGTTCCAACATAACACAGCTTACCGCATGACCCGGTTGGGACTTTTCAATGAAATCTAGCGTTAAACAAACACACACGCAAAACTCTGCTGCTACTCCTGATAAACAAACTGTATCCATTGTTTCCACAATGCTGGCTTTTTTTCTCCAAAACACACTTCTTCTTTCATGCCATTGTTGAGTCTTGATATAAAACAAAGCAGATGCGTGAAGTGATGCCTGTAACTTATCGTACTTAGCATTCTAGCTCTCCCGCTGATTGATGTGTAGGTGTGGTTTTCCGCAGGAAGTGCCCATAAAAAGAAGTGATACGTAGCTTAGCCCTAAAACGTCAGCTGGACCCATATTTGATAAAAAAACTTTCTGAAACTTGTACGAACCCTGGCAAAGTGCATTCGGCACAGAAATGCTCAGTAACACGTCCAACTGCTTTTTTGACACTTTGCATTTGTTTAGCATGAGAAAACCAACACTGTTAGACTTTTTATTGTATATATGCAGTAACTCACTTGCAATGTAACTGCCCCATTACAGTACCATAACTGTACATGTTTTTTACCGTATGATGCCCTTACTGCAGGTCCATTTTACAGTATAATACCCTTACTGTAACCCTTACTGTTTAAAAAAAATATATTGCCTTGAAGGGGATTCGAACGCAGGTCACTCGTGCCGTAGGTCGGAAAAACTACCACGGTGCCACAGAGCCACTTGATAAAAGTTAGTTGCTTTTCAAGACTGTTAGCTAATACGAAAAGCAAAGCAGCTTGTTTTTATTTAAATTCACCAATAAACACTAGTGGCGCCACTAGTGTTTTGAAGTCTTGAGGTCAGAGTTCAAATCTGACGGTCAAGCATTTATCCATAATCCCTTTCTTGTTTCTATCTACAATTCTCAATAAATTATTTACACTGCTGAAAAACATGTCACATTTTGAAATTTGCTTCACTGCTAAAAGCATAACAAATAAAATGTATTTCATTTTATAGAGATATTTTATTTTTCCATTTTATATGCTTCTATAACACTGTTTTATTCAACTACAGTAGCACTACTGCTTTTGTTTTACAGCAGTATACGGCAAATTTAAAAAATACAGTAAATCACTGTAAATTAAACGTTAATACCCATAATGCATTGCATATTACAGTAATTAACTGGAAAAGAAAAGGATGGTATTTTACTGGGCATTTTGTGGTAAGTAATTGTAGAAATTACAGTTAAGTCTAACAGTGAACTCTTAAACTGTGTTAATAAGTCGTAATGCATGAAATACCGCTGAACCCCCCTTTAAGTTTTGATCTAGGATCAGTTTTTTAACACACTAACCCAGCTAGTAATAGCTTTCATTTTTGTTAATTATAGACCCGATATAGTCTGGCTTATTCAAAATAACCTTGAATTTAGTTCCATGTTGTTTTTGCCAAAATAAGCTTTCAGATGTATGATATTTCATCATGTAATCATAGTCAACAGTGATTACAAAGTCTATTTTTTTATTTAAAAAAAATTCACAGACCTAAATTTGTCAGTTTTTTTAGCTTAGACATCTGGGCTGTATTTGGACAGCTATTAGACGTCTTTTAAACACAAATTGCTTGCTGGGAAGGCTCAGGATCAGATCTCATTCCAGCGTTCTTCTTCCTCTAATACTCTCTACACCACTAGCGCACACAGATACTGTAGATCTAGATATCGCCTGCTTCGTAGAGGTGGAAGTAGCCGATTTCCGTGCTAAAGGTCTGTGTGATTTCCAACAGCGCAACCTCTGCTCTATCCCCATGCAATTATGTCCCCCCGCGGTGTCCTTCGTCATAGCTCGCGTGTCATCCTGCACAGACGAGAAACAGACGCCAAATTGTAAGTGTTAACCATCTTTTACAAGCCATTAAGTGAGAGGGCATTATCGCATAGCGGAGTCCCTTAACGAGGACTGACATATGTGAAGGAGGCAGTTAGCGCCTAACATTAAGACGTGCCAGCGTGCTGATGGAATGGGACGTTGTCCATGGGGAAGACATCAGTGTTAATTAGAGGATAATCGTTGGCTGGTGAGCTCTGTCTCTTTCTCACACTCTGGCTAGATTCCTCTCTAATGCTATCTCTCTCCCTCTCTCTCTCTCTTTGAGGTGATCAAACCCACATTTTCTTCAAGTCCATAGGAGAGACGTGTAGATTATTGCTCATTTGAGAACTGGGTAATTTCGGCAGCTAAGCCTGAAATGTAGTATCAAGGCACAAGGCACTGCAGCATTGAGAAAAACTTTGTGTTGTCTTCTGACCTCTGTGTGTTTATGAATGATTATGAGGTAGTTGGGGTGTTTTCAAATGCATTTTTAAATATTTAAGACAGATTTCAGCATACTACCTCATATATTCTTTAGTCATTCTTAGTAAGATCATCTAAAATACAGTTATAATCTACAATCAGGGGCTGATGCGGATCACCCCATCTCCTGGGCACAAAGTACTGAATCCAACAAATAGGCCTAAGAAATCAATTGTGTTATTGTAAACAATAGCTGCAAACATGGGCCTTAGACAGGCATCCACAACGATTACTGTTAAACAACTGTGTAAACCAATAACCTTTTCATCTGGACTTCATCCATTTAATAAATAACTACACCAAACTATGCCTCATCAACCCCGTTTCTCTCTCTAGTCAGTGATTTACAGCAATGGACGGGTCAGAATAATGCCCTCCAGCCATCACGGCCAATCAACTTGAATTATGGCCCATACACGTTGAACAGGACACTGGCCATCGGGCTACAGGGCTAAACGCCACAGTGTACACATCAAGAGCAATTGCCCTTAGAGACTCAGTCCATCAATGAGACCGTGAGCCATGTGGTTTTCACCAGCATGTAGTCTTGCCTGCTCAGTGTGCGCGCGCGCACGTGTGTGTGTGTATAAGACTAGAAAACTCACCCCTATTGCTATAGAAATAGAGTTTCAGTGCTGTCATCTGTATAAGGTTAGTATGGCCACCTTTGTGAGCTAAGTGAAAAACTTTAAACACCTTCTATTGTATTTAGATTTTACCACCCGTATTTTCATTCAGAGAATTCATCTTTAAGACACACTGATTCATTGTTATATGGAAATTGTCTTTTGTTTAGTGCAAACGTGATAAATATGGCCGGCTAATATTAAAATAATAATATACTAGCATGCTTTGTGGATTCTAACACAATGTTGCCTTAAAAAGACAATAAAAAGTCCAAACAAGGGGAAAAGACGGGCGATTAAGCATGACTAAAAGACAACGATAGGCAGTAATTAATATTCAATTAATGCCCGAGAAATTCTTTTAAAATAATTAAGCGTTTATTAATGTGATTTGTAACCCCTGAAGTGTCACAGGATATGCAAAATGAAATGCTAATGTTAAATTGCTCTCCCCCCACCACCACTGCCAAAGCGTTCCACTACTGCTCTCTTTATTGACGCCTAATTTAACAAAGCCTCAGTCTGAACTCCATCATGTCTGATCAGAACTTTAATTGGTGCTACTGTTAGTCCAAACTTAATTTTTGACCTATATCTAAAGCGTGTTTCTGTAGCTCAGGTTGTCATTGTCTGGGTTCTATACCCGGGAAACACACATAATATTCTGCACGGGGTTAGTTGTAACACGGACCGTTTACATTGTTGCACGGGTTGAGCGATTTTTTTCCGTATTGTTTCCACGCTGCCGAATAACGGTCCCCGCTAATTTATGGAAATGTATAATGTTTTTCCAGAGAGTTATTGATGAACGAGTGTTTTGGTGGCATGCAAGTACATTTCTTCATTATATGTTTTTTTTTTCTGAGTTTGGAAAGATACCAAAACCAATGTTATGTCATCTTAATCAGTGTCTCTTGACTAAAACATAGCATTATTTTGAAATATGTCTGCAGCTCTAAGCAACTTTTTTGGCAGGCTTGAAAATATTTTCACCCAGCGGGGTTAGTTGTAACGCTGTGTTACAACTAACCCCTCAGAACTTACGATATGAAAACAGCTAACGGCGCATTCACACGGGGCGTCAGCGTTGACACTTCCCATTCACTTTAAATGGGTGACGTCAAGCGTTGGCGAACTGAATTGTGGATCCGTCGGCGTCGCGTCAGTGCCGTTGCTCGCGGCAGAAGTTGAACATTTCTCAACTTTTCAAGCGGCAACGCTAGCGTCAGCCAATCATATCGCCTTATGCAAATAACCTAGGCAGAGCCATCCAATTACGTTTATGGAAGACCGGAGCTTGTGTTGCAGCCACAGTGATTGGCTGTTCTTCACGCTTCAGACAAGCCTTCCGTTAAGCGTTAACGCTTACGCCCCGTGTGAATGTACGGTAACATTAGCGTAACTTTTGCAGTTGTTTTAAAAAGGCTACACACTAATGATTGCTGGCTGCCAACAAAATAAATGTGCCTGTCTTATCATAAATTGTGTGTCAAAATTTATTTTTGTTCATATCATATTGGTAAAATAAGGTCATGTCAAAGATTAAAATCATAATGAAATGAATGGCTAAAATCAGACTTTGGTGCTCATTATCTCAGAATTTGATTTTGCGACTTTTTGGTTTTTACAGACTGGTTCACATATAAAAATGTTTGTTTTTTTGTCATAATTGTGCTGCTTTTTCTCACATATTTAGACATTTGTATCCATTTATAATTGAACTATGGTTAGATGAGTGATGAATAGTGTACATACCTGTCTATTATAGACGGATATCTAAACAATATCCATGTCAAGTATACAAAATAGTATTAAAATATTTGCCTGAAAACTTCATTTTTAGCAAGTGTTACAACTAACCCCCTGCCTAAATTGTAACGTTTGCACTTCTTGTCACCTTTGGTGTAATTGTCCAAGAATGGTAAGTAATAGAAACAAACTTCAAACGTTCATTTGTAGCAGAGATGTGTGTGTTGCTTGTGTAAAAATATAATTAAATCAAACTCAAATATTTTTTGAATGATTGAGACAAAACCATAAGGGTGATTCTCACGAAACCATTGAAACACCACGGCACTAATGATTTTACATATAAAATGTGTAATATATTAGCTTTTCTAATAGTGTTGTGTTTTCTGACTGTTGCGGTAATGAGATTTTTTAGGACTTATTTTTTAAAATTATGTTATAAAAACTGTTAAATGATAAGTAAAAATGTTTAAATTAATGTTCATATATATATACTCCAGACTTTGTTTCTAATGTCTGGTGGAAAAAAGTAAATTTAAGCAATTTTTACATTTTCATGCTTGACATTTTTAAAACCAAGTTTTCGTGAGAATCACCCATAAAGAGTTAGGCTATGCCCACCTCTCCCCTACCGTTAGTCACTTTGGTTACAAATCTGACATCCAATGTTTTTTAAATAAATAAATAAACAGATCTAGAAACTTTATTGCAATAACATAAAGGCTATTAGGAGAGTGAATTTGAAAGTGTGTGTGTGCACGTGAGAGAGCCTCCCCATTGATTAATTTGAAGTTTTGCCTGGAGGTTGTAGATCTCTTGTTGGTCTGCATCTGTGTGATTGTACAAGTTAGGTTTGTGTATGTTTGGTGTATGTGGTCATGAGTGCTGACAGTAGGTTCTGGGGGGCTTTGGGTCGTGCCAGGTCTGCTCTTCAAGCAAGCTTGAGCGGTGTACAGAATGTTGACAGGGTCTCACATCCCCTCTTTCTGCCTAATTTAACCCTGTTCCTCCAGCACAACCAACTGCGGCCTCAACACACACAGACACCTTGACCCTCCCAGCTTCACTTCACTGTTTACAATCTTCCATCCTATGATCTCATTTTCACTGATCTGTCATCTCCAATTCACTTCAACGCTTCTTCAATTCTCTTCTTAGAGGAAGACACCACAGTATGTCAATATTTTACTATGTTCTTACCTCGATTTACACAAATTAACACATAGCAATCTTTTTTCAAGGCGTGCACTTAATCTTTGTACAGAACGTTGTGAATGTTTTAGCATTTAGCCTAGCCCCATTCATTCCTTAGGATCCAAACAGGGATGAATTTAGAAGCCACCAAACACTTCCATGTTTTCCCTATTTAAAGACTGTTACATGAGTAGTTACACGAGTAAGTATGGTGGCAAAAAAATAAAATGTGGCGATTTTTTTAAGCAGATAAAAAATTAAAACTATATTGTATGGCGAAAGAGCACTTAGTTTGCAGCACTTTGACCTCGGGCGCAGTAATATTGACGGAAGTTTGAGCATGAGGGGGAGTAGTCAGGAGTAATGATGTTACTGTGCACCGAGGTCGAAGTGCTGCACCATAAGTGCTCTTCTGCCATACAAAATAGTTCCCATTTACTTAAAAAAATCGCTGTTTTATTTTGTGCCACCATACTTACTCGTGTAACTCATATAACAGTCTTTAAATATGGAAAACATGGAAGTGTTTGGTGGCTTCTAAATTCATCCCTGTTTGGATCCTAAGGAATGAATGGGGCTAGGCCTAATGCTAACACATTCACAATGCACTGTACAAAGATAAAGTGCATGCATTGAAAAAAAGATTAGTATGTATTAATTTGTTTAAGTAAGAACATAGTAAAATATTTTAAAACTCTGGTGTTTTCCTTTAAATATTAAGTTCACCTAAAAAGGAAAAGTCTGTCATTTACACACTTTCATGTCTTCCAATAACATCATATTACTCCTGAATGCATACAATAGATTTGTATAAGAAAATTTTAATAGTCACAAATAAGTTTCTCCCACACCAAAGCTGGTATAGTAAATGTCCTTGTGATTCAACATCACTGGTTGGTGTTGCTTTCCACTATGTTGTAAGCCAAACACAATTTATCATTTAAAAAAATCTGGACATGAATACAGGCTAGATTCAAAACAAAGCACAGGAGAAGGTCTGAAAGTAAAACTGTTTGTTCTCACACTAAGCTTATGTGCGGCTTTTGAAGACTTGCAATACAGCACACAAGCCATGTGGATCATTTTTTCCAGGTTCTGTGTGTTTTTGTTCTTTTGAAACTTGACATTTGGGATCACTATAAAACCACTGCATGGCAAGATGTGTGTAAAGGTTTAAAAAAATTATAAGAAGAAATAACTTAAATTTAAATTTCCTTTTTGATTGAACCAAAGCTTTAATTGACTGAATATTCCCACATTTTTATTCTTTTCAATTGTTCCCCCTCTCCAATTTGCTGCCCTTACATCCCTTCATTCTGGGTGAAAGCTCATCAGCCCCCAATCCCATCAACTGACCAAACAGATTAATGTCAGTTTGCTCTCTATCATTCTTTTTCTCACTTTCTATCTTTATCTGCCTATCTCACTGCAAATGGATAAATCTCAGCGCTCCACTTTGACTGCAGCACGTCACTGCCTGTCTTCCATTCCACCTCTCCATTTAGACGTCTCTGAGCTTTCCTCAATCCAGCCCACACGGGCATCCAGACTTGATCCGCCTAAGCCTTGTCTCACCCTCACTTACTCCCTCTCTTCTGCATCTCCTACACTTGTCTGATAGACAGCAGATCTGCGCCTTTCTCATAGTTGACAGCTGTATCTGATCCTGGCCTGCAGGTATTCCACCTCCCCTTAGCTTATGTGGCCCCCCAAATCCCACTTTCAACCTCTTCTCTTGGTCTTCTTCTCTAACACTACAGCTGTACTTTACACTAAAGCATCTGTAAATCTATCAGAAGGGACATATCGGCGTTCAACTGTCTCACGATAGCTGAGAACTGCAAAGCTGCTGATCCCAGAACAGCTCAAGTGCAGCTTGTCACCTTGTGGCTGGAGAGCCGGGGAAATGTCTTTTGCACACTCAATGCAAAAATACAAACAAACAAAAAAAATATATAAAAATACAAAAAACAGATAATAAATAGGAATACAAATGTGAAATTGCATATGTCAATATTGTAAATATTTAACAAAAAATTACGTAATTCTAAATTAATGTCTTTAATTTTGTCTTTGTTTGACTTACTCTCAGTTTATATATAAACAATTTAACATTTTATATATAAAAGACACAACACACAAAAATGAAAAGGAGTATGTGTGTGCACGTGTTTGTACAGTAAGTGTGCTTGAGACCTTTTAATTATGAACATTAATCCCCATAAGAAAGAAAAATCGCAGATTAACCCTTTAACTGGCACAGCCCTTTTTTGAAGTGGGGGGGGGGGTGGAAAGGTGATGTATACCTTCAAATTAATATAACTCTGGCCTTTTTTGGTAGTAGCCTAATTTTGGTCTTGTTTTAAAGAAGACACTTTAAAGTTTTTTGTATTGTCTGTAGGTGAAAATATAAAACAATTGTTATTAATTGTTAAATTAATTGTTAATTGTTATAAATTGTTAATAAATAAAAATAATGCAATATAGTATTATTTTGTACATAAAATTATCAAAATTTTATGTACAAAACTGAGGTTTGTGTTGGTTTGCTGTGAGGTTTGCTTCATACTCTTGTCACAAATTAATTAATAAGAGTCACTGCATTATTATTACTACTAAAAGGTTTGAAATATGAAAACTACATTCTTAGATCTTTCCAACAATATATAGTTTGTCGTGATAGGTTAACATTTACATGCAAAATATTGAAGTAAGCTTAGGTGTCCTGCTCATGTGACAGCTTCATTTAACAGGTTAAAACTCTTTAACATCTTAGTTATTTATCCTAAAGACAGCAATCAATTAATTAAAAAAATAACCATGGCTTTACTACAGTTTAAACCAAAAAAGCATGCACTTAAACCATGGTTACTACAAAAATACTATAGTTTTACTGCAAACTAATTGTTAAACCATGGTTACTGTAGTAAAACCATGGTTTTGCCAAAAGTAATCAATTAAAAAAAAAACATGGAAATGACAAAAAAAAATTACATGTTTAACCATTGAGACTAAAAGTAAATGTAAGCTTTTGCTTAAGTCTCCAGCAAGTCAGATATTTTTCATGAGAAAAGACCAGAAATGTAATAAAAAGAGTTCTCTACAATGTCATAAACTGACCTCAGTTTTGCCAAGCCTGCAATCAAAGTCAATATTACTGAAGATGTCAGTATGAACTCAAATATTTCTTATCAAATTTTCACAAATGTAAATTATTTGACCTATACACTCATATAATTTTACAGCTTCATACTCCTAATGCATTTTAACAATTGTCTCTATTTCTATTTATTATTTCTCTTATGAAATTTTAGGGGAAATGAGACTAAGTTGGTAGTTAAATGTAACACAACTGAGATCTTTAAAAAAGCTATGAAAAAACAAACTCTCTGCAATAAAAATCCTTTTGGTGAGTATGAACGAATTTTAAATAGGGCCGGGACTTTAACGCGTTAATTAAGATTAATTAATTACACAAAAATAACGCGTTAAAATTTTTTAACGCATTTTAATCGCACTTATTTTTGCACCGCGGAACATTTCTCATGAGTTTCGGCGGACCGATTATACTGGAGCACCAACTAGCGTTCATGACTTCACAACAAACCACAGTGAACATGAACCAAGAGGCTGATGAGATCGCTTTGGTTGGCCCCGTGGATGGGAATTTTTTTATAAAAAACGAACGGATGTAAGCGTCGATAAAAGCATGGTTGTGTGTAAGCTATGCAACAAGGAATTCACATATCACCGCAGCACATCGAGCATCTCAATGCAAAACATACAGCAGCTAGCGTGGACATTAGCCCGACTCCGGGCACAACGACTTATTCGGACGGGATTAGTTTTACATAGGGATGTGGGGTAAAGCAAGTTTTTATCAGAGCTTCTCGGTGATTTTAGTCCAGTCCGAATGCTCCATGTCAGTAATCATTACGGACAATGTCAGTAAAGATTACGGCGTCTTTTACCTTCTGTAAAAAGGTCCGGAGAAATTACCTCAGGTAATACAAATCCAGTGCGAATAGACCAGCTGTAAATATACACGTAAATCGCGTCATTTCCTTTTAATTTGCGGGTTTCTTTTAAATATAAAAGCGCTTAAAGAAGCGTTTACTTGCGTTCTAGACGGAGAAACAAGTCAGTTACTGAATAAAACACGACACAAACTTTAAAAAAAAAGTCAAATTTACTTCTCAGAGGCATGGAACTGTTTATGAAACTGACGTTCTCCCCAAACTGAAATTAAACACAGTGTTTCGCGTTTTCCTTGTCTGTGTCATGTTGTTTGCACATCTGATATCTGGAAGCAAGGTAACGTGCACGTGAAGACGAGAGGTGACGCGCTGCGCCAACGAGTTACCCCTCCCACTTCTGAATGTTTTACAGAGATTTCTAATCCCGTCCGAATTGACCATTAATATTACCGACGTCCTGTGGTAAAATTACATTACGCCATCTACCCCTGTAAAACCAATCCTGTCCGAATAGGGCTCAATAAACAATATTTTGTTGCTTAAGCTTATGTATTCAGTCATTATTCATGGTACACTCTAAGAACGAATGTGTTAAAAACAACACATTAGTGTTGATTCTGGGACAACACACTAACTGCGTCGTCCTGGAATCCACCCATCTCTGTGTTATTATTGAAACAACACATTTTGTGTTACTTTTAACACAACATGTGTTATACTTGAACACAAAATCAAGACAAAATGACTCATAATGTGTTAAAATTACACATAATGTGTTAAAAGCTTACAGCACAATGATGTGTATAAAATTAACACATCCTTTCTAAGAGTGTATACTAAAATCCATGTAAAAAATTACTTCTTAATGTTCTCAGGTCAAATATTTATATGCGATTAAAATGCGATTAATTTAGATTAATTAATTACAAAGCCTCTAATTAATTAGATTAATTTTTTTAATCGAGTCCCGGCCCTAATTTTAAACATTCTTTGTTACACATCACATACCGATAGCACAAGCTTGCATCATTTCCATGGCACAGCTTCACCAAATCCCAGTTTCTCTCTCTCTTTATACGTTATCAAACTAACGCCTTTCCCATGTCTCTCTGAAATCTCCTCTGCCTCCAGCTGTCATTTTGAATTCAATTTCTCCACTCTCGTGCCTAAAGGTCAAAGTTTAATAGGCAGCAAAACAATAGGCCTGCCATAGACACAACAAACAAAGACCCGTGGGATATGTTTGCTTATTCCGGCTTTCTAAAACTCCCTTCGTATTCCCTCCTCCCATTTTTCGCGCTTCTGCCCCCCCTTCTGGGAGCTAACTGGGCCGAGCAAGGCCTTGTCAATATCCTGTCGCCTGATCACTGGTTTATACCTATTTGGGAGGTTAATTGGCGTTTCATGGGCTTGTATTTACATGAGAAAGGCTTGTTAAACAACTAATAAAGACTGGGAGGTGGCGAGCACAACAAATTAACAAGAGAAGCTGGAAGGGAAAGCTAATTACCACATCCAGTACACAATCATCTGTGTAAATAAACAAGCTACTTGTTTTCCTTCGATAGCTCTGCACCGCACTGTCCGTTCACAGACGCGCTAAGAATAGAAACGAAGAGAAACAGTTGAGTTGGGTCAAGTTGCTAGAATTCCCCATGTATGCGTGTGTTGACATTGTTTGGAGGTAGCTTCAGAAGGGTGGGAAGAGTACAGATTAGAAAAGGACAAGGAAAAAGAGAGACTGGCGAATAGGAGGGGGCTGGGAAGGGACTGGGTCCGTTTGTTAGCTACAATGGGGGGTCTTGTCAGTTGGAGTATTACACGGCAGTCGAGTGGTGAATTCAGGTCATTGGCTGTTTGTGTATGTGTGAGAGCATGCACGGCTCCAAAATAGTGATGCACACACAAACTTGTTTATCTTTTTATAGTTGGTAGACAGTGTTGGGAGTAACGCATTACAAGTAACGTGCATTATGTAATAATATTACTTTTCTGAAGTAACGAGTAAAGTAACGCATTACTTTATAAATGTACTCATTAATATTTGAGTTACTTTTTTAAAATAGTAATGCGAGTTAATTTTCAGTTTAATTAATTAAATTTAAAAATAAAATAATGTACTGAATTAAACTGAACATATTCACGTAGAATTACACACTCTGTGCGCATGAGCGGGAACAGTGTGAGTCAGAAACGGAGAAGGCAGGCCAGAGCTTGACATTTTTGCGATCATAAAAACACCTGTTTTTTTCTTTATGGAACCATACAGCATATTTTAATATATTAGACTGTGAGCGCTGGCCAGCATCTCTTCATCTAAGCAATTTGGTTGCTATGATACTTCCGTTTTGTTTATTAGTTGTTGTGCGATGCACCGGTTGGTTGGTGAGGTATTTTCCCCGCCCCTTCTAAACTGTGATTGGACGGCTGAGTGAAAAGTGACATTGCTGAGCAAAACGTAATTCCTCAATTTGAACATTTTAAAACCCTTGGTGCACAGACAAAAACACAGAGCGCCAGGGTTCACCGCAGGAAAAAAATGCCAGCTGGTGGCGTTCTTAAAAAAAAATCACAGCGCTTCCTTTGTAAACAATTAAAAACATACGGTCACAGAAGAAAACGCTTCGATGGGTGCTTATTGGATAAAATATGTTTTTATCTATTGATTCTGTTTGGAAGAGAATGGTGGTGAAAGGACAGGAATATGATAAACACCCTTTTTAGCCCCTTTTTTTTTAGATGTTTGACATTAATTTTTTTATGTGATGGATATGTGAAAATGTATAAACATGTCTGACTTTCTTAAATCACTATCACCTAAAACATGATGTGTTCATCAAAATTTGATGATATTTATACATTGTTAAAGCAACACCAAAGAGTTTTTTTTACCTTAAACGTTTCCAAAAAAGTTTCAGTGGTTCATCCACTCAAAACAGGGTGAATGGCACTTTCACATTCGCTTTGCAGCCCTCTATCGGCCAAAACCGCACTAAAGAAGTTTCCAACCGTCGGGTAGTGGTCCTGTAGTTCGAGTGAAAACTACAAAAACTTGCTTTACGGCAGACCTACAATCCAATCAGAGCCAGCTATGCTGCAGTATTTACGACAGTGCTAATGGACAATTACGCGTCTAACCTGTAGGGGGAGCAAAGAGCAATAACTCTTTAGTGTTGCTTTAAAGGGACAGTAAGTAGGATTTTAAGTATTTTATTAGTCAAAATCAATGTCTTTATTCATAAATATGTCTTCGTTGGTGTCAAATGACCTTTGCCAATGATCTGGCATTTCTTTGTTAGCTTAGAATTTCTTCTCTTTACTTACATTGAATGGGTAAGTCCAAGAAGGCTTCCATGTCGTTCCACCATATTGATAAACTATAATAGCAGAGAGGGACAGAAAGCACTAGCTTACCAACGCGTTTTCATTCAGAACACGTGAACCAGCTGAAATGGACACGGAGATTAGTGAGTACATAATGGCTACCATAGTTGCAACACGCATTTGGAAAAGCGAGGCGCTAGAGAGCACTATTCGTTTGACTGCAAAATACAAATTCACCACTAGATGGGGGTAAAACCTACTTACTGTCCCTTTAAGAATGGTACAATCTGATTGGCTGAGTAGAATTATATTCTAGATCCAACGAAAGATGTTTATCTAGTAACACATTCTATGATTACATTTATGTGTAACCTGGTGGAACCTTTCATCCAAAATAACTTTCATATTTAATTTCATTCAAGGTAAACATGTATTATTTGTTTTATGTGTGTTCCCTGGGAATCGAAGCAATGACCTCAGCATTGCTAACAAAATATGCAACCAACTGAGCTACAGCAACATTACAGCATCCTACATGGTTGAAAATCACTATCACTAAAAGCACATCGTTCGTCATGCTTATGTTATTGCGGTCAGAACAGCTTTTAAAAGGATTCTGAACATGTAGCTATACCCTTTCAAATTTATTTATCTTTGTCTTTCACATCTTGAGAGCAATGATCAGAGGTCTTCTACCTCCCCCTCTCCCTAATTCAGCGTCACCGCTACATTTTGTCAGAGTCAGCAGCTAAAACGGATGGTTTAAAAAAAATGAGAAGAAAAAAGAAAGTATTGATTAGCTTTCAGTGCTCCATGTGGGCCACTCTTATCGATTAGGAGAGCTGAGCTGCTGGCCTCTTCTTCCCTCCCTCTTTCTCTCTCTGGGGTCTTTGTTCAGGGAGTGAGTGATATAATGGTTCTTTGAGGAGTACGGAGAGTGGTGGCGAGGGGGGGGGGGGCTGGCTGTCGCTGGCATCTGGGAAGAGGGGGAGGTAGAGCGAGAAACGAGTTAGACAGACACCAAGGAGAAGAAAAAAGTCTCAATGACAAAAGGTCAGGGCAGCCGGGCTTAGGGCGATGGGGACCAAAGAGAGTGAGAGGATAATCTGCTAAAGCCCTGAAAAAAGAGATTCAGCATGCACACCACCCTCGTAGGGCCTAAGAGCAAATTTGCACATAAATAAAGAGTCAGCGTCGCTTTGAACAAGCAGGTCTAAAAGGAGAAGGAGGGAATGAGAGAGAGAACTGCAGCTGTCTGACAGTCACTGACAGTCTGGACGCTCTGAAAAACTTTAGAAATTGTATGCCCCTGTTGGTTTAAGGGAGTATGGAGAAGGGATGTTTATCATTTTTGCCCACATCTTTTGTTATTTTTTTGTCGTTTCTTTTATGCTCCTTTTCAAATTCTCTTTGACTTATCAGAGTCTAATACTGCGTACAGACCAAACGCGAGGTTTTGCGTTCCTTGCTCTAGATTATTATTAGTAATGAACTGATCAAGGTAATCATTCACACACACACACACCAGACGTTGCGTTAGACTTTTTCAATCTACGTCATTTTTTGATGAACAGTGTTGTAAAGATTCTGTCATATTAAATTATTATCCATCATTTCATGTTTTAATGATAATAATTGTTTTCGTTCATGTTTATTTTTATCATGAACTTACAAGACGAGCATACAAGTTAAAATGTGTTTATTTATTTGTGAAGAAGAGAACCAATGAACAGAGACCGTGCATCACATTACATGTTTAACATCACATGAAGTAGATGAATGAATATTAGCGTATTACATCAAAGCATCGCTCTTGCTCTTATCATGTCCACGCAAAGCCAGCTCAAATGAGTCACACAATTTCCCTCAGTCTATCAAATCTATTTAGACTTTAAAACATTAAAAAGGGAAAACAATAAAAGTCATGACTTACATTGCATTCATTTGCTATTGTAACGGGGTGGAAAAGCACACCAACTGCAATCACTTGACTTCGTTGGTCGATCTGGTCCAAGCTTCTTAATCCTTTATTTATTCTTCAACTGAACGCCTTGTAAATTGTGATTTTGTAAGTATAAAATCATATTTTCTTTCATCTCGAGATATTTTATTTGCTTCTACTGATCAGTACTGTAATTAGCAGTTACATGTCAATCTGCAACACAGTTATAAAACTCTGAGAACGATCCAATCACATGAGGTTAAAATATAAAAACTATTGATTTGAACAACAAAAGTGGGAGGGTTTGGGGCACCCAGTGCTGCGCCACAAGGCACATCAAAAGCCAGCCAATTAGAACTCAGCCTCAGGTCACTTGCTTTTAACTAATTTACTGACCTACATACAGACTCGTTTGGGTAGCGCCCCAGACACACACATATGACACATACACAACAAACTCAGTTTTGATTTTTTTTATAAATCATAGCATGACAAACAGTGAAATAGTACAGCTAAATGATTTTATTTGTATGTATTAATTTGCACACTATATTTAACTTTTTGGTAACATGTTAAAGTAGCTTTCCTCTCTGGCCAACTCACCCCCTATTGACCAGCCGCCACTGATGTAATCTACTTGCGCAAATCATTGAATTTGCGTTTGGGGTGTACGCCCCATTATGTTTGTTTATTGCCAATGTGGGTTTCCTCAAAAAGTAATTTCATTCCTAAATGTTTGATCTTACAACTCTTGAGATTTATTGGGACTCTCAGTTATGTGTCAGTGAAGTATCAACTTTGTGTCAGATGTTTCTCCAAAAGTAATAAAACAATCAAATGACACAGTTACAGGCTAGGATTTGCACTTGACCTGCAAATCAAAATATTCACACACTGACAAACTTCTATGATGTACCCTAAAGACACCAATTAAAACATATTTAGATTATGTCCAATACTTGTGAGTCCTTTGTTTAAAATTCAAGACAGGAACAAACCTACATATCATCTCCCAAACCTCACCCCACACTGTTTACCATCTAAGAGAAATATCATTAAAAATAGATACCAGATTTGATGATGATTGGTACACCTCGGCCCTTGGAAATCCTCTATTAAAAATGACCTGCATAAATCAGACTAAACCACCATTCATGCTGGTAAAAAATTGTGTTTAAGCAGGTGAACAGGGCATGAGAGGTGAACAGGGATTAAATGCAGCAGGTAGTATTGATCACCAAAAGATGTTATGAACTAACTGCCATTTCCCTTTCATAAGAGGCTCAATAGGTATCGACTAGCAAATGAAAAGCATGTTCAAGTACTCGATCTTTAGCGTGCGACTTAAGCAAGGCAACAAAAGAGCAGTGTACGAGGAGCACGACGGTGCATGCACAAGCACATGCATGTGCTGAGCATCCTTCAGATGAGAGCCTAAGCACAAACATGCATCAGATTGACAATGCGTAGAGGCTCGCAATCAACCTTACCTATCAGCCGATTGCAAGCCAAAACTGTCACTCAACAGCTTCATGCTGTCAAAAACACAAGATTATAGGACAAACATATTGGCAGGAGCTTCTTTCCTCAGCATTAGGAAAAGGAGAAAGGATCACAAAGGAAGAAAGAGAGAAACTAAGAGATTTAACAGAGGAGAGCATGCGGCCCATGCCGGGAAAGGGATTTGAGGCGTGTGGCTGGTGTAGGGATGGACACAGGCGGGCCGACGATGGCCAGCAGAGCTTTATCAGATCACAGACATCCTGCCAGGACAAGCTAATCCCAGCTCATCCTTGCTTCAGGTCCTGGGCCTCCCCGCCACTCCATACGTGATTTCACGGCAGCATTTCTTTCTAAACAAGCTGCGGGCTAAAGGGATCAGACTGGCCTTTCTTACGTTTCTGTGCTCTTTATTTTTCATCCGTTTTCTTTTCTCTTGGTGTCTCATCTATCTAAACAAAACCCTGTTTTAGGTCTTTGGGTTATGCTGTGCTATTATTTTGTTTTACTTTGTCCTTTTTTGGATTTTTTTGTTTATGCGTGGGGAAATAGGTTTAAGGTGAGATTTAAGGTGGGATTCTAAGCTATTAAAACATTCTGATGTATCTAATAAATACTAGGTTATTTCCATTGTTATTTAAATTTTTTTGGGCAAACCCAACCTGTTGGGTTGTAATTTAACCTATGCTGGGATGTTTTAACCCTAAATGCTGACTTGTTTAAAAAAAAATTCTGGGTAAATTTACCTATAGGTTCATCTTTTTTAACCCAATGCAAGATATGATAGTGTAGGATAATTGTATGTAAAAAAAATTACCTTAGCTGTGTTTTCACAGACAGGGTCAGATATACAGTACATATACAACCAGGGTTTAAATTGGGCCGGGGCCGTCCGGGGCTAAGCCCCGGCACATAGGCTGAAGGTCGCGCTCTGCTCTTGCCAGTGTACTCGCTGCGCTGGTGCGTGTGCACTGACGCGAAGGGAATAATGCGTTTTCATTCATTATGGGGCATACTCACCAACGCAAGTTCAACGATTTGCGCGAGCAGATTACATACAAAGTCAATGCAAAGACGCAACCAGGAGCGTCCTCGCACGGGGCGATGAAAATGACGCGAATTGGGCGCCGCAATTGCCGCGAAAACACGCGCTTTTCCCTTTAAATGCGTCTTCGCGCAAGTTATGCAACTCAAGCGAAAAAACTCAGAATATCAAGAACGCGCTCTCACGCAGGGTCATTTGACGAGAGAGAGAGAGAGACAGAGAGAGAAAGAGAGACAGCGAGACAGAGAGAGAGAGAGAGACAGAGAGACAGAGAGAGAGAGAGAGAGAGAGAGACAGCGAGACAGAGAGAGAGAGGTAAGAATGGTGCCCACGTCGATAAAACTTCATAGAAGACTAGAAACGTGTAAAGGATTAAAGTATGTATGTCACTCATCTAATTAAATTACACTGGATATAACTCATTGTATAGTTTAATAATGTATTTTGATTACACAAATCAAACCTAACTATATGATTGTTTTAGCTGCTGACCAGCATAGGGAATCTCTATGGCTAATTTATAAGACATGTTGATGATACAGTACTGTGTGTTGTACCTTTTCTTGTTAATTGAGTCTTTTGGGGTAGCCTATCTTATGCCTAGAATTATTCAAGGAGGTTGATTCTTTTAACTTCCTTTAAAGTTTGATCAGTTGTGCATAATGACATGTGCAACAAATGGATATAGGGTGTCAAACTCATAGATTTGCATTATTTAAAATTTAGAAGCTCTTTTTAAAATATTTTGGGTAAACCTCTGGCACAGCTTTAAAGCTGAAACGTATCAAATCCTATCAGAGTTCCAGAATGTAATTGAAACACACCAGTGGCTTTGCTATCATCAGTATTAAACATGTTACCCCTTGAAGTACCCCTCCCCGCAGAGCCCCCCCACATAACAAATCCCAATTTAACCCCTGTATACAACTATACAGATACATACAGGTTTTGAACATTGGTCAACCTCCATTTACCCAGAATATTCTATATAAGAATAACAATATCAATGCATGCTATAATAAAATACTAATATTGTGAAAATACCAGCACAGAACAGAGTTTTGGATGCCACATATTGAATATTAAAGTTAAAGTAATTTATTTTCCAGACTGATCTCACGGAAAGTCATGTCACAGTCACACAAAATTTTATAAATTTACTTATGTCCATGGCACGAAATTCACATTTTTTTGTGCCTTGAGCACAAATGTCTTTTTTTGTGTCACACGCACAAATTTTTTTGTCTGTTGCATGACTTTCATTTTCGTTTCATTTGATGTATTGTTTTCTAATTGTTTTTTTCCTATTTTCTTACCATTGTTGCTTGGGGTTGGGGTTAGAATCACTTTCTGTTAGATTTGTAGACATCCTAACCTAAACCCTAACTCTTATCCCAACTCCAGGCAAGAATAGTTTTAAAAGTGGAAGAAAAACATGTAGAAACCAATACATAAAAGTACATCAACCCAAACCCCAAACTAACCCCAACCCCAAGCGACGACTTAAAAATAGGAAGAAAACAGAAGAGAAAACAATAAATAAAATGACATGAAAAAGAAAGTCTTGCCACGAACACGAAAAACTATCTATAGAAATTTGTGATACGAGTGATACGAAAAAGACATTTGTGCTCAAGGCACAAAAAAAGCTGAGTTTCGTGCCATGCACACAAATAAATCAATCAAATTTTTTCTGACTATAACACAACTTTCTGTGAGATCATGTTGTTATTTTCCCCAGCTTGATAACCTGCTATAGGCCATGTCCCAGCAAGCACTGTTACGTTTGACCATAGTTTGTTTGTTTTGGTGGTTAAACTTTTAAAGTCTTTTTTCTGGACTCTCTCACCCTCTTCTCTCGTCTTTGCGGCAGCTGGCCCCGCTCACAGAAGGGTGCCCATCTGATCGCCTTTCGCTTCCGTCACACTTACTGGGAATTAGGCGGGTAGGACTACACACCAGGGCAAAGGAGAAAACACACGAAAGACAGAAATGAGGGATGTACTGACACCCCAACACCCAACCTCACTAAGCCTAATGGATATACAATAAAACGCAGAAAGGCCTACAAAGAAAGAAACATGGTTGCAGTGTGCTTTGCAACCTGCCATTTCCCCCCTAAAAGTCTGTCAGAGTACCGGAACCCTCCGAAGGCACATGTGCCCTCCCCCACTAAGCCCTCGTGAAGACTCCCCATACAAAAAGACATAACTTTAAGCATGTTAGCTTCGGTGCTACCCATGCAGATGTGTGAAAGCTATAGCCGATGAATGAAACCACGCTTGCTCCTAAAAGGCAAAGCGATTACACTGAAAGGCGCAGTATATCTGTCTGACACCCGGAGCACATCCCGCACAATCGCCACACCGCCGAGGGGCGCGAGTCCCCTCACGCCCCCGTCTGCCCCACAGATGCTTCAGCTTGAGTAAACCATGACATATTTCAATAGACAGAAAACGAAAAGAACATGCAATGTCCCAATGTACTGTCTGGACTCTTTAAAAAGAGATTTGTACATCCTTGGTAATCCTTGGGAGCCTTAGTTCCCCTTTTTGTCTTTGTTTTTAGTGTCTGTCTACTATAATACCACCTGCTATAGCATTTTAGCTTAACGCCACCTGCCTTAACTAGTATTTCATTTAATTTCTGGACTTCTTGCTCGGCGTTCCCCACCATCCGTCTTTCACCCATGTCCAGGACTCCCGCCTAGAGCAAAAAGATGATTTCTTTCTCACCTCCCTACCAATAATGTTAAGAGTAGTCAAGCATATAAATAAAGGTGATGTGAAACGACTTGCTGAACCACAAAGAATACCTTGAAGGGCATGTTTATGTCATTCTGCGTAACCCTGCTATCCTTTAACATAAAAGTAATCCTCAATTTCATACCTCTTCTTCAGATACAGTGGCTTACATCGCCCATCATGTCACCAACATACGCACACGCATTGAGAACACATGCACTACACTCATCTACTCCGAAATTACTTAAATTTAAACTGCATGTATATTAAAACCACACCCTTATGCTATCACCTTATACACCGAAACATGTGCACATACAAACAATCTAAGACCATAACGCGAGTACGTGACCAGACATCCGTGAGTTTAATGAACTGTTTTTCAGCCGGCATGTAATGGCTAAAGAACGAAACTGATGCATATGTAAGGCCCAAGCTCAGCACACTCAGTCATGCAGGCTATTACTGTGGTGTGTGTTGGTCTGCAGCATGGCTCTAATTCTCCAGTCCCAGCAGTGTGCTTTAGTACACAGACATCTCATATGGCCCCAGATGTGTTTGAACTATAATCAGCCTCTCTGAGGTAGACGCACATCCTCTCCGGACCACAACTTTGAGCATTTTGTATAGTTTCATGAGAACATTACTTGTGTGCCATGTCAATTCTTTGGAGCATTGCCCCTGCTTGAAAATCCAGGTTAAGTCTGAGTTTCGGAACAGTTTAGTAGCCCTAATATGTTTTAGGCCTACTAAAACATATTAGGCCTACTTGGATCTTGGGTATTGACCATCTTAAGCTGGTATGTCCAGCTAGTAGATTGCTGGTCCAGCATGATCTAATGACTTAGAGCTAGAAACCAGCTATCACCTTCCAAACAGCTATTGGTTTAGCCTGGATTTTCCAGCAGGTGAAACAAATCATTATGTAGTTTAACAAGGATTTCTGATGCCTGAGTATGGAGTTTCAGTCACACTTATATATGAGGATAACGCTAAATAAGATTAATTCAGAAACTGCCTGGAAGCTACTCAATAGTTTTCTCCAGAGAACTGGTCCTTTCTTTAAATCTTTCTGCAATAATTGGTTTACCACCAGGTTCTCTTTGCTAATCAGTAATTAGCAAGTGATTAAATATTCAGAGGATATTGATGCACATTTAGCACGCACTGGTAAGTAAATGATTGTTCAGTGCGCTTCCTTCCGTGTGCTTCTGACGCTTGCCATCGCTCAAGAGGGCGGAAAATGTCTAAATGTACCAAAAAATGGAATTAGCATCAAATAACTATGGCTTTTAATAAACCCATTAAAGGCCATCACAACCACTGACAGAAGACAACATTGTAAACATGTAAGGGACGATTTTATAAAAAAAATAATACACAGTTTTTGTAACAGAAAGTCTCTTTAGATCAGGAGTGGGGAACCCTGGGTCCTGGAGGGCCACTGTCCTGCAGAGTTTAGTTCCAACCCTAATCAAACACACCTGAATTTCATTTCCAAGTCATCCTGAAGGCTTTTATTAGATTTTTCAGGTGTGTTTAATTAGGGTTGGAACTAAACTCTGTAGGACAATGGCCCTCCAGGACCAGGGTTCCCCACCCCTGCTTTAGATGTAAAAGGTTCTTTATGGAACCATACATCCAAAATGGTTATTCTGTAGCACTTTTAATTTTAGGAGTGTGAACTTATAATAACAGAAATAATTTTGTGTGTAGCTAAAGCATTAGCAAAAAAGCTGAAAGATAAGTAGAATATATTACAAAAAAAAAAAAATGCTGGGTTATTTTCAGCCCAGCATTGGGTTAACAAGGAACAAAACCAACCCATTTGGTTGAATTTAACCTACGCTTGGTTGCTTCAACCCAAATGCTGGGTTGTTTAAACATTGTTGTGTCGAATGTATACATTTTCTGGTTTAATTTAACCCAACGTCTGGGTTCGTTCCCCACTGTACATGGGGAACATGCCTGTAGCCACACTTTGGGAAATTTATAAAGTGAGAATGTGCTGGTTAGTGATGTCTCTGCTTTATTGCTGAAAGACAAAGTCTGAACATATTTTTTCTTTATGGCCTATTTTATTTGTTTTCAATGTCTGTGTGACCACACCTAAAGAGTGATCAAATGCCGTCATTCAGCATCATTCAGCTATTGCTGCCATGATAATACATTTGTTAAGACGTACACAATAATCATCATGATTATGTATGTAATAAACGCTTTTAACACTAAAAATCAGTAGAAAATAACACTGGTACAAAGATGTCGGGTATGAAGAAGGCAATGTTATTTTATTCAGTTTGGGAGTTTGCATTAAACAAAGTCATGCATGCTAAAAACATTCATAAGAGCACTAAACAAAGTTCTTGTTTATCTAGCCTAATGTTGCTTATTAAAATTACTAATATAAATGCTATAATAAGCATTGTTGCATGAAAATAAATTTATTATCCACCCTAACAGTAAAGTATTTACAAATTGTGATATAATAAATAGATGATAATATAACAATCTCCACCCCAAAACATATAGACAGAGTGTGTATCTAAAGTGTAAAATAGCAAAAAGTTTCAGACAGAATACATAAGATCCCAAGTAAAAAAAATAAAGGACACTTAAATGTACTAAAACTAAATTTAAATAAGTATTTTGTAAAAGTTAAGCACTACAAATATAATGTGTAATAAAATGTGTATGGTTCTACTTAAGTAGTACTGCAATGCACCTGAAAAAGTATACAATACCAGTAAATAGATTTCTATTGAAATAAGTAGTGTCTCAAAATAGCACAGTTAAGTACACTAAGAAGTACTAAAGAATAATTTTTGATATATATTAACTACAAATTAGTACACAAAATAGTATTTTTTTCTCATGGGATAGCATTTGATAACTCTTAACACCCCTGGACCTCATAATTGTCAAACCCTGGCAACGGCCATGATGGGGAATGGCATAAAATAGTTTAGATGTTGGTTTAGTTTTACCAAAACAGATCTGGATACTTTCTTGCTGAAACTATTGCATAAAATTCTTCCAACCTGATTAAATTATCTCCTTTTGTGGAAAATCAGAGGAAAACAAGACATCAACATTTGTAACAGCATGAATTGTTGTTGCAATTGTTATTTTTTGGCGGAAGAAAACTATTTATTTAAATACCAAAATTAAAAAATGTATGTGGATGCAAATGTATTAAAAAGATTCACCTTTTGTTCTGCGCAGGGCACTTGATTGGTCGACTCCCAAGTGTTGACCAAAAGCTTCAACAAAGTATCCCCCATCATGCCAGCGAGCCTTCCTAATTTCTACCGAAGGACCATTCATCCAGCCACGCAGGTGATTTAACACTGTAACTCCACCTGCCAGCACCCCTCAGTTCAGCGCTTTTGATTAATCATGCTCTAGGGGGGATTTATTGCATGCAAGATATTTGCTTCAGCAGTTTAATAAGCATGGGGGAAGAACAGGGAACAAGATTAATCAGGGTGGGCCTACCACTGGGCATATAGCGGAAAAAAAATTCATAATTAATGACTTTGAATATGTACATTTGTTTGTCTGCTACCGCAGTGTGGCGAGAGACTGTACCTTAGGCATACGAGAATGTAGGTGTGGGACTTTGGGGTGTAAATGGCTAAGATATACTGAAGTTTGCATGCGTGTAGACACCCTTAACTTTTCCCCACTTCCTCGCAAAGAGGGATGGACCGGCTCTGATCTCCATTCTAAATCGCTGACACACCATCTCCACCTCTCTCCTCCCTATAGTGTCGCTTTTTCCTGAATTACATCGACACAGGTACGCTGTTCTTCCCGTCCTGCAGCACCACCATGGCTCATAATCGTTCTAACAAGACCGGTGCATGGGGAGAAATAATGATGCACGATCGTGTTGGCCCATTTATCAGCGTGTTTTACAACGGCTGCCGCGTGGAAGTAATTAAACTCCGGCATCATTACAATGAACGCGCCCCTTTAATAGAGACGCGATGAGACTCCGGAGGCCTCTGCCGTAATTGTATCTCCCAACTCTCCGATTGAGGAGGGGGTTTTAATTAGGGGAAAGACAGAGTGCCCAAGAGATAAGGTCCAACTAGCGAGAATGAAACTCTCTTTGGAGTTTCGTGTTTTTCCAATCCCGTTTTACTTGCGTGCACCGTTTGGCGCCATCAAACGGTGTAGCCGGCAGGTGTTAGCTGTACTTTTAGCATTAGCATTAGCGATGTTAAAGAGCGAAAGTGGCTGTAAACATCCATTAGTTGTTAGCAGCCTCCTCATTATTCCTCCCAAAGCTCTCTCATTAACAAGGCACTAGCTGACAGGTAAACACGGCTAATGGCAATGGCCTATCAATAATGGCATTGTGTGTTAAAGGACTGGTCTGTGGGGAAAGATATAAATAGGGCTAAACAGTGACGGTTTATCATTAACGGGTCTGCTAGTAATTTGCCGCCAAGAAACGACGGCGGTCGCAAAGGTAGAAGAGAGAATAACTGTAATTGTCACCGTAGCATTGGCATAACAAGCGTAGGAATACCAGAAAACAAGGTGGCCCAGCATTTGAAAGTTGAACGTTTAACGTTTTTGTAGGTTCTGAACTTGTGCTATATTGAGTATGTGTGTGCACCTCTGAGTGTTTATGACACGACAGCCGGGATGGGACAAACACAAAGGAGAGAAGGTGAGGAAAAGAGATGTTATTTATGTTTGCAGTGGGTTCATCCCAAGTTCGTTTTACCATGAGATGTCCCTGGGGCGGTAACAGCCATGTTGCTATGTTTGGGATATGAAGCTCGGACACAACTAGGCTGGTAATGGTCACGAGATGCATGGATTGAAGATTGGAGGGCTTGTCAGGAATCCATTACTAGAGTCACAAAGCACTAAATCAACCTTACGCCCTCCACCCGAAAAAAAAAAATACTTGTACAAGGATAACCAGTACACACACACACACAAGCAGCACTTATCAAAAAGCCACTGAGAAAGTCAGAGATGTCAAAGCGACAGAAAGAAAGAGCGAGACAGTAAGGGAGAGAGTGCAGCCCATCCATAAAAACATCAGATGTAACACCACAAGGACTCAGCCATCATTTTTCCTTAACAGCTCACGAGTTCATATCAATCCTCTCACACGCAGCTGTAAAAATGACTGAATAAACCAGCACCTGGATTATATCAGGCACAAAACAACATGCTAAACCACCAGACAAATCCTTTCTCTTGTATCAGCTGGCGTTCTGGGCGATTTCGTCCTTAAGTTGTTTTTCCCATCCCACAAATATATTCAAATCACTACGCACCAGAAAAGTCCGTAAAAGAAGGATAACCACAAACGAACTTGCCTATTGAAGCAAAGTTGCATTTCGAGATGGAGAGAAGAGGTTTTGCCTTTGCACCACTCTAATTACACAGCCTGACCTCCCACTGGTCGCCCTGCACAGGCCCGTCTGAGATCAATATTCATTCTTTTAGATCTGTCATCCGCTTTTGACGCTATCGACCACACACTGTCTCTCCTCCCTTTCTGATTTATTCATTTATTTAGCTCCCCCCGCACCCCCTTGACCCCTCAGGCTAGCTCGTGCACATTCACAGGGTCAGTCTATATAGGATGGTTAACCTGACATTATCCCTGTTTTTCTACATCTGTGTCTCTGTAAATGTACTAAGGGGTAGGGAGAACTGCCCTTGGTCAATTTCAATGGCGGTCGTTTTCTATGGTAATATTTTGTAAGCTTCCACTCAGTGTAAAGCGAGTGTATTGGGTTTTGGCCGGAGTTATTGCGGATAAGAGCCCAGGAGCTAATGAACTAAGCGAGGGCTGAGCCAAGGTCAAAGCCTTCATTTAGGAATATCCAATGGGTACCTGCCAATCTGTATAGACACATGTATGGTAATTGCCTCGTGCGCTCTAGAAGTTCACTCTCAGGATGTTGTGTTTCTCTATTTTGACTGGTATTACTCATAATCTCTTTTTTTGAGTTATGCTGATTTCCAAAAGAGGCTTTTAAAGGTCTTGGAAATTATACATGCGGTGGCCACTTTGAAATTGGCGTAATGATGAGGATAGCACAAAGGTACAGGACACAATCAAAGATACAAAGTGTAGAGAGTGCAGTGCTGTGCAAGGTCACATGCATTTGAATAAGGTACAGTTTATTAAGTAAAGTTTGTACTATAAGTAAATGTTTGTGTGTGCGTGTGTGTGTGTGTGTGTAAGATCATGTTCTTTCAGTGGGTAATGGTGAATATACATACGTGTAAATGCTAAATGTGGCATGATTGACAGAAGACGTGTATTAATGTGTCTTAGCAACCAAGAAGCAACGCCCTGGATGTTTTGTACACACAGAAATGTAAATATCTTGTTTTAGATATTTAGGTGTGTTGTAATGCAGTTCCCCTGGACCCGGAGCCTTCTCTAACCTGCATAGTGAATCCCCCTCTCTCTCTGTCCTCTCCTCTCCTGATGATGGGCCTCCAGGTAAGCCAACGTGTCAGGGTCATGACTGACAGCTGTCAATCAAACAGGTCTGCAAAATAAGAGACATGACTTTAAAAAACAAAACACTAAAAATTATTTATAGGGCACCAGAACAGGCAATATTTTTAAATGTATTTAAAATAGGTACACAAATAGGTTTAAAATCTAGCAATTTATCATAAAGGAGCCAACGATTTCTGCAGTACTGCAATACAGTGTTTTGTATCTAGAGCTAAATGTAAATACAGAAAAAAATGAGAAATGATATAGGGGAAAATTGATTTACAAATGCTTATTTACATGAAGGTGTATCAGTGACTTTAATATTGTACTAATTATCTGTGAGTCTGGTCTAAATATCACATAAAGAGATATTTACATTTATTTTCCTTTCTCTCAGTAAGTGTTTAATAAAACCTCATTTTCTATTATTTAAAGGAACGGTGTGTAAGAAATTCATATCAATAAATCATAAAATGACTCTGATATGTCACCAGACATTAGGAAATCATTTTCGTTTCAAATACTTAAATCATTCACAACAGTGGTCCGGCCAGAATATTTGCATTTAAAAAGTGGAGTTGCAGCCCTCAACTGATGTTTATGTTGTCATGTTTGTGTATTGGCCACCAGTTGTGTGATTGCAGTACCAGTTTTAACCACAAGTTTTGTGATTGCAGTACCAGTTTTGGCCACAATCCTACATACTGTTCCTTTAAAAAATCAGGTATACATCAGTAACATACAGCAAGACTGCAAGGCCCTACAGTGAACAATGAGACTTGGTCCCATTCATAACCAGCGACTGTAAGCCCGAATACTGTATTTTCCGGACTATAAGTCGCTCTTTTTCATAGTTTGGAACTTATAGTCAGGTGCGACCATACGTCAAAATTATTTCATATAAACCAAGAGAAACCATTCCTGTCTACAGCCACGAGAGTCCGTTCCCTTTCAGTCGGTCACTACGACGTCACGTCGTGACCGACGAATTGGGAACCGCTCCGCGGGTGACCTATCTACTTCGAGAAACTATAAAAACGCCAATGAACTTGGCATGCAGGTATTTGCATAATGCCGGTGCCGCCCCGCCAGGTGCGTATATAAGCCGCAGGTGCACAATACCAAATTAGCTTTTATTGCTTCGAAGCCGGCAGACATCTGCTCTCGAGAAGCTGTTTAAACTGATCTTCGTAGATCCTGTCTCTAAAGAGGGAAAAGAAAAATCTCAGCTTGCTGAAGTTGGTTGGGCAAAGACACCTCAGCGGAGGCTCGCAGTGTTTTCTCCACCCTTCTCTCTCTCTCTCTGTCTCTTTAATTTAGGACTTGAGTTCGAGTGAGTGCGTTTGCCTCTCCCTGTGTGTTTCACCAGCTCGCACAAAAGAGTGATTTCCCTAAAAGAGCAGCACGTTTGAGCTTTGTGTCTTTTTAAAGACAGCCACTCATTCGTGTCACGGTTGGGTGCGTCTTTTTAAAGATGGCATTCCGCCCGTGCTCCGTTTCTGGATGCGGTGTGTTCATCGCTCCCCGGGATGGCCACGAGCGCTGTGTTTCGTGTCTGGGGCTCCAGCACGCAGAGGCAGCGTTGCGTGATAGTTCATGCTCCATCTGCGAGGGCATGACTATGGCGGATTTGCGGAGACGGGTGTCGTTTCTCCGGGAACGGCCCCCGCCTTCCAAGCCTGGTGCTGCTAAGAGCGCAGTTACTAGGCTTGCGAAGGATGATCTCCGTATAACGGTGCTGGGTCGGTCTGCTGGTTCGTCCAGTGGCTCCCAGCGCTCTGATCCGTTGCCAGCGGAGGTCCCGATGGAGACGAGTGGCCCGTGTTCTACGGTGTCCTCGCGCTTTGTCGAGCCTCCACCGGAGACTTTGTCCACCGTAGCATCGGAGGGGGGGCTGTCAATCTCGGACGCCGATCCAGACCCACTCCCTCCTTCGGGAAGGGTTGCGAGCCCTGCGTTCGACCCCGAGATGGCAGCCATGCTCGCTCGGGCGGCGGCGGCGGTCGGCTTGGAGTGGACTGAACCTCCCCCACCCGAACCGTCCCGCCTCGACGATTGGTACTTCGGGGGTGCCAGGGCTTCCCAGCCCTCGCCCCCGGTGCCTTTCTTCCCCGAGGTGCATTAAGAGCTGACGCGGTCGTGGAAAACCCCGTATTCCTCCCGGAACCGGCCGTTTCAGCCTTCACCTCTCACCTCCCTCGAGGGTGGAGATGCCAGGGGGTACACTGGTATCCCGTCAGTGGAGCGGCCGGTCGCGATGCAGTTGTGTCCGGCCGGTGTCGCTTCCTCCTGGCGGGACCAGCCTACTCTCCCCTCACGGGCCTGTAAGCATTCGTCCGCTCTAACCGGCGCTGCTTACAAAGCCTGTGGGGAGGCAGCTTCAGCCCTGCATGCCATGGCATTGCTGCAGGTTCACCAGGCTAAGGCTCTGAGGGACCTGCACACGGGGGGTCACGATTCGGCGGAGTTCTCCGAGCTCCGTGCGGCTACTGACCTGGCGCTTCGTGCGACCAAGGTCACCGCACGTGCCGTCGGTCGTGCGATGTCCACCCTGGTGGTCCAGGAACGCCATCTCTGGCTGTGCCTGGCGGACATGAAGGATGCTGACAAAACCCGGCTCCTGAATGCTCCGGTTTCCCAGGCCGGCCTGTTCGGCGAGACGGTCGAGGAGTTTGCCCAGCAATTCTCCGCGGCCAAGAAGCAGACTGAGGCCATCGCTCAGATCATGCCACGTCGGAAGCGTCCTGCGCCTGCCCCGTCCACGTCGGCACCTCAGCCTGCTCCTCGCCGAGGGCGTCCTGCGGCGGCCGCCTCCGTTCCTCCCCGGGGCTCTTCTAAGAAGCGAGGAACCGGTCGTCAGCAGCCCGCCCCGCCCGCTCAGCCCGCTTCAAAGGGTGGAAAAAGAAAATCGAAGCGTCCCTGAGACGGGCGACCTAGAGATGGAGGGGATCGCTCTTCGGGAGATGGTGAAGGCACCACTCCCCCCACCGGAGGAGGGCCGGTTGGGGAATCTTTTGTTTCATTTTTCTGTTCCGCCGACTTTTCAGTCGGCACCCACAATTCCACAAAAAGAGCGAATTCCACTTCCATCTCTAGGTCTTCAGATGAGCGCCGGAGACACGAGCGGGCTCATAACCCCCCCTCGTTCTCCGACTCATCAGAGGAGTACGAGAGCAATGCACGGGCTCATAACCCCTCCGCGCTCTCTGTCTTCTCAGGGGAGAGAAGACAATCACGGGCTCATAACCCATCGTCTTCCTCCCCCTTCGCCAGAGGGTGCATCGAGTGGCGTGAGGTGTCTCCAGCAGAGCCTCCCTTACTCACCCACCCAGCAGCGGACTCAGGTGAGTGTTATCATGCACAACACTGCTGTCGGTGCGGCCAATACGCACACACCGGCGATCACCTCCGTTGCGCCCGCCGCGGGTACTCCGATCGTGCCTTTAGTCCCTCTCGCACGGTGTCTGGGGGCGTGGGAACAGCTTCCCAGCCCGTTGCGTTGGCTTTTACGCACGATTCGTCTCGGCTACGCGATCCAATTTGCCCGGCGTCCCCCCAAATTCTCCGGCGTTCGTTTCACTGCGGTGAGAGCTGCCGATGCGCACGTCCTCCGTGCGGAGATCGCTGTCCTACTGGCGAAGGACGCGATCGAGCCGGTCCCTCCAGCCGAGATGAGGTCGGGGTTTTACAGCCCTTACTTTATTGTACCCAAAAAAAGCGGCGGCTTGCGACCGATCCTGGACCTGCGTTCGCTGAACCGTGCACTTCACAGAGTGCCGTTCAAAATGCTGACGCCCAAACGCATATTTCCATGCATTCGTCCAAACGATTGGTTCGCATCCATCGACCTGAAGGACGCGTACTTCCACGTATCGATTCTCCCCCGGCACAGGCCGTTTCTCCGCTTTGCGTTCGAGGGGCAAGCATACCAGTACAAAGTCCTCCCATTCGGGCTCTCTCTGTCTCCCCGTGTATTCACCAAAGTAGTGGAGGGGGCTTTAAAACCCCTGAGAGAGAAAGGTGTGCGCATTCTCGCGTATTTAGACGATTGGCTCATAATAGCTCAAACTCGTCAGACGCTGTGCGATCACAGAGATTTAACTCTAAAACACCTCGCTCGTTTGGGTCTTCGGGTCAACTGGGAAAAGAGCAAGCTTTGCCCCGTGCAGAGAATCTCTTTTCTCGGGATGGAACTGGACTCGGTCGATTTGACAGCTCGTCTAACAGAAGCGCGTGTACAGTCGATTCTGACTTGCCTGAATACATTCAAGAGCAAGAGCGCGGTCCCGCTGAAACAATTTCAGAAGCTTTTGGGGCATATGGCAGCAGCCGCAGCTGTAACTCCGCTCGGACTGCTTCATATGCGACCGCTTCAGCATTGGCTTCACGATCGAGTCCCGAGGAGAGCGTGGCTGCGCGGCATTCACCGTGTTATCATTACACCTGCGTGTCGTCGCACTTTCACTCCGTGGTCAGACCGTGCGTTTCTCCGAGCCGGTGTGCCTCTGAGACAGGTCTCCAGGCATGCAATAGTATGCACAGATGCTTCGGACACGGGGTGGGGGGCCACGTACGATGGGCTTGCGGCTTCGGGGGTCTGGACGGCACCCCAGCTGCATTGGCACATAAATTGCCGAGAAATGTGGGCTGTATATCTTGCGCTCGTCCGTTTCAGCAACGAGTTACAGGGCAAAGATGTATTAGTTCGCACAGACAACACTGCGACTGTGGCGTACATCAATCGTCAAGGCGGTTTACGCTCGCGTCACCTGTCGCATCTCGCCCGTCATCTCCTCACTTGGAGTCAGAAGAATTTGAGGTCTCTTCGTGCCATTTACATCCCGGGCACGCTCAATGTAGAGGCGGATGCGCTCTCTCGGGCTGCGCGTCCCGGCGAATGGCGACTCCACCCCATTGCGGTTCAGCAGATTTGGAGACGTTTCGGCAAAGCGCAGATAGATCTGTTTGCTTCTCCAGAGACGTCCCATTGTCGCCTGTTCTATTCACTAGCCGACGACTCGCTCGGCGTGGATGCATTGGCACACAGCTGGCCGCGAAACATGCGCAAATACGCGTTCCCTCCGGTGAGCCTCATTGCGCAAACCCTATGCAAAATCCGGGAGGACGAGGAGAGCGTGCTGTTGGTGGCACCGTATTGGACAACCAGGAGTTGGTTTCCAGAACTCTCTCTCCTCGCGACAGCCCCTCCTTGGAAGATTCCCCTGAGGAAGGACCTTCTTTCTCAACAAGAGGGCACATTATGGCACCCGCGCCCCGACCTGTGGAACCTCCATGTGTGGTCTCTGGACGGGGCACGGAGGATATGAGTGATTTACCGCAAGAGGTATCTAACACTATTGCTGCGGCGCGAGCGCCGTCTACGAGACAGGCTTACGCGCTTAAATGGAACCTGTTTGTCGACTGGTGTTCTTCCCAAAGTGAAAAACCCCCGAGAATGCCCGATTAGTGTTGTGCTTTTATATCTCCAGCGTCGTTTGGAGAATAGGCTGTCACCATCCACTATTAAGGTCGATATCGCTGCGATATCAGCTCACCATTCACCCGTAAACGGTAGAACAGTGGGTCAGCACGACCTGGTCATTAGATTTCTCAGAGGCGCTCGAAGACTGAATCCTTCGCGTCCTCCCTCTATTCCTCCTTGGGACCTGTCCTTGGTGCTGAAATCACTCCAGGAAGCCCCATTTGAGCCTCTGCATAGTGTGAGTGTTAAATTTCTTACTATGAAAACATTAACTCTCCTTGCTTTGGCTTCTGTTAAGAGGATAGGGGATATTCATGCATTTTCGGTCGATGAATCGTGCCTTCAGTTCGGGCCGGCTGCATCCAGCGTAACACTGAGACCCCGGCCTGGCTTTGTGCCCAAAGTTCCCACCACTCCTTTCAGAGATTAAGTGGTGAACCTCCAAGCGCTGCCTTTGGAGGAGGCAGACCCAGCCATGGCTTTGTTATGCCCTGTTCGTGCACTACGTGTGTATATAGACAGGACGCAAAGTTTTAGGACCTCAGATCAGCTCTTTGTTTGTTACGGTGGTCAGCAGAAAGGAAAAGCTGTCACCAAGCAGAGGATGTCCCATTGGATTGTGGATACTATAGCCCTTGCATATCAAAAGCAGAATGTGCCTTGTCCGTTTAATTTACGTGCCCACTCTACACGCAGTGTGGCATCATCTTGGGCACTGGCTCGCGGTTCCTCGCTAACAGATATTTGTAGAGCTGCAGGCTGGGCGACACCTAATACGTTCACAAGATTCTATAGTGTTCGTGTCGAACCGGTTTCCACTCGGGTTCTTTCTACTAACTAGTTAAGAATGCCGAGGGTCGGCTCGTGTGTCGGCTTGGAGCCTCTATTTTGGTGCTGTACATTTGCACCAATATGGAAGGCCATCGGGGCAAAAACGTCTAAAAAACTGTTTTTGCCTCTCCTCCACCGCCCTGATAGCTGGTGTTGCGGAGCATCCACTGTCAACCTATCACTGATGTATTCTCTGTAAACCTGTGTAGGCTAGGCGTCCACATTTGTCCCCTACGTGGGGTTCATTTGTGTGTATACTCCGTGGGGTACTAATCCTCCACGTTTTCCTTAGCAGAGCCTGCTCTGCATCTCTCTGCATACTATGTTTTGTTCAGAGACTTTATGAGCAACCTATCGGTTGTTTCATATTTTTATGTCATCCATTCAACCTTCTTAGGGGATGGCTTCCGCAGTGTTCTAGCTCCGCTCAGTTTAGACGCTTCCCCAGTTCGCTGCTTCACTATCGTGGGTTAAGGAACAGGTAGTGACCGGCCTTCTGCATTTCGCCTTAGGTTCCGCCCCCTATGTGGAGGGCGGAGGGCTTTTACAGACACTGGAAGGGTTCAGCTGCAGTGGCGTTTTGGTAGGGATTCCCAATTCGTCGGTCACGACGTGACGTCGTAGTGACCGACTGAAAGGGAACGTCTCGGTTACGTATGTAACCCTCGTTCCCTGAAGGAAGGGAACGGAGACGTCACGTCCCGTCGCCACAGTTTGCTGTTCCATTGCTGTTTTTCAGGCCGGGCACTGTTGCTCGGCTTCTCAGCAATAATATAGCTAATTTGGTATTGTGCACCTGCGGCTTATATACGCACCTGGCGGGGCGGCGCCGGCATTATGCAAATACCTGCATGCCAAGTTCATTGGCGTTTTTATAGTTTCTCGAAGTAGATAGGTCACCTGCGGAGCGGTTCCCAATTCGTCGGTCACGACGTGACGTCTCCGTTCCCTTCCTTCAGGGAACGAGGGTTACATACGTAACCGAGACGTTTTATGCTACTCCTGTATTGATGTAATTCAATGGATTCAGTGATGCGGAATGACTTTGGGACCTTTTTGAACTTGATTTGGCTTGTCGCGTTAATTTAGCCTGTTCAGCCTCCCAGGTGTGTTCTGTATGCTATTGTGTATCATGTAAATAACTGTTAATGTTACTTTAACATGTACGGAGATCTATTCAGCCTGCTGTTCTGTGCTATTGTTTAGTTGAATAACTTGCCTTTCCAGATTAAACGTCTGTTCTTCGACTTGGATTTTGTGACATTTTCTAAATAAACGTGGGACTTATATATTCAATACAAATTTTTGACTGAATCGATTTATACTGCAGAGCGACTTGCAATTTGGCCAACAACTTTTTCTTTATTTCACTTTCTTTGCTATTTTCTGCTCATCTTAAAAGATGCAAGTCATGTATTATGTATCTGATGGTCTACTCTGTAAAAAATCTTACAGTAGTTGCTTTAAATCTTTAAGTATAATCAACTTATTTTTACAAATCACTTGTAATAAGCTGAAATGACTTTAAGTTATTATACTTAACGTGCACCTATTTAATTGCTAAAAAACGTTATTTTGTGTATTTGGTATAATACAATGTGTTCACGTGGTTTATTGTTAAAAAACACATTATTTTCGACAAACCGTTCATTTTTGTACATCTCCAGATTTCACTCTCTTCCTGAAATGCACGGATTTGAAATGCTCTGTGTCCATGATTGCCCAGCTAATCTGTACGTTGTGATTGGCCTGAATACCACTGAGGTCAGCCAGAAATGCGACGCTCCTTACCATGTTTGAAAGATTCGGTCACAATGCACTGCTAACAGGAGTTTACTTAAAAGCTGTGAGTCCAAGCGGGAGGAATTATGATAATGTCAGTCTTGAACCCCATTCACACAGACCTTTGGTCCCAGAAAATACCCGTAAAATTGCCAGACAAGCGTCTGTGTGAACACAAACTCGTCCCATATATCTTCTGGGATCGTTGCTGGAAAGAGGACCTAGTCAGATATACGGAAAACCCTCTGTGTGAACAAGAAGCCGAAACAATGCCGTAATGGGCATGTCGTAGTGAGGAAGCGAGCGTCATCACAACAAAAGTTATGGTTCAGCTCCTTAAAACAAGAATTAACATGCATATAAACATTCACCACAAGAAATGTTGCAAACATTTGAAGCAGTTATCAGGAAATGATAAATGAGACGCATAAACAATGAAGCACGTGCCGTAGTGAGGACGCGCGTGTCATGGCAACATAAAGTTGGTTCAACTCTTTAAAATGAGGGATTTACAACATTCACGACGAGAAATGTCAGCAAACTGGACTGAAGCAGATATCAGGTAAGTTAGCTCGTTACTTACTGCGTTGAAAAGGAGATCATTCAGCAGCATAAAAGAATATTGCGTCAAGTGCTCATTTGAGCTATAATATACGAAAATACCTGTGCGTCATCCCAACAAGATATATCGTTCAGCTCCTCAAAATGCGTGTTTTAAATGCATATAAACAATCACGATGAGAAATGTCTGAAAACTGGATTAAAGCAGAGATCGGGGACCTCGTCAAATATCCATTTTGAAGTTGAGATCATTCACCAGCATAGAACTGTGCGTTCACGCGCTCCTTTATAGTCTTATAATAAACAAAAATGCACGCAAGTGGAGAGAGAAATAATAAATTATTTGCAAACTTTAGACGCTGCATAGAAGAGAGGGCAGGACTTTCAACAGGTCACGTGTCTTACCGGGAACATCAGATGCCGGCTAATCATGGCAGTGTGAATGAACAAAAAAATCAAATGATTCCAGAAAAATCCAGGATGCATTTTCCGTGTATTTTCTGGAATGTCTGTGTGAAAAGGGCTTTGTATTCATCACCAATCCCAGGATGTAAACTGAGATTTACGTTGGAGACGTATCATTGTTTACTTTGGGGTTTGTACCTTTTGCATATTGTTAACATTTACTAATACACACTTACACAACGAAGGAAATGTAGAAACGTGAATCGGACAATAGGTGCTCTTTAAAAATTGAAGGCAAACAGGATTGTTTTACAGTGTACAGTAAATGTTTATACTCCCTGGAAATCAAACCCTATTAGCGCTGCAAATACAATGTTCTACCAATTGAGCATACTGTATATTAAATATTTAAATGAAATGATAAAGCAGGTGATTCAACAGCAAGGTTTTACACTCTAGAATGAAGAAGTGTGCACAAAAATAAACAATGTACATTCGAGTGGTTTGTTACCAGAAGGCATACAGTATACTTTTATGCTGCCACAGTAAAGCCAGTTAGATACGGTTTCTGTCCCACTTTTGCTTTGCTTTCTGTAAACTGAGGTGCTAAAGACACAGGAAAAGATTTTGCACAAGAGAGCCATGTCAATCACTTAATTTACTGGGACCCTCATTTCATTCTGGCCCCTGGCATGTTTGATTGTTTTTTAGGAGCTGGGGGGTTATAAAAGCACGGAGGAGGAAAGGTGTGGAGCGTTGAATTTCCAAAGTCAATACACCTTACAAATTACCTTGGCAAAAAAATAAAATAAATAAATCAATGTGTGTAGGGGGGTGGTCAGGGACGCAGAAGGGTGGAGGGATGGGACGAGCGCAGGGCTGGCTGGAGGGGTTTACAAAAATCAATAGACAAACAAGCAATAGAAAGGGAAGCAGGAAAAAAATAAGCATTTAAAGAAATCCTGCTTCTTTTGACGGCTACAAAGATGAGGCCGTACGTGCGTGTGGGAGGAGCTGTGGGTACGAGGGCAAAATCGCTCGAGGGAGATTTGGTTGAGGCAGTCGACCCACAATGCCCTGCAGCCTGCTAGGGTTGAGTGACCATATTAACGTCAACAGGCAAACAAGGTAAACCTGGGGGGTTAACGCAAGGAATCATGGGATGCCCCTTTTTTCACCAGTTCGTTCCTAGGCATCAGACAGGTTGTGGTGGTCAATTGCTAAAGAGCAAGACCAAAGTATTACTAATAGTCTGGTTTAATGTTTCAAGTGGTAAACTGGAGCGCAGGGTTGTGTGGTCGGCACTAAGGTAAACAGGTCAATAGTATTGATCTTGCTTCTCTCGCACTCCAGCCAGGGCCAGCAACATGTAATGCATTTCAAGCTCCTGTTCTGCATTGCACCTCAACAGCAGTATAAGACTCAATGAGGGTGCGTATGTGTGGCTGTGTAGGCGTTTGCTCCTATGTTGAGGTTGTAATTGCAAGACTCCTTGACTGGGAGCATTTGATTTTGAAAATCTATTGAACAAATTCACAATTCAGCAAACATGTAGACAGTATTTGTGTTCTAAGCACTACGATCCCATCTGTCTTATGAATTTTGCTTTTAAAGCTACATCTTTCTTATTTAAGTTATTCTTTAACTATGATAATATTTTTCAGTTTATTGCATTTGGGTACTATCAAAATTAAACACTCTCAAGTCAATTTGAATGTATTTTACAAGGTGGCTAATTAGTGTTACCTTTGTATGTTTTCGTACAATTTGCTTTCACCTTTTTGCTTTTGACACTGAGGTTTAGGGGAGGGGGCTTCATTATTGTTTTTATGATAATTATATTTGTACGATTGACTTTGTACAAATTCATACAAATTATTCTACAAATGATTTACTAGGGTTGTAAATCGGACAGTTCATTGAGATTTTTATTTTATTTCATTTATTTATTTATTTAAATATGGACATAGCAATAACATTGGACGAACCAGATGCATTGTTTAAAGTGTCATAGCACATGTGCTAATTTCAACACCTGTCCATATGAGGCTTTTACAATAGAAAAAAAACATTCGGTACAAAATCGATTTTCTTCGCCAGCGATGCGATTTTTGGTGATACATAAAACACTTCTTCGATGCGATTATGATTTGATCCGATTCCATTAATTTATCAATATTTTTATATTACGTGCCTGGTTAAGCAGTTACATTTTTACAATCTCTGTTCCAGTTGGAACAGTTACAACAACAAACTAACAAAAATACACTTGTTTTAAATAATGAACAATTAATAATCAAGGGCAAAATGTCACATAAAACCAGGCTTATTATGGCAACAGTCAAAGTCTTTCATATTTTTCCAAAATTTGCCGTTTTGTTGCTGCATTCACTTGCTGACGCTAGCAGATGAAAAAAAGTGCGCTTTGGCAGAAATGCATAGATGGACATTACAGCAAGGAATAAGGATGTGGAGAGTGTCAAAATAAAGGTACCTCAAATCGATTTTTTACATGTGGCATTGATGCATCGTATCATTAGAAATAAAATCGATGTATCGAGCCATATACCAATGTATTGTTACACCCCTATGATTTACATTTATTTACAATGTATGTAATTTTGTTTAAGCTATATTTTTTATTCTAAATAAAAGTATGTTTATTTTAAATTGATATAAAAAAAAATTTGCATAAATCTTAGAATAGATTATTTCACTCTTTGTTTATACTATTATAGTTTATTAAATAATTTATTTTATGATGGATTTTCGTAGGTAAATTCATTCAATTTACTTAATAAAAATGTTTAGAAAGTAGAAAGTAAATTTAGTTTGACTGTTGTCCCATGCACTGAAAAAATTCAGTTAACTCAAATTTTTAAGGTAAGTGGTTGCAATCAATTTGTTTAAGTTATATTTAAACAAAAAATAGAAAAATTAAATAAAATATGTAGCTTAAATAAATTGATTGCAACCACTTAACTTAAAAAAAAAAACATTCAGTGTATGGGACAGGTTAGGGTTAAACTAAATTTTACTTTCTACTATGTATAAATTCTTATTAAATTATTTTTTATACCATTAAAGCAACAAACTAAAATAAATATGTTGTAAAAAAGTGTCAATACATCTGTATAAATAAATAAATAAATATGATTGTGAAATTACAAATTATGATGTACACATAAAAAATGTGCAAAATGATCAATGTATCTTCAGGCAGAGTAGTCCATTATATATCGGATCAGAAAAACACAAAAACTTTGCTTTAATAACAGAAAATGTGATGTTAGTGGAATTTCATCAAAGTCAAGAAATTAGTAAGTGGACCTTAAAGTAAAAAGAAAGGTGCGTGGAGCAGGAATTGTAATGAAATAATGAATCAAATCTCTGTGGCGTTCATAGCAGGGTCCGTGCCAAATCCACTGCATGTGAGAAATAGATTAACTCTCTATTTACACCCTCTCCTGGCAGCGGAGGCTAGTGTGGCCAGCCAGCTGATGACAAGGGGAACCCCACCTCTCCAGAGCCCATTAAGACACTCAACAGAGTGTGTAACCCTCATTATTGCATCACAACACAGTGAACGCCTGGGCAAATTATGGCTGGCTGAGGAGATTGGGTATTTCCTTAATTTAAACAATAACTCACTGCCCTAGTGTTGGACCTCCCATTGACGTATGGCTCTTTTATTTAATGTGTTAATTATTTCAGCTTGATCTGTAATTCCCAGTGCAAGAATTTACTGAGGCAGAGATAGAAGAGAGAGAGAGAGAGAGAGAGAGAGAGAGAGAGAGAGAGAGAGAGAGAGAGAGAGAGAGAGAGAGAGAGAGAGAGAGAGAGAGAGATAATATAACACAAAAACCTAGGGGAGAGATATGTTTAATTTGCTGCTCATCAAAAACATTGCCCCACTCGGTCGTTTTATTGATTTACACCCCGACTCATCTTTCCATGGATTTACTTATTTTTTTATTCCAACTAATTCAATTAAAAACCTTTTTACACATGCAGTAGGTGATGTAAATCCCATGGCAATATTTCATGTTACTTTTTCGCACACTTACATTCTCGCTCTTGGAAACGAACACATGCCTGGACACAGTCTCACATTTACACACACACACACACACACATATAAAACTGCAATGGTGATTCACAAGTGAAAATGAATCTGCTTCTCATCCGAGTGCCACAAAAGCTGATTTGCTTATTATATTTCAGTCACACCCGAAAAGCGTTGCCCCGTAAAGTGATGCAAAACACCGTTCCAGCTAACCATATGCTACGCTTATACGCTCACTGTTCAATCTCCAATCACGCTCGATGTCAACTCGTGCCCATTCAGCGAGGCATTTAAGCATTGCTAAGACCCGAACGAGAGCTTTAAATAAGTACTATCAGCGCTAAGGGGAAAGAAGTGCGGCAAACAGAGCATTGAGTCGGCTATGCCAGCACAAACATTCTGGCTAATACACATGAACATTCTTCGACACAAACACGGTCGAGAGAGCAAATGTGCTTTCTCCCTCTCCCGCACATCCTCACTTGTGTATATGTGTGTGTGTGTTTGGTGAGGAATAGACTGAAGTTAGCTGTGCTTGCCCTGGGGAGGACTTGTGGCCGTGGCTGTGTGACAGACTGTTGGCAGATCAGGATCCTGTCAGCCATGCAGGCCCCGGTTAAACAAGCCACACTTATGAGCCAGAAAAATAATTGGAGGCTGCCGCCCGCAATATGCTGCCCCTACTTCCTGTCCATCCGGGTGGCTTCAATAGTGTCAGCTCCGATTAGGGCGTGGAGGGCAGTGTAGTACACGCTCTTTTCACACTGTCTATCTAATTCTTTCTCTTCCTCTCTCTCGCTCTCTCTCTGGTTCATGAGAACTGCTGTAGGACGAAATGCTGGCCTATACTCACCCTGCCGCACGTCTCTTCCCGAGAGGCCTGCGAAAATTCAGAGACCGGAGGAAAAGGAGGAGGAGGAAGATGGGCTTTTTTCAGTTGTCAGTGTCTCATGTGAGCAAGGCAAAGTCTGGCTGATTCTGTTGATGTTGTCGTCATGTGTGTATGTGTGGGACAGTGAGCTGTGCTGAGAGGGACAGGGGTTGAGGATGTCACAGAAAAGCTTATAAGGACCACAGCCTCTGATCTGACAGGTCAGCGGGGGCCATGAGAGATACACCACCGACCGTACACACACCACACGGCCATTATCCCCCCTGAGACTGCAGGATCACTGACCTGCTGACACTGGATCAGCCTAACTAACACACCGAGGGCTGCCTCCACTGCCCAGTGTACTGTCAGCAAGGCGCTTCACGGACACATGAAGCACAGCCGTGTAATCTCATCCTGCGGCAACACGTTACACGGCAAATATGTCATACTGTTTGGACAAGGTTTTAACATCAACACACATGGCACAGATAGCCACCAATGCCCACCCTAAAACAGCAAGACCACAGCGAAGAAATGCATCCCTGATGGTGTTTGAGAAATTCTTTGATTTTCTTCCTTGTCCAGTCAACAGTTCTTATATATAGAGAGTTCCTTCTTACAGAGATTTGGAAGTAGACAGAGAACTAATTATAAGTTCAATGCACAAAACATTTAGATTTACACATAAAGGACTTTATTGCTGTCAATGGTGGGATATGAGAGGAGGCAGGAGGTGATGGGGGTGAGTAAATTATCAGAATTTTACGGAAAGTGGAGCATTCCTTTAAGGTTAGGTTGAGCAGTAGGGTTAAAGCGTTGGTATAGGCGTTAATACGTACAAGACATTCATGAGCATGAAAGGAGCTCTGACGTAATCTTTTGGAACATTTGTAAGCATGAAGCCTATCTTTCACACAAGGTGCTGAAAGCATTCTTTAGAAATGTTGCTCATATTGATAGGATAGCATCTTGCAGTTGATGGAGATTTGTGGGAAGCACATCCAGGGCATGAAGCTCCCCTTCCACCACATCCCAAAGATGCTCTATTGGGTTGAGATCTGGTGACTGTGGGGGCCATTTTAGGACAGTGAACTCATTGTCATGTTCAAGAAACCAATTTGAAATGATTCAAGCTTTGTGACATGGTGCATTATCCTGCTGGAAGTAGCCATCAGAGGATGGGTACATGGTGGTCATAAAGGGATGGACGTGGTCAGAAACAATGCTCAGGTAGGCTGTGACATTTAAACGATGCCCAATTGGCACTAAGGGGCCTAAAATGTGCCTAGAAAAGATCCCCCACACCATTACACCACCACCACCAGCCTGCACAGTGGTAACAAGGCATAATGGATCCATGTTCTCATTCTGTTCACGACAAATTCTGACTCTACCATCTGAATGTCTCAACAGAAATCGAGACTCATAAGACCAGGCAACATTTTTCTTGTCTTCAACTGTCCAATTTTGGTGAGCCTTTGCAAATTCTAGCCTCTTTTTCCTATTTGTAGTGAAGATGAGTGGTACCTTGTGGGGTCTTCTGCTGTTGTAGCCCATCCGCCTTAAGGTTGTGCGTGTTGTTGTGGCTTCACAGGACTGCCGCATACTGGATGTTTTCCCTTTAAACACCATTCTTTGTAAATCCTAGAAATGGTTGTGCGTGAAAATCCCAGTAACTGAGCAGATTGTAAAATACTCAGACCGGCCCGTCTGGCACCAACAACCATGCCACGCTCAAAATTGCTTAAATCACCTTTCTTTCCCATTCTGACATACAGTTTGGAGTTTAGGAGATTGTCTTGACCAGGACCACACCCCTAAATGCATTGAAGCAACTGTCATGTCATGTGTTCCTAATAATCCTTCAGGTGAGTGTATTATGCTCGCTTCACATCAGTGCACACGCACCAATGAGTACTTGCAGACTGGAGCAGAGCGAGAAGGTCAGCCTATGTGCTGGGACTAAGCCGCACAATAGTCTCCGACCCTGCCTGTTCTTTACGAAACTATAAAATGAGTCTATTGACCAAAAAGGTTCTGCAACCGTCACAAAGCACCCATATCTGGTGCAATCCCTAACCGTTTCTGTCTGGAGTGCAGCGGATACCCTAAATCAGTGAATGAGGCAACTTCTTCCTCCCCATACGCAGATCTCTAGCTCAGTCTGTATCTCTGAGGAGCTCATGTAATGCTGGCTGGAGACGCCACACAAGGTGACATTGCGCGTACCTGCGGTCTCAGTGGACGCGGGGCATCCGTCCGTTCGTGGCCAGTGTGCAAATAAATAATGCAATGTACACCTAATGCAGTGGTCCCACACGCAGGATCCTGCCGTCGCCTGCAGCTGCCTTTGGGGTGGAAAATAATTACAATGCAGAGAGGGAGAACAGGCCTCCCATACACAGTGTAATGGGCCAAAATAAGGGGATGGAATGAGGCTGCCCTCTACGCTTCAGTGACTCTTAAACAACCACACACACACACAACCCAGGTGAAAGTTACTGCCAGCAAATTGCCTTTGCATATCACCATTCAACACTGAAAAGGTTTCCATTTAGGAGGAAGTATAGGAGTCACTTATAATGGAGGAATGAATACACAAACAAGTAAACAGAGACTGGGAATGAGTAAATAAACCTGCGGAGTGGCGAGATGGAACCGTCTCGTTGTCAAATAAGTTTGCTGTTTACCTTGTTTGTTTCTTACTGGTAATTATGCATTGCATTATGAATCATCCAGCATTCATAACAAATACTTCTTTTAATGCGGTAAACATTTCCATGTGTTCTAATCACGCTTAAGAGGAAGATTCAACATTGCGGTATAAGCTTCAAGTACTGTACCGTTTCAATGCTAACAACTCTCGGAGTATGGACTATGGACTATCAGGTTAATTGGTAATAGAGTACCAGACTCATTAAGTCTTTACTTAATAAAGTTTGGTCATTAATATTTAATTTGCATATTTAGTGGAACATTTTGGTGTCAGATTCAGTTATGCCTGGAGATTCTGTACACATTGTATACACATTGAAAAGCCTAATGTAATCCAATACACACAGTAAGAAATAAAGGCGGTCGATGCAGTACTGTTTGAAATGAGATCAAGGTGTTTACATAGGCTCTCTGAAACCTCAGTCTGGGCTGAGATGTAAGCCACTGTACCCATAACTCAGATACAGAGTAGCAGACTGTGATGTGTCCCATTTCATTTTCATTCATATGCTTGGCCCATGCTTCATATTTAAAAATTCCCCATTTTAAATTTCTCTTTAATATCTCAATTGTTTCTCAGGCAGTAATTATGTAGGGAGCAAAAGTCAATAATATAAAAAATTTCAATATCCAAAACGTTTCTTAGACCATACAATGTAAATGCAAAAAAAAAGAAACTACATGTTTTTTTTCTGGTAACCTTGTCATTGGATTATTGACATTTTCTCTCCTTTTCTTAATTTCACATTTACTAAATTGTAATTTAAGAAATGAAAATTTAAACAAATTATTTAAATAAATGTAATAAATTGTTAAATAAACTGGCATATTTTTAGCCTGTATTTCATCTGTTTTACATTAATATATGTATTACACATTGACGTGATACATGGCTTTCTATCTCACATTCTGTGGCCAAAATACAGTACCAAATAATAGCCAAGATACATTAAATACATCATAGCAAAATAAATGCATGTGACTGTCGTTTTGTTAGTACTGCGATACATTGAATAGTCTTAACACTGTTACACTTAACACTGTTTTAAAAGAGTAATCGGGATCAATTACAATACTGACGGTCCGTGGACAATTCTATGTGCACTTATTACTATCATTATGGTAAAATGTCACTGAAAGAGCGTACATCATACCCCCGCTACTGTACAACCCACAGCAAACAGAAAGATACAAAAAAGAAAATCGTCTAGTTTTCATTTGTTTAAATTTTCATTTCTTAAATTACAATTTAGTAAAAGTAAAATTAAGACAAGGAGAGAAAATGACAATACTTCAACGATGAGGTAATGTAAAATGTAAAAATTAACGTTTAGTTTCTTTTTTTTTTTGCATTTACATTGTATGGTGTGAACATTGAATTGTGAAGAGTTACACGGACCGATTTCAACTATAGTCTACTAATTTTTAAAGAAACAAATGTGATACTTAAAAGAAACACAACTACGAAATCCGGTAAATCTGCTAAACTATGATAGAGCAACCTCATTGCAATTTTTCTCTTTACAACGGCTTCCAATGTGAATCCAATCAGACTTATTCGAAATGAACTGAATTATATCCATCTTGCAATTCTGCAAGCAAAATACTAATAAAAACTTGTATTTTACCAACTTCCTTCCAACATATGCAGTATTTACACAAAGTTACTTCTATAGTACATCAAATGCAGCAGTTATGAAATAAGATTTCTGACCTACAATGTCCCAGATTTATTTTAAAAACCGTCACTACATTGTAAAGTTCAATTCTTCTTTCATTCTTTTCCTTAGTGGTTTCTCAAGGGCAAGAGAGAGTTTCTTATCCCACAAGACGTACGCTTGAGCCCAGGCTGGCTCTTTAACTTCACCCCACTCTTTCCATTGGGCTTGAGAGATCCAGACCGAGTTGTACTCACATTAGCTGCCAGCGTTTGCCTACCTCCCCCTGGGTGACCACTGCTCTGGGGTCCTATACACTTCCTTTTGAAGCTCTAAAGACTTTTGGCAGAGACATTGGATGCCCTTGAGGGGCCCCTCCCCACTGTGACCCTTACAGGGTTTCCGGTCCCCAAAGTTATTTTCGGCTCTTATCGCTGTCCTGGGCAATACTACGGGAAAGGATACATGAAGGTTAGAATTCTACAAAAGAAGCACTAAATTTTGCTTTCGCAAACCAAATAAGGTTTAAAATGGTACCATAGTGTGAGAATGAGGACAGAGGACAGACATGTTGGGTGAATCTTTGATCTGCTGTTTAAAAAAGCAAAGTGAATGCTTCAGAAGCAAGCAAAGCTTTGCATGTACTAAGTCCTCACTGAAATTGAACATCAGAAGTGCATGTAAACCTAATTGCGAGGCATAATAACAACATTCCCTCTACTGACAGTAGCATTTTATTCAACCTTCCCTTTTGATCAACATTCTCCTATGCTTTTGAATTAGTTGCATTTTCTTATGTCTTGTACCCTAGATCAATATAAATTTATATAACACTTCACACTGCACATCGCTTAAGAATTCATTAGCAGCTATTTTGTGAATAACAGCGTTACACATAAAGCTCAAAAATAAATCATACATCATTAGGTTTTCAAGCCGCGCACCGCAGCATTCACAGAAACACAGACACCGCTGTCAGAAACAAGCGTGGAAGTTGGAACACACATTTGACCTGGCAGTCTTTTCCACTGTCGTACCTCTATTTTCTTGTCATTATCATCTGATGAGGACTACAACTATGTGTGTGCGTGTTTGTGTAGAAACGTCACTGTCTTTCTGGCACTCGCAGAGTAGATTCATGCCCACAGGCAAGTGCCTTTGAATAACGCTAGGTTAAGACATAATCATCTACACGAAGGAGAAGATTCTCTTTGACCCTTGTCACCTTGCCACCTCATTCACCAGAGCTGGCGGGCCAGGAAAGAGGAAAAGCTAATTGCAGAGGGTGAACCTAGAGGCAATAGCAGAGAAAGAGAGGGGGGAGACCCGACTGCTTTGATGCTAAATGAGGAGGTCTTGTACAGCTCCAGATACCAGGAGACAGAGAAAAATGTTTTAGTCAGCTGACACCTGAGTTATTGGGCACTCTTACATCTAAGCGGAAGGTTCTTGAATAAAGTCGTAAGACATCTTAGACATTTTTTGCACTTTTATACATCTATCTCTGCTTCTCTATCACACACACACACACACACACAGAGAAGCACATTACAATAAAAACTGAGTTTGAATTTACTCTGTGTGAGCTTTACGTTCATCTTTATGTACACTATATGGACAAAAGTTTTGTGATGCCAACTTTTAATGAACAGGTTTGACTACTTTAGTCATTTCATTAAGCATATAATGCTATTCTAGAGAATTGTGGGCTTCTAATATTATAGCAACAGTTTGGGCAGAGCACCTTTTTAATTCCAACATGCCAATGCCCCTATGTACAAAGCAAGGTTATAAAAGAAATGATTGATTCAATCTGGTGTGGAAGAACTTGAATAGTCTGCATAAAGCCCAGACCTGAACCCACTGTTATGATTTGGTGGTTCTGAACCAAACACTCATCACCCAAACCCATCATTGATTTGTACACAGAGGCACAGTCATTTCAGCACAGAAAATGGAACCAACAAAGATGGAACCAAAATTCTTTAAGATGGTATTGTATGGTATAGCATTAATATTTATTTGGATTGTAATAACTGGAATAGATAAACATGTTTATGTATTCTTAACGCCATTTCAGCATCTGTGGCAGGGTTCCCCAAATCTTACCCTGGAGGGCCGGAGCACTACAGAGTTTAGGTCCAACCCTAAACAAACTTACCCACCTGTGATTTTCTAGTGATCATGAAGACCTTGATTAGCTTGCTCATGTGTGTTTGATCAGGGTTGGAGCTAAACTCTGCAGTGCTCCGGCCCTCCAGCACTCTAAAAACAAACGGTGCTATATAGCACCAAAAGTGGTTCTTTGCTCGTAATCATAGAAGAACCGTTTTTAGTGCCATATAGCACCGGTGAAGCACCAGTGAAGCACCTGTGTAGAACCATATAGTGCTATGTAGAACCATATGTGGTGCTATATGGCCCCTATTTGGTTCTACACAGGTGCTTCACAGGTGCTTCACCGGTGCTTTATGGCACTAAAAACGGTTTTTCTATGATTACGAGTGACTCATTTAGACAGCGCGAGTGACATTTACTGTCAACCCATTCTCACCAAATGCATACAAATAACACGCAGTGTGATTATCGTGCAACAGATAAGCCAGTCCTTCCCATTCACTTATATGGCGCATCTTTTCGTGCCGTTTAATTTATTGGTTTATGATTTGTTTTTTTGTTTTTAAACAATTTTTGCTTGGGTTTAGGGTTAGATTTAGGTTTTGCTTTAGGATGTCATTTAATATATAGGTTTCTCCATGTTTTGTCTATTTTTAAATGAGGGTCGGGTAACACTTTATTTCGATAGTCCACTTTAAACATTTTACTAATTATAAGTAACTTTGCAACTACTTATCAACTACCAATCTTTAGAGAATTAGTAGACTGTCTGCTTAATATCTACTAACACTTTACTGTAGTGATATCTCAACAGACAATCAACATTCTATAAGTATCTTTGCAGGTGCATGTCAACTTATTCGACTAACCCAAACCTCTTCCCTAACCCCAAACCTTACAGTCTACTAATACTCTAAGGACAGTTAGTTGATGTATAGTTGCAATTTATTAACAGTTAGTTGACATGTAGTTGCAAAGTTATTTATAGTTAGTAGAATGTCTAAAGTGGACTATCAAAATAAAGTGTAACCCAAAACCCAAGTGACATTGATAAAAAAACAGAAAACAAATGAGAACCCAATATATAAAACAACATGAAAAGATGCGCCATGTTAGTGAACGGGAAGGACTGGTCTATCATATCCTCGCAAAATTGGAATTTGGCGTATCTATTGCGTGATAGTCACACTGCATGTTATTTGTAAGCATTTTGGTGAGAATGGGCTGTTGCTTTCTAAGGCTGCATCTCAATTTATCCAACAATGGGCTAAGGGTGAAAAGAAATTGCGCGTTGCATTTATCGCACATTAATAAAATTAGTTGTGTTTCAATGAATTTGCATTCAGTTTAATAAAATACATTAATTTAACACCCCTATATATATATATAACACTGCATTAAAGCAATACATTCAAATCACTATGTTTGTTACCTCAGAATCGAACCCATGACTTTTGCACTGCTAATGCAATGATCTAACAACTGAGCTTAATGAACATAGAACAAATATCGCATGCTTTCTAACAACATTTACAGTCCACTTTATTAGCAGGTGTGGAAAAAGTTAATTTCAGCCCCTGCATACACACAAACTCACTATCACAAAGAATTTTTCCTAACCGCTGTCCCACTTTTACAGTTCCTCCTAGAGTCTTTTTCTCCACACAGCCTGTGGTCCACTAACCTACTTTAGAACCACGTCAACACCTCTCAAGTGTTCCCGTCTCGACTGTCGTTTGAGGTAACTCAAGCTTTTAATGAGCTCTTAATCACAGAGTCCCCTAAAAAATTTCACCCCCACCCAGTCCACGAGCGAATCTCTCCAAAGAACGAGACGACTCGATGCGCCCCGTCTGTGAAAATTCATGAATTCAAAGGCTGAGCCGATTTGTCTAAACACAAAGGAGCAGAATCGGTTCAGGAGATCAAATCTACTGAGGAGTGTCAGCTGAGACATCTCATGCATCACAGTAACATGAAGTTCATTCATGAATATACACAAGCCAAATCACAGAGCGGATTCACATGGCTTGACTTGGCATTTCATCCTTCAACTGTCTCACTGAAAACCTTTTCCCTAAAAGCTAGCGCGTTATTTTTTCAGTGTCGTTCTTTTTTCTTTCCTCGGGCTGTGGAATGCATGATTGACCCCAGATACAAAGACACAGAACAGAGCAAATTTCAATGCTGAAGGTTCGTCACTTACAAACACAAACAGATGTCAGATAGACACGTACATACTCAGGGTCCGACATTAATACCTGGGAAGCGCCAAATGCGACTATAAATTGCCTTTGATCAGATGGATGGTAAGTTTATTAGGAACCACAAAATACAAAGCACAGCAGCTCACTGTAATAGGTCACTTGAGACCCTACAGACCAACAAATGAAAATTCATCTCACAACAAACCAGCTAGAATATGGTTGCATTTACTTTTATATTGCTTGTGATAGAACAAGAAACATCAGTTAAAATGCACAATTCCCAATGTACCAGATTTACCCTATTTTATTTTATATCTACACATTAGGGGTGCACCGATATATCGGCTAATGACGCTTGCTATGCTTCTCAATGAATTACGGTGAAATGCTGCTACATCTAAAAGCCAGAGGGCGCTCTTGTGCAGAAACTCAATATGCGCTGCAGATGAAGAACCATACACACGCAGCTATGACACGCAACTCCAGGATATGGCTTAAGGATATATTTATATTGCTGTTCTTCAAGAATATGTATAATGATTATGTTTGACAAGTGTTGCTTTTTCAAATGCACGTTATTAACAACTGAAACTAACAGTGATTTAGTGATTTGATCGATAAGAACTTACTGATCAAAAGCTGTAGTACATGAAATAGCTGTGAATATTATCGACTGTGCGATTCAGAATAGTTATCGGCCACGTAGTGTATATCGGCATTTATCAGTGTACCCCTACTACATATGATTTAAATCAAACCGATTTTCACTAAGGGCACTAATAGGAAAATACAGTATCGGTCGCTAGTTATCACCATTCTTCTTTATTGCATCTAACGCAAAGTCCATTGTTTTTACTCTCTTAACTAGAGGTTTGCAACCTTAATAATGTACTAACTGCCACCTATTATTAGCATAGATATTTGAAACTTTACTTTTGTTTCTAACATATGTGACCCTGGGCCATGGTCATAAGTCGCACGGGTATATTTGTAGCAATAGCCAACAATACATTGGGTTAAAATTATAAATTTTTATGCCAAAAATCATAAGGATATTAAGTACAGATCATAAAAAAATATTTAGTAAATTTTCTAACGTAAAGATGTGTATCTAAGGTCTTTATTTGGACAACTTTAAAAAGTAATTTTCCCAACATTTACATTTTATTGTAACCTTTTTTTGCTAAATTGATCCGATCATGACTGATTTTGTTGTCCAGGGTCACACATTCTGATGTTATACCATGCCATGCCATGCTCTTAGTTTTCAGTGGCCACATGCATTGTACAATGTTCCTGTTTTTGTCTTTTATAATAATAATAATAATAATAATTCCTTACATTTATATAGCGCTTTTCTCAGTACTCAAAGCGCTTTACATATGAATGGGGGAATCTCCTCAACCACCACCAATGTGCAGCATCCACCTGGATGAACTTTGAAGCTCAAACAAACAGACTAAATAGACACATGTGCATGAAAGATAAGCTGGGTTTCTATCGAAACGTAAAGCTAATTTTTTCCAAATTTAATGCTGTCACAGAAAAAGAAATGCAGAATTTTTGATGCAGAATTTTTGATGCCAGAATTTTTTCAGCAAATGCGTTTCCATCTTCCATTATTCGCATTTACTTTTTTGCATAAGTAAAAAAAAATGTTTTTGCGAATTAAGGGATTTTTATTCTAAATTTGGCATTCTCGTTTCTTGTACGATCCTTCAAAATGCACATAAAATCAGTTTGATGGAAACACATCTTAAGGAAGCATCAAAACACTCACTTGTGATTGGCCTAAAGATAACTCATACCTAAGTAACAAACCAAAAATAATGGGTGGGGGTCATGGCAGTAATTTGAAAAAATTTGGAAGACAAAATCATCTTTATTGAATAAAAACGGACGCAGTGTCCCCCGCATATTCTATGCCCATGTTCTCAATGATGTATACAGTATGATTTGAGTGATACCTACCATGAAATCAAAACTAGCATGCCATCTAACAACTTACATTAAAGTGAAAACTCCAACTTCGGCTGTTTGGAGTTATTAATTAATCTACACAATCAAAATGTGTTTAAATTTTTTTTGACAGGTGCCATTTGGTTTATCTCATACAGTATGTACACTGAAATTTCACACTGAAATTTAGACCTAAAATGCTTATCTTAAATATGCAAGGCATTTACTAAATAAAATAAATCCATTGTCATATAAAAACAAACTGAAAGTAGTAAAAATAAAAATAGATAATGCAAAATTAATTTGCAGCCCACATACATTATGCACAGCATTAAAATGCATAACACACAATAAAAGCACACACAAACAACGCAAATTATCCTAATCGAAACAGAGCAGCAGTACACACACAGTGCTAAAACACCAGGTTGAACCCATATGAATTTAGACAGTGTTTGTACATTTTGATTGTTATTGCTGGCTTTACTTGTCTACCTGATGGAGCAGCATAGCCACGAGGAATCCTAACAAAAAATGTTGGTCATCCAGCATAGACTCTTTGTTTACTGGCTGCCCGATTGCCGGCTAAACCACTTAAAAGCCTGTTACGAACACCAGCATCCCAGACTGGGAACCAGCATCTAAAACACAACATATGCTGGTGACCAGCAAAACTTGTCTCTCCAACAGGATACACACACACACACGCACACAGTCTGAGCCAGCCAGCGATGAGGGACAGCTTTAAAGGTAATTGATTTTATACCCGCCTAATTTCCTCGTCTCTCTCCCTTGAGCTTCATCAACAGTCTGTCAATAGGCTCGCCGGCCAAGCTCCATTCGTTAGTGCCAAAGAAACGCCTCAATCAGATCACCATCACTCACGCGCACACACATATACATCCGACATCTTTACGGAGACCCTGCAGCTGAGCTTAAACACTCACAAACACAGAAACGCTGTCATAAACACTCAAACATAAAGCACACGCTCATTAAAACAGTTGTACATACAGAGTAAATCAATTTTTATTTAAATCAATTAGTTTATTAGTGTGTGATAAGAGGGACTGCAGTTAAAATAGGCAGTTATGAGCCTTCAGGCCTGAATGACCAAAACAAGACCAGAGCAACTTCACTAAGACACTGACCTGCAAAAGCATGGACATCTGTGGTTTTAAATACCCTGTCACCAAAACCAAAATAAAGTAAGTGTGTGCACACATATGCAGAATGAGTTGTTAACTTAAATAAAAGATGCTGGTTGCCCAGCGTGAATGTGATTTCACCAAGTAGGATGTGATCCTGGATCAACACCATTGTTGGTCCTGGATCAACTTTTTTATTAACCAGTCAGATTGCAGAATTAGGATTAGGGTGTATGTTAGATTTAGGTTAAGGATTGGGTTAGGGACTTTTTTTAATTTTCTTAAACTATTATTTCACACTAATTTGAGGGGTAAAAATGGTTGGGGTTTGAGGTGAGGGTATGTTGGGGTTTCTTTGAATAAAATGTTGATCCAGGATCACATCTTACTTTGTGAAATCATGGTGACCGGTTTCCCAGAAAGGGTTTGGATTAAACCAGGATTTGGATTAAGCCAGGACTAGGTATTAGTTATATAAGAACATTTAGGTAGTCTGGAAACCACCTAAGCAACATCTAGACTGAAAACACATTTATAATATGGTGTGTTTGCGCACTACAAGAACCTGATAATGAAGAATTCTGGAAAAATAAAAAAGTTAACATACAAAAATATCACTTGATTCTTCTAGCTAATAAAGTACAGTATGTACACTACTAAAAGTAACTTTAACAAATACCACATTAGTCAACCTTTTGGTCTAATGTATTTTCATTATGTTAATGACTCCTACCTACACTCAAAACATATTGGGTTATTTTTAAACCAGTGTTGGGTCAAAAAGAGACAAACCCAACCTGATGGGTTGTAATTTAACCTATGCTAGATTGTTTTAACCCATTATTGTATTATTTTTAACTTAATGGCTGGGCATGTCCCTTTTTGACCCAAAACTGGGTTGAAAATAATTACTTTTTAGATTGTATACACCAATCTGCTTTTATTGTGTTCACTTGTTTACACCAAACATTTTGTTCTGGGTATTCCTGTATAAGTATTCCTAGCTTAATTGGTAGGTCACTGCATTAACAAAGCAGGGGTCATGGGTTCGATTTCCTGGGAATGCACACAGGCTACTGATACTGGACAGTAAATTGCTTTGGACAAACGCATCTGCCAAATGCATAAATGAAATGAATTCAATTTTAACAATGTCTAATAGCTCACAAATAGAAAAAAGGCATAGGCCTATTTAATTAGACTTCAGACTTAACTGATACCCAGTAGTTACTAATACATATTGCCCTTACAAAAACTGTCCAAATAGCCCTGGTCTCCACCTATATTATAATACAAGGGTCATTCTTCAATTGGGGAGGCAGAAATTTTAAAAAATGCTTGCTTGTTTGTTTTCTTTTAATAAAATGTATTGTTATACATTTAAAATTAGTTGAATATGCTATATCCATTAAAATTGAACCTTAATAACATTTTTAATTTTAAATATTGTTTTTACGTTTTAAAAACACTGGTGAAACATCCTCATATGTCTGTGGTGTTACCAATATTTGAAGTAAAAAGACAGTAACACCACTGACAGTAACACCACAGACAAATTAGCCTAAATCCAGACTTTTCTGAAATGGAGGCTGCCGTGAATAAATTGTGACACATGAAATTGTCAGAAATTCAGCGAACTTTAAAAAAATTAAAAAGAAAGAATACACTCACCATGCACCTCTCGGATCAATCAGCACCTGCAATGACCTTTACCCTTTTCTTAAAGGGGCTACATCCATTTTTGTAACACCACAGACATGAATTTGGGGGACACTACTTTTTCCTTAAATATTACAAAATATTATTTTAAAACAATTTAATACAATTGTACATGTTAAATAAAATCTATATTCACAATATAACCACTTAATTTGTGCTAAAATGTTTATATTATTGCAATTACAATCCATGATACCTCTCTAAGGTATGGTGGGAACATTCAAAATTCAATCTCTCAAACTCAATTAATATGTATTTTAAAACAAAAAATGTAATTGTAAATAGTTCACAAATTGTGCTTATCCTACAGAATACAAACATGGAAACATTTGATAGTTTATTGGTATTTAAAGTTTATTATAACTGTTGTAAAGTAGAGGGACACCACTTGCCACCACAAATAAAGAATAACCCATAAGTAAGCCTACCATTACTCCTATAATAGGCTACCACAGAGATTTTCACGTGTGCCATCGTTTTACCAGAGTATTTTAAAGTATATGATGTAAATAACATTGTATTTGTTTACTACGTATCAGATTGCCATCACTGTACAACAATTTTGGATGGGAGCAGAGCAGATACCTGTTCACCCCCACCTCAGGCACAGAATGGGTTAATCCCATTTGGACTTGGCGCGCGTGTGTGCACGCGTTCCACTGGAGCGTCTCGTATACGACCGCGTGTCTGTTTGTGTGTATGTGTGTCCGTGCGGCGCCCTGCCTCTGTGTGTATGTAAAGGAGAAATTTGCCTGTCCTTGCCTAAGTGAATGGCTAGGATTAAGCTGACAGCCCACCTTAGTGATGGCGAAATAATTGGTTGTTCAGCTCTGTCCTTGTCAGAGCGCTGACAGTTCTGCAGATGTCCTGCGCGGTTCTCCAAAGGTTAGGCTCAGCTGGGGCTGCCGTTCATTAATCATTCTGCTCTGACAGTGCTCTGAGCAGCCCACAGCTGCCACCCCGTCCCCCTCAATTTCTGTCACCGCCTACCACCCCACGCCAAGCATCCCTTATATGCACGGTCGCGCGTGTGTACATTTAAACACACATTTGCATCCAATAAGATCATATATACACAAACACACAGGCATAGCCGTGTGAAGGTGATGTATGAACCGACGGGGTTAAGGTGGCGGCGATGTAAATCGGGGAGCGCGGGCGTGCGCGCGCTGCTGTTCTGATGGTGGGTATGTAGATCGATTATGTTAAGATGTGGTGTGTACAGCCATTCCTGAGGTGCCGTGTCTTGTGTACCAAGCAAACTTTGTGTGGAGAAATGTGAACGCAAACTTTTGTTTTAAGAAGGCTACAGGCTGCTACCTGATCTTCAGTATAATGTAGTAGTTGTGTGGTTATAGTTGGGAAAACAGATATTTTGAGGGCCTACAGCATATTTCACTCTTAATACAACCTGTGTTAGGGAGTTGTACTAACTTAAAGTTCTTAAAGTGATATATTACTCACATGAAAGAAGTACTGTAGTATACTTTAGTTTTTACTAGTCTAAAAGGGCTGCATAACGATTAATCGCGACTAATCGTTTGCAGAATTAATGTTTTTGTTTACATCATATATGTTTGTGTACTGTGTATAGTAATTATGTACATATAAATACACACACATGCAAGTATAATTTTAAGAAAAATAATTATAGATTAAATATTTATATATAATGTAAATTATATTTAAATATAAAAATGTACGTACATATTTCTTAAATAACACATGTGTGTGTATTTATATATATTGAATTATTATACACAGTACACACACACACACATAATTGATGTAAACACAAACTTTAATTCTGCAAATGATTAATCTTGATTAATCGTGATTAATCGTTTTGCAGCCCTAGCCTAAATTTTAGTATACTGTAGCATGTTAGTCGTCACCACATTTTGTTAATGTATACTATAGTATTCTGTAGTATTAAGTAATAAAACACTGTTTTAGTGTGGAATTTTTACTAGTAAATACTATAGTAAATACATGCTATATTTCTGTAGTATGCTATAATATAGTAAGTTATACTATGGTATTATATTCACTTGGGATGTTTTCGCATACAATCTCAAAATGTAACACTGCATTTTTCATAGCAATGCACCAGATGATCATATTTACATCTGTATGTATTTGGCAAACACTTACATTTAAGTGCACCTGTATAGCTCAGTGGTTAGCAGCGCAAAAGGCCATGGGTTCAAACCCAGAGAACAAACATACTGATAAAAATGCATTGCCAGTTGCTTTGGGTCTGCCAAATGCCTAAATGTAAATAAATATAAATGCCATGAATGTAAATTTTTTGAGTATGGTTACCATGGAATCGAACCCATGACCGTTGCACTGCTAATGGAATTATAACTGCTGTTTAAACCAGTCACCCTAGTAGTTTCCTGCCAGGTAACTTTATTGCAAATATATGACACATATTAATAGCTTCCCACCAGTGGTGGCCGGTGACGTCTTTATCTGAGGGCGCTCGATGCGAAGTTCGTCACAACATGTATGTAGCCCGTCATGCGTGTGGTTCCTTTTATAAAATATGTGTTCTGCGCATCGAGAGATCCTGTGTGCATCATGTGTCTTTTCAAAATAAGTGACTGCTGCAGACGCGTCTAAAGGGTTTATGATAAAAAAGACGCTCAAGTTTGCCAGACACTCACATAATTTCATGCGTAATCAGAGTTTACTGTTAAGGAAGTGTCTTGCGTGTATTTTATGAACGTGAGCGTCTCTTTTATCATAAATGGTATTGATGCGTGTGCAGCAGGCACTTATTTTGACAAAACACGTAATGCACATGGTTCACATGACGCAACAAACACATATTTTGAACACGCAAGCAACACACATGACACTCCGAAAACTCATTTTGAATTTGCGCCCCTCAGATGAGCAGTCACGAGCCGCCACTGCTTCGAAAAAAGCAGCAGTCCTAGTCCTGGGTTCTCAGGCTCAGCACATAATCGTCCAATCAGAATCAAGAGCACAAAAATACACAGTACATATCCCACAGTAAGTAAATGAATCCACTAACCCTGCTTCACTCGTCATGATTAGACACTGTGTCTCTCAAGCTCCTAAATCTAACCTCTCTCTTCTCTGTATTTTCCTCATTTTCCCTCTCTCAGCTGCTGCTCTGTCTCTCAGGGGGCCAAGCGTTCATTCCAGTGTCTGTGTGCTCCTGTCGATTGGGCACTAAGTGCTGTGAAGACCCCAGATAAATCCTCAATTACGGCCTATCAGCTTCTTACAGCCCCTGATTAACGGTCAGGTCCTGTGGCCGGCGCTCTCCTTTGCTCTTTCATACGGTCTCTCCCTCTCTCTGCCCCCTGGTTACAGTAGAGAACAAGCAGTAGATTTCCCCAGTGCCTGGTCAGTTCTCATGAGACTTACACATGCCAGATGACCAGTGGCCAGTTGGAACAGTGTGGGCTGACTGCGGTGAAGTGTGCAGGCGAGTAACAGATGCTAATGTCCTGAAGCTGCTAGTGAAAATGTTGAAATCATTGTATGAATTATTAAAATAAAGTACTGTGGGTGTGCCACAAAAACATAAAACAAACTCATTATAACAGGATTCCAATCGAAAGGGGAACGGGGGGACATTTTTTCTGAACACTTCTCCATCTGCATCTCCTCTTACATAATTGTCACTAATTTTTTGCAATGTTTAAATATGTTGTGAATGTTTCAGGTAAATCACGACTTTGCATATGATCCTGAGATAATTTTTAACTAATTAACTAAAAAATATTTTTTTTGAAGGGGAAAAAATTACAGTTACAGTACATCAGAGATTTTGGTAATTGGGTGTGGTTAACCAATGCCATATCAATATTATCTCAGTTTGCGTGTTGCATGTTTGATGGATGTTATTTGAATGTTGGAAACTGAAGGTCAGATCAATACAAAAGAGAGTGAGGGATTTAAAAAAACCATTAAAGCTGGTTTTGGGCTTCTCAGTATTAGATTTCCACATCTCCAAATCTTAATTCCTTTGAGTGTCGAGGTTTGTGTTGGTACCTTGGCTGTCGTGGATAGATATTATTGATCTTGTTATTTTAGTGTGGTTAAGGCTTACTGACCTCTCCCATCATGTGCAGCGTTTCGCTCATCTGACTTGCAAGAATTTGATTGATGATGTTACAGACACAACAGAAAAGTTCTGTCAGGATGCTAACGGTGTTGCACACTTTCCATGATAGCTCAGATTACAGGGTGATTTGTGTCGTATCTGCACAATAAAAAAGACAACACATGGACAAATTCTTTAATGATGCATACACACTGGCCGCGGTAGAGGCGGCAAAAATGCACTATTTGTGCGTAGTTGGACGCTTTTGAGTTTACTCGCTTCATTCGCGTTTGAAATTCTAGTCATTCGAGACATTCATGTGGAAATTGGCGTCATGGGAGGGGCTTCTGCGACACTGCTAGGACTCTGCTCGCTTCCTGTAATCACGTCAGCAAAGTCCTGAACGGTTAACGAACGTTACGTGCCATTCGCGCCACACCTTCCGCAGGATGCCTATTTGCGTCTTTGCATTGACTTAACATGTAAATCACTCGCGCTTGCCGCCTCTACCGCGTCTGGTGTGAACCCTGCATAACTCTGTTGTCTAGACAAAAATGGTAGCTAGACAATAATCATTAAACAAAACGAAAAGAGCTATGACTGCATTTAAGATTGCGGTAAACCATACATTTGCAAGAAAACACAAGATATTTGAATTTTATTCAATAATATTAAGCCTATTTGGCATCACTCCTCAATTATTCAGGATAATAAACTGGAAAGGTGTCTTTAGTTTAAAGAGCACCAATAGTCAGATTCACAATTTTACATTTCCTTTGGTGTGGGTGTGTATTAGTACATGTTAACGATATGCAAAAAGGTACATACTCCAGAATAAACGATGACAAGAGTTATCGTCTCCAACGTAAATCTCTTTTCTTGGACTACAACAAACACACAGATTGTAGGCAACAGTTTACTTCCTGGGATTGGTGATGTGGTAAAGACCGACATTATCATAATTCCTCCTGCTTCGGACTCAGCCTGTAAGTTAACCCCTGTTAGCATTGCATTGTGACCAGATCTTTCAAACATGGTAAGGAGCATCACATTTCCGGCTGATGTCAGAGGTATTCAGACCAATCAAAACACACAGATTAGCTGGCCAATCAGGGACACAGAGCTTTTCAAATCCGTGCGTTTCAGGAAGAGAGTGACATCTGGAGCTACAAAAATGTACGGTATGTGGAAAATAATGTATTAACCATAAACCATGCAAACACATATTATTATACCAAATACACAAAATAACGTTGTTTTTAGCATTGAAATAGGTGCTCCTTAAAAAAAAAAACGCTTGTTACGTCAATACGGTAATGTCTGAAATATTGGACCAAAAGGGATAAAGATACACAAAAAAATTACTAAGCAGCAAACTTAAAAAAAAGATCTAACATTTACAATTTCTAATGAAAATGTATTTTGTATAAAAGTGATTAACACTTTAAAATGTGACCACCACATCAAAACACCTCAACTCAAACTTTTCGAAATTCACATCAAACTGCCTACAGTGTGTTGGGAATCATCTATTGTGTGGCCAACACTAACCTGAGATATGTGCTTACATCAGCACGTGAGTAGATGAGTTATTAGGAGGGGGACGTGACGACAAGCCGTGTATTAGGGAAATACCCCCCTTTTTCCTGTTTAGTCCAAACGACACTTTTCCCATGAGGCATACTGTAAAAAAGTAGAATGTGAATAAAAGAAAAACAGCAGTAAACAAATGTTAAAATAGCCAAGCGAGTAAAATCTGCACCTGAAAATCTACCTGATCTGCTTCCAGAAATTCTTCAAAAAAATCTAAATTTACTAATGCACTCTCATTTTACCTAAAAGATGCAAAGCAACTGAAAAAAACCTGTGAATGTTTGCAAAAATTACTGTTAATGGATCCCAAGGCAGTCAAATGGCACACAGAGACACACACAAACATACTCCAGTCACACATCACACACCTTTATTAAATCCATCAGTCCAGTAAGCTCACAAACAAAATCATGTGACTGCTGCGGTCATGTGACTGAGCCCTCGGCGGGGCTCATCAGCCTGTATGTAGATGTATGGTGAGTGAGTGATTGCCAAGGGCTGGAAATTGGTGTAGTGAGCTTCACAGGGGAATTGCAGCGCACACATACATACGAATATGCAGACATGATTATGGGCCTATGCAGAGCCGCCATACCATAGCTGCCATTACCTACCAAGTATTAATATATGTGCCTGTGTGCTCTTAAAGGAATGATATAGACTGGCCTTCAGTCTGTCTGTCTTCAGGGTCCACTGGAGCATTGTGTATATGAATACTTAAATAAAAGTACAAATTTTATAAGATTCAGACCAAGGTTTTATGAGGTTGCATTACAGAAACCACAATATTTAAAAATTAATTATGCAACAAAATGTATTTTTTTTCCTCAAAGGTACATTACATAGCCTTAAAGCCAATACACATAGATTTACCTAAACCTACAACAGTGAATGACAAAAGTCTGGTCCTAGATCAGTTCAGCACTCTAAGCAAGGGTTTCTATGCACCCTGACTTCTCTGATCTAAAACCCACAGCATGGTCCTCTCTGTGTATGGGAGTAAGGGATTTGGGGGGTGATTTGTTACCCGTCTTGGGCCACTCGTTTCCCATGCTGCACATTCCTCCCTCCGCTTCGGTGGCGTGATGAATAGCCAGATGCATGGAAAAGAGCAGCCACACCACCACCAAGGTTACAGTAACCTGGACTCTTGTCTTAGGGTACCTGCCTGTAATTAGCAACCCATAAAGATGAGAACGGGATGAGAAAAGAGAAGAAACAGATTTAAAGAAAGTTAAAAGAAGTAGAGAAAAATGTAAATAAAAAGAACGAAGAAGAGAAAGACATTTACATCGATTATACATTATTTATCCAAAGTAAATATTCATTTATTCATCAATATTTGTGTTACCTGAGAATCAAACCCTGCTAATGCTATCGCTCTACTGACCGAGCCACTGGAACATTAAAAATAGGAAGAGAGAAACAAGAATAAGAAAGAAAGAAAAGCAAAAGAGAAAATGAAAGAAAGAGAGAGAAAACAAATATGGAGGTTGGGAGAATGGCTCCATCTTTATGGGTTCTAAATCTGCATGGCAATTTTCGCCCGTCTCTCAATCTCCCTCTGATTACCTGCAGCCCCCTCTGAAGGTGGTTTGTGTCGAGGCGCGTCTCTTCTGTCACTGATCACTTCTCCTGGCCTGCCTGAGGGAGATTACACACACACGGCCGTGATTTATCAGAGGAAAGGATAGGATGGACTCTTCTCTCTCTGTCTCTAGCTGGAATCTAATGGATTTATGAGTTAGAGATGCTGAAACAGAGATAGGGACTAAGAATGAGAGAGACTCGCACAGCATTTGTTAGTTATTTATACTGTGGAGCGATACAGTGAATGTAGAAGGTGTAGTGTGAGTAACAAGAAACATAGGAGTCTAATGAGGTGATGAGACGGTAGTCATTAAATATTACATATTTTGAAACTAACATTTATTAACATTTTGAACCTAGCAACATTGCAATGTATAAACACATAAGAGTTGCATCACTTTTGCATGCTACATTTCAGACCTGTGTCTTATTCACCAATCCAATTTAAGTAGGTATTTCTTCACTGTTTATATATTTACAAAGCCTAGCGATATTTACTTGGTGCAATCAATATTAAGCTACTATTTTTTTCCCCACAGAAAACTGCCAATGTAAAACAAAAAAGCGTATTAAAAAGATATGTTTGTGTAATTTTTTTGTGATCAGGACCACAGGGTATTTATCGAGATACTTGCACTTTCGACAAATTGAATAGCTTAATAGTGGATTTTTGTGAAGCAATATTGTACCGTTCCAGTAAACTTTGCCAAATTGCAGTAGTTGGCTGCATTTCCCAAAACCCTTCACTTAGTACTTTGCTATTAGAGTGCGATTGAACAAAAACAAGGCCTAATTCTTACACTCTTTTTCACTGCTTCATTGTTTTTTGCTCTGGTGTCCACAAAACCTTGCCAGTTAGGTATGTGCCAAGATCAAGACAGATTGAGACAGAGACATTAGAGTGGTACTTGACCCTGAGAAGACGACAAGAACAAGGAATATGTGCCAATCCGTTGTAGTGACTGAAAAAACAAAGACTGGACATTAAAGACTAATCTGTTCCTGGGAAGTAAATTTAGACTTGTCTTGTGATAATCAAGACCCTCATTTTATAAACAATTAAACAAGGCAAACACAAAATTTATGTGCATGTACACCTGTTGTGAGTCGGAAAGAATTTTGATGCAGTATGGAAGAACATGAGTGTGCAATTATAAGTGTATGAGACCCATGCTGCGTCCGAAACCGCCTACTACATACTATATAGTACGCGAAAAGCATTAGGCGAGGCGAGTAGTATGTCCGAATACATAGTATTCGAAAAACAGTATGCGAAAAGTACCCGGATGACCTACTACTTCCGGTTAGATTTTGCAGTGTGCATACGATGGACGCTTCACTATCCCATGATGCCCCGGACGAGGAGTTATCCAACGAAGAAGAAGAGGCACGCGGCTGTTTTCGCGCTGAAATGACATGACGTGATGACGACGTATGTCACGTGATGTAGCAACATGGCGGATGTAGTACGTCCGAATCTCATTCATACTACCCGGATTCATACTATACAGTACCTACTGTTTTAACGCCAAGTAAGTACGTACTTCATCTAATTCAGTACCTACTATACAGTATGCGGTTTTGGACGCAGCCCCAGTGTGCCCAGGTCATCCTCTGATTGGTTGAATTATATATGAGTTGTGTGTCGCGTTCTTTAACAGTCTGGAAACAACACAAGGTTCATGACATAAAGGGCCCTATTTTAACTATCTGAAACGCAAGTGCGAAGCGCAACGCGCAAGTGAGTTTGTGGGCGGATCTTGGGCGCTGTTGCTATTTTCCCGGCGTGAGAAATAACTCTTGTGCCGGGCGCAAATCAATAAGGGGTTGGTCTGAAGTAGGTTCATTATTCATAGGTGTGGTTTGGGCGTAACGTCAAATAAACCAATCAGAACGCTATCCAACATTCCCTTTAAACGCAAGGGCGCAAGTTCCATGGCCGGTTGCTATTATTATGACGGATTTACCAGGCGCACACCAGGAGCGGTTCACAGCCGAGGAGACCGACGTTCTTGTATGGGGGAATCCCAAGCTTGCCAGTATAAATCGGGCACGCCGTGTAACGGGAGGTGGATCTGCCTACACATGACCTGACGCCAGCAGAGGACATCGCTGCGTCCACCCTCACCGCTGAAAGGGTTTGGGGGCTTTTAAATCGGACCCAAGAAACGCAAGCAAGGTCCAACCCCAAAGTACTCTTACAAATCATATACATTAAGGTTTCATATGAAAACATTTTAATTATTATTTACATAAAATAAACGTAATACAGCCACACAACAAACTTATGAAAATATTTTAATCATTATTTGCATGAGCATTTTTTAACGCAGCCACACAATAAATAAAAACTATCACCACAATGCTCACCACTATGATTCCCCTTATCTCGTGTATTAATATTTTTAAGTGTAACAATTTATGATTTGCAAAAATAACTGTTGCATCTGTGTAGATTAGATGCAAAGTGTATGCGCGTTGTGCACGCTATACATTATGGTCAAGCATGCGCCCTTAAAATAGCATAATGAACCACGCGCAACGCGCCACAGGTTTGCCGGCGTGCGTCTGTGGAGGGAAAAACCCACTGTGCGCCGTTGCAAAATACGAATGATACATGCGTCACTGACAAAGTCAATTGCGCTGGGTGCAAGATAGGGCCCAAAGACTTAAAAAGACCTCCAAGAGTTTTGAGCAAAATTGAATTGAAAAGAGATATTTTAAAGGGGATATTTCACAAGACTTTTGTATGATGTCAAATAAATTTTTGGTGTCCTCAGAGTATGTATGTGAAGTATAAGCTCAAAATACCATGTAGATCATTTATTATAGAATGTTAAAATCGCCACTTTGTAGGTGTGAGCAAAAATGTGCCGTTTTGTGTGTGTCCTTTAAAATGCAAATTAGTTGATCTCTGCACTAAATGGCAGTGCTGTGGTTGGATAGTGCAGATTAAGGGTCAGTATTATCGCCTTCTGACATCATAAGTCAAATTTCAATTACCTATTTTTTCACATGCTTGCAAAGAATGGTTTACCAAAACTAAGTTACTGGGTTTCTAAGTTGATAGAAGCACTGGGGACCCAATTATAGCACTTAAACATAAAAAGGCAGATTTTCATGATATGTCCCCTTTAACGTTAATATTTTAACCATTGTTGTTATGAACTCCAGAGACATTTGTGAATGAATGCGAAACATGATGGGTTGCTTTATCTGTCGGTCATATGGCCTCTTGGGCTTTCTTTGGCCATTCACTATTCCCAGACCTTCAGTATTACTGTAGTTAAACAGTGTGCTTGATTTGTCAGAAGGAAGTGTCCTAAATGTAATGTGTATTCTTATGGCGCTTTTCCATTACATAGTACCCCATGGTTTAGGTTGGGTTAGCTCACCTCAATTTAGCTTGGTTAGCTTTTCCATCGTTTTTAGTAACACTGGGTGGGAAGGATTATAGGTGTTATATTTGCGCTTTCTACTGCTGTGACATCATACAAGTGAGAGCGTCGTGTCGTTGTACATTCCCATACATTAATTTATTTCTCAGTCCGCCACAAGATTAAAAATTGACCACCACAAATACATGTTTGCACATCCTTGCTACCTCTGTCTCACATGAAAGTTTCTGTACAAACACCCGTGGCGTCAGTCGGCGCACTCCGCTGAGCCTCATTTAAGTTGCATTTAAGCATAAATGCAGACGTGCTTCTCGCAAATGTGACACCACAAACTGCAAGTCTGGAAAAAACTGGTTTGGTGGTGTTCCTGATTCTCAACCTGTGGATGTTTTTCATCGTTAAAAGGGAGTTTGGGAACTTACAGCAAAGCACAGATGACAACATGTTTGCTCGAGACAGCGCAAGCTAGCATGAAGGTAAAGCTAATCTTTCACATTATAGCAATGATGCTGGTAGTGACGATTCTCTCAGACCAATCAGTGATCAGTGTTTTCGTGTCACGTTTTGGTATCAGCTCTGTTTGCTTGGAACCCCAACCGAGGTGGTACTAAAAAAAAGTATCGGGAACTACGTATTGCACCCAGTGGAAAAACCCTCAAAAGTAAGCTGACCCGACCCAAACCGTGGGGTACTATGCAATCGAAAAGATACATTAGTTGGCGCTTTTCCACTGCATACAGTAGTATGGCTCCGTAGGGCTCACTTTTGGGGGGATTTCCACTGTGCAGTAGTACCTGGCCCTTAATTTTGTACCACCTCAGTTGCAGTGGTGGCTGGAGACTTCTTTATTTTGAAGCGCACGATGCGAAGTTCGTCACAACATGTATGTAGCTTGTCATGTGTGTGGTTCGTCATTTCAAAATATGTGTTCTGCGCTTTGAGAGATCATGTGTGCATCACGTGTCATGCCAAAATAAGTGCCTGCTGCCTTGAACTTGAAAGGAGACGCTCGCGTGTGCCAGATACTCGCACAATCTCATGCGTAATCAGAGTTTACTGTTAAGGGAGTGTCTTTCGTGTATTTAGGGAACGTGAGCGTCTCTTTTATCATAAACGGTTTTGACGTGTCTCCAGCAGGCACTTATTTTGACAAAACACGTGATGCACACAGGATCTCTCCACACGCATGACACATATTTTGGAAAAGGGAACCACACACGTGACAATCCGAACACTTATTTTGAATTAGCGCATCTGCTTGGTTGAGTTTGCAAGTGAGCCCTACCAAGTCGATTTATCTGAAAAGTTCCAATTGTGTATTATAGACATAAATTAGTCAGGTAAACATCAATTCCTGTCACAAATCTTGCTCTGTGTTTAAAGGAAACCCAATTTATAAGTAAGAAAAAGCAATGCTATTGATTCTAAATAAATGCTAAAAATTTTCTTCGATGGTTGTAGCCATTTTAATTGGTTTTAGATAAAAAACAACATATGTTTAAGGGGAATCCTCATTTAGATAGTAGATTAGAAGTAAACGCGTTGTAGCCTTCGCTTGTTCACTCGTGGAAACTCTTGGTGCCCAGTGCCAGCGCTAATTGCTTTTGACATTGTTTGGCCTTTTGCCGCCAAGTTTAGGACAAATCCTTCATTCATGTGGCAAGGAACGCTCGCAAGACCCTCGACCCCATCCCCTCTCCACAGTCTCCCACCTCTTTAATTAACTGCTAAGAAACTGTGAGGACCGTGGTGGGAAATTTGCACACAAAGGGTCGGTGCCCAGCCTCTCCTCCCCACGTTTCACCATCCTTTGCTGTGGCGTGCTCGTTCTCACCTCACACATCCCTTCATTTTGATCCACGTTCTTGTCCATTACAACAAAGAGAACTGACAGAGCATCTTTCTTCTTGACTTGTCCATTTTAACCACACATTCCCTTTAACATGACTCGTTGGGAAAAGGCCCACCAGCTCCTCGCTTTCATATTGTCCCATAGCTTTTTTGCCTTATTTTCCCTTTGTCGTATCCCGGCCGTCACTTTTTTCTCCGACCGTTCCCTCTCTCTCTAGCGCTTCCCTCCTTTTCATGGCCCTGCTTGAGGGCCATGGAGCGCCTTTGTGCGCTGGCGGATGCCGCTCTGAGGCGGTTAGCCGACTGAGTTGAGTGAGAGCCCTCCAGAGAGGCCTCAGAAGAATGTGGCCAGAGCAGAAGTGTAAACAGGTGGAGATCTCTATTGTAAAACTCTGCACAGTTTCCCGTACTGCACACACACACACTCAACATTCCTCTACTACCCACTGTCAGTTATTGTTTTGGGCTTTCTTTCTTTCTACCATTTTTTATTCAGTCCCCACCTTCCCAAAAGCAGTCTTTTGTGCTCTTGTTGGGCCACAGTCTCCCAGCAGACCCCCACACCAACAGCGGTGGGTCCTTTCCTCTGTGCTCTTTGAGATGTGGTCTGAGGGGAAAATGGGTCTTGACTGGATCCATGTCTTAGTGAGGCCTCCCACAAAACACAGCTGTATTCATATATCCCAGATATATACAGTACTGTACAAAAGTATTCGGCCATCATGCCACTATTATAGTACATTTGTTGTTTTAGCAACAGTATAATGATCATATATACTGTAATTATTTTTTAAATGGATAGTTCACCCAAACATAAAATTCTAAAAAAAGTTATTTTTTTCTAAAAACTATATTTGTTTCAATAGAGAAGATAAATATAGATGATCATGAAAACGGCTAAAACAACAAAGCTGGCGGTGGACTAAGTCTTTTGCACAGTACTGTACATTAAAAGGGTTGGTATTATATTAACAAGCTAACAGACAGATAGAATGTATGCAACATTAACTGTACATCATAAAAGACATTTATCCTATATGTTTCGAAGGATACATGAATTTACGGTAATGAGACTCCCTACTGTTGTATGGCAACTGGTGTATTTGCTTTTATGGATATAACTGGTGCATTAATAAATCAATAGAGAGAAAATAAACACTATAGGTAAAAATAAAGAGAAATGCGACCTAGTTGGCTTTTGCCTATAAAAATGTTTTTAGAGTTACAGAACAAGAAAGACAGTGTTTTGTTGTAGTCGCATGAACAAGTGTGTGCGTTCACACATGGATTAAAGTGAATGCTGTGACATTATAACAGACAATCCTACGGTCCATCTTCAAAAAGAAATGACATGCAGAAAGAGAGTAAAAACTTCTGTTCGCCTAGGGAACTGGCGCTGACCCATCTGTTAAAAACGCTCCACATATTGTGACCTAGAAAATAGGGAATACTTGTGTTTCATACCGTAGGGTTGCTCCGAACGATGCGTCTAAGCATTGGACACATATCGATTTATATTTCTGAACTAGATATAGACCTAAAATAGCAAATCCTTTTGCATAATTTGAGAGAGCAGACCGTGTACGATTCAACCTTAATGATGCAGGGGAGAGTTACAACCAATGCCTCAACAAGCACATTTATTTGATGTGAACATTCTCACCTCCCTCTACCGATGTTTTCCTTTAGAAAAATCTTTGTCTTGTGAAAAGACAGAACGATGGCGACAACAAACTGACTCACCGCCACTCCATCGCCCACCCATCAGCCCACTGCTCCTCTTAGGCCCCACTTGCTCATTATTGAAAATGTTTCTTTTCTTTTACCCCCTTTTCTTTTGGTTGTTCCAAAAATGGAGGCTTTTGTGGAAGTCCAAAGGGTGAGGGGCTGAGGTGTATGGGAGAGAAAGTGATATCTCTACATCCTAATAAAGAAGCAGCACTGTTTGTGAAGGCACCTTTTCAGGCCCACCTGACCTCGGAGGCACCTAGGGAAAGTTCTAGTACACTGCAAGGGTAAGTGGGGAACGTGTGCATGTAAGGACGGGGGTTTAAGTACTGGGAGTTGAAAAAAGACCACCCCTTCAATCACTTTGTCTCGTAAATGCAAAGAAAAACAGAAGTGCCTATTGTGGCTGCCAATGTTATGCTTGACACAGAAGAAAATTAATTTGGCTTTGTCTACAGAGAGCACTTCTTGTAGTGGAAAGGGCGTTTCATAAAGGGGGTGGGTTGGAGAGCCAAACCCTGGTCACATCTTTACAAACACAGACGAGGTATTCACACTCCATTTCTATATACAAGTAAGAGGTGAGTTGTACAGTGGTCACCAACCTTTTTATGCCAAAGATCCCTGACCTCAGCCTTAATGAAAGGCAAGTGAGAGGCCAAAATATTTACAGCAGGGAAAATAAGTATTTGACACATCAACATTTTACCAGTAAGGGGATTCCTAAGTGGGCTAGTGACACAACATTTCCACCAGATGTAGCCATCAAGGCAAATATTGAATTAATAAGAAGAAATCAGAACATTTAAGTATACAAGTTGAGTCATAATAAGTAAAGTACCTTACTTGTCACTGGGTCAAAAAGTATATAGAGTTCATATTTAGTTCCTTTGAATTGGTACTAAAAGAGCTTATTAGTACCTCAAAGATGCATATTAGTATTTCAAAGAAATAATTTCATTTTCAATTTTGCCATATTTTGCATACCGCTTTCTATAATAAAATGTAAATCTGGTTTTAATTTTCATTTTGGTCATTCATTAATTTAATTAAAATTGGCAGGAAAAAAACTTTATAGTTAGCTCCAAATGATTCATGTATTGCATGCACAAATAATTTTTAAATTTTTGTCTCAGCCTGCTATTGCAAGATGCCAAGGCTAAAGGGTCAAAGGTCAGCCAAAGACTAACTCATTTTAAACACTGCCCGCGTTTTATGCCACATAATTAGGATGATTAGCAGAACTGACCGACCCTTGGCACCCAACCACAGGTGGATTTTACAAGGCAACTGTGCCCTATTGCAGAATTGTCCAGAAGACACCAAGCAGCACTGTAATCACGACACCAGGCCCGCTTCTTTTTGTCAGCCGCACTGTAGTGGCATTAAATTTTAAGTGCGAATGTGATTATCGCGCCGCATTCATTTTTAATGGCCTTTGCCACTATGTGTTTTAACATGCAGCAAAGCACCACCATCAGCTGAGTCAGCCAAATTTTGTGCTGATGGCGCATATATTCGCATACATATATATACGGTGCTGCTTATTTCTGCTTCCCTCTTCTTCTAACTCTTCCCTTCTAACCATTCTTCTGCCTCTTTTTCTTACAGTCTGGCAAGTTGTGGGCTGCAGGCCAAGGCAGCGGTTAGTGGTGCAATGAACCTGCTGTTTAAGATCAAGCTGAAGGTTTAAATGCAGGTTTGCTGAGCAATGCATTACTTGAATAAGGTGGAATTTCTGTGCTACTGGTGTCATTAAAATGTTTTTTTATATTGTAGTTTTCATACAGGTGTCCTCTCATCTGGTAAAACAGAAATCAATATCAGAAGGGCTTACAGTACAGCATCTGCATGTTAATCTGGGACAAATATTTTAAGAAGGACATCCGCTTTAAATTAATCATTGAAAGTACATTTTTAATATAGGTTTTTTGTGTCCGACACTTTAAGGCATTTGTCAGCATCTTTATTAAGCGCGATACATAAAAAATAAACTAATTCTTATCCTACCAATTCCAGTGCAAAAGAGAACAAAGATATGATTCAACATAAAAGAAAGAACCATAATGTGATGCCTCATGGAGGAACGCAGACAGGAAGTCGGCCAAATCAATAACGCATTATTAGTTCAGGGGCGCGGAAAGAGATAGGTGAACCTTAATACACCTATGATATCTTCATAATAACAATATTAAGATTTATAAATAAGGAGGGAGATACTCGGGCGAGCGAATTCCAGCAGGCTTTATTAGCTGCCAGTCTCACTGCCAATATGTTCCTTGACTTCACTGCCCAAAATGGTAACTGTCCGTCGTCATATCAAATTAAATAGACTGACAGGCAATAAGACATTTGCGACATTAAATGTATTTTCCTTTGCTGCACATTCATGGGGTTTTACATACTGAATTGGGTGGGGGGTGGGGGTTGCAGATAGAGATTTTATTAAAGTAGGTGGGTTTTTCTACCTCTAAAGCCTGATAAGCGCTGACAATGAAACAGTGTTCTTGTGTTTTTGGCCTGTGTTGTGAGAGAACCTGAGAAGCTACGCTGTCCATAAACAATGGTCAATAAATGGTCCCTAGATGTCACTAGCTGTAAAAAAAAAAATACACCTTTGCTCATAAAGAGTTCATATTAGGACATTTTTGGACCAGTTTTTCTGACGGTGCACAATATTTCCCAAGATGAGACCTCACAAAGCTGCTTGATGAATGCCAAGAGTACGATTTTGCTAATTCTTTGCAAAGGGTGACTATTTTGAAAATGCTTGAATACAGTATAACACAGTTTATTTTGGATGCTGTTAAACAAAACAATTCCTATACATTTGTATTAGTTTTTTACATTTGTAAACATTGAGATTACCGTCTGCATGTTAATCACAACTGCACAAAACCATCAGAATTTCAAGCAATTACCCAAAATATGAAAACCCAATTTAAGACAATGGCAAAAACACAGATCCGCCTCTATAAGAGACTCTTGGCCCTGCAGTTAAGCGCTAATTTTGCATTGCTATAGGCTGTACTTACTAAAGGCCTACAGAGACGAGCGTTTCATGCCAGAATGAATCCCTGTTTACATAGCTCTGCCAACTCAGAGGCCCTTTATAAGGCCGAATACATCTGGGTATATGTTTGTGCATGCCCTCTGCGCCCTGCCAGCATGTGGCATGTGTTCGGTCAGCCCTGTAGGTCAGAGGTATTGGGCACAGTGCCTGACACTGACACAGACTAGGCATCTGATTCTCTGTTCCTACTGCCAGGCAAGCAGCAACAGTCTGGCACGGGCCATCGACAACTGCTAATGTTGGCACAACGGCCTAGATACATTCTTTTACATCCCATGGGTTTATTCAGCCCAGAGCCATTTGGCAAGCATTGGTTGCCTCTTTTCTCTGATTCATTCCCTAATCATTAAATGGTGGTTTGATTATATTCTGAGGTAAAATATGCTTTTTGCTTTTGTTAATATTAATAATAAATATAAAAATATATTGATTTTTTAAATGCTTAGGGAACTAAGTGTTTCTGTAGCTTAATTGTTAGTAGCACAAATGTCATGGGTTTGATTACCAGGGAACACATACAGTATGTGACCCTGGACAACAAAACCTCACCTTTTTTTTTAGGATAGGACAATATTTTGCTGAGATACAACTATTTAAAAATATTGCCTCTGGGGTGCAAAAAAATCAAAATATTGAGAAAATCCCAAATGAAGTCCTTAGCACTGCATCCACTTACAAAACTAAATGTTTTGAATAAAATGTACAAAATATATTCTGGAATATGTTCTTTAATTCGATAATTTTTACCCATACAATGTATTTTTGGCTATATATACAAATATACCCGTGCTACTTATAACTGGTTTTGTGGTCCATTTTGGATAAAAGCATCTGCCCACATACACCACGTTCCAAATTATTATGCCCATGCCATTTTTGTTTATTTTTCCAATACAGTCAGAAAGTTTTATTTTACCCTCAACAGTTAAATAGTGTGGATGTTATTATACATTCACCTAAAGGATTCTTAGGAACACCTGTTCAATTTCTCATTAATGCAATTATCTAATCAACCGATCACATGGCAGTTGCTTCAATGCATTTAGTGGTGTGGTCCTGGTCAAGACAATCTCCTGAACTCCAAACTGAATGTAAGAATGGGAAAGAAAGGTGATTTAAACAATTTTGAGCGCAGCATGGTTGTTGGTGCAAGATGGGCCGGTCTGAGTATTTCACAATCTGCTCAGTTACTGGGATTTTCATGCACCGCCATTTCTAGGGTTTACAAAGAATGGTGTGAAAAGGGAAAAGCATCCAGTATGCGGCAGTCCTGTGGGCGAAAATGCCTTGTTGATGCTACTGTATAGGTCAGAGGAGAATAGACTGACTGATTCAAGTTGATAGAAAAGCAACTTTGACTGAAATAACCACTCGTTACAACCGAGGTATGCAGCAAAGCATTTGTGAAGCCACAACACGCAAAACCTTGAGGCAGGTGGGCTACAACAGCAGAAGACCCCACCGGGTACCACTCATTTCCACTACAAATAGGACAAAGAGGTTACAATTATACGAGCTCACCAAAATTGGACAGTTGAAGACTGGAAAAATGTTGCCTGGTCTGATGAGTCTCGATTTCTGTTGAGACATGAGTCAGATGGTAGAGCCAGAATTTGGCGAAAACAAAATGAGAACATGGATCCATCATGCCTTGTTACCACTGTGCAGGCTGCTGGTGGTGGTGTTATGGTGTGGGGGATGTTTTTTCGGCACACTTTAGGCCCCTTAGTGCCTATTGGGCATCCTTTAAATGCCACGGCCTACACTCTTAGAAGACATTGAACCTTTAGAGTTAAAAAAAGAACCAAGAAGTTCAAATATGAACTTTTAATAATTATAAAGGTTCAAAGTTGAACTTACAGGTTCTATAAATACCCTTGGTTATTTAGACAGTTCTTTTTAGAACCTTTGTTGTTGTCAAAGGGTTCATTTTAGATCCTGACCTTTTGTGAAGGTTCCTTTATGAACCTTTTCTAAAATGGAGTCAGGGGCGGCGTTTGCGTATATGGCAGGGTATGGCAGTTGCCATACCCTAGCATTCAGACAAAACACCAGAAATCAACAGGCTATAATGAAGCTCATTAAAAGTAATGTTAAATATTTTCAGTAGAACATATCTGAACATTGGTACATCACTAATATGGATAATTTACGCGTGTGCTCGACTTCATGCTATAATACAGGAACCGACATGTGGATGACATCAACGTGCCGCGAGAGCGGTCTGAAAGCAAACCCTTCCGATGATTTCTCGCCTCACCCTCGCGCCTCGCGGTACTTTGATGTCATCAACCTGTCGTTCTTGCAGCGCAGCTTGAATTGTGCAGGAGGTTTCATGATGACCACTGTTGTTATAATCTTTATTTTCGCAAGTAAACTCCTTTTTTTGTTTTAACATTCAAACAGACTCACAGTTCTCCCCCACACTCGCGCGATGCATATTGCATACATTATTCCAGAAGTAAAATGATTTGTTCTCTGTGGATAAATAAATATGTTCTCTTACACTGGGAAATTGTAGCGCAGTCGAAGTGAATTGTATTAATTATTTGCGTGCGTTTTTTAATATGGCGACTTGTGGAATAAAAACTTCACGACGACAAAAGGTAAGACTTGTTTTTACATTTAGCCCTGTTTTACTGAGAGTTTTATTTAGTGTTTTAGTCTTAGTTGGTTAGCTGGCTGGGTTAACTACGTGTGCTCTATCACATCATTAGTCTTTATTGTGTTTTTATAAGTGTTTATTTGCGGCTGTCATGACAAGATTTGTGAAGGGATGTTACAGTATGTTTTGATATTATCTTGTTTTAGTTTATCTGTTGCTGGAGTTGCACTTAGTTAAGTATGAAAACATTTGAAAAGCATTTTAAACAACCATGATTTCTATTTTTGTTTTTCATTTGTATTGCTTCCGTATTGTTGTCAGTAAGTGTACATCCGTGCAATCATAGTATGATTTTATACAGGTTGGTGGAGTATGTACACATATCATGGATATAATGTGGTTTCATAGATTCGTTATTTGAATGGCCTTCTTGTACGTAGAATTTTTGCCATACCCTAGGTTTTCGTGAAACGCCGCCACTGAGTCAGACTGTTAAGATTTTATAATTGTATAGGCTAATAATAAGAATAATAATTATAATAATAATAATATCCTTAATAATACAAGAAGCCTATACAATCTGCATGATCTGCATATTATTATTATTATTAATATTAGTAGTAGTAGTAGTAGTATTACAATAAGGTTGTTTTGTTATGTTTAGTTCATGCCTATTCACATGAACTAACAATGAACAATACTACAGCATTCATCACTCGTCTTAGTTCATGTTAATTTCAGCATTTACTAATACATTATTAAAATATAAAGTTGTAACTGTTAAATGAGTTAATACACAATGAACCAATTAACTAATATTGTATTGACATTAACAAACCTTAACAAAGACATATAAATGTTAATGCATTTTCTAAGGTTAACAAATACAACCTTGTGTGTTATCATTAATATAGCCTATTTATTATTATTTTTTGTTATTACATATGTAACGAATTGTGTGTGCGTGTGTGTGCAGTAGCCTAAGCTTCATTTGGGTCTATTCAAATGAACCTCAATAGATGATTTGCGACAGGTACCAATCAAAAGCATCTCCAAGTGTCATTCAGAACCTATTTAATGCATGTATAATAAAATAAATAAGATATGCCAGAACATAATCTTTTACCAACGGCAACATCCTCTGAAACAATATAGCTGGCAGCAAACGTTTGTGAGTCCATGAAACCGGTCCGAGACCTATCAGCACCATGACGTAATTACTGTTTATGAGTAATTACGGCAGCCGCAGTCACGCATCTACACGCGCAAGGTTTTACGCGGAAAAACCGTTACAACCGTTGCAGCGCGAGCACAGGGACTGAGAGGAACAGCGCACCTATCTGAGGTAAAACCTAACAATTTTACTATTCACTTTATAAAAAATTGAAATTAACATTAACGTTATGTAGCCTAATGTTAATATTAAAGCGTGGGCTGCGTATTTTGAGTATTTTTGAAGAAAATATCTAAGACCGGATGTCTGGAAATAATGGGAATCTTCAGATATGAATCACAAAAGTGATGTAACCTATTTTTGATATAGTAGGGTAAAAAAATAATATGAATAGTATATAAATGTATATTTATCTTTGCAAATGAACTTTTATGTGATATCATTCTCCTCTAAACTGCAATTATTTTTCTAGGGACTGAAACAAACACAGACTTTATTCAATGGACTACTCAAGATGTAATTGGTTGACTGGAAAACGTTTCCACAAATTTAACCTAACATTTCAAGGTTAATCTCACAGAAATGCCTTCTCTTTTTAACTGTTAAGCTGCAATATATAATTCAGCATGCAATTTTGTTTACATTTGTCATCTTCTACTCCTTGTTTTAGAGAATGAAATTGATGGGGATACGTTAATGAACCTAACTGAGAAGAATATGATAGCTAAATGTTTTCCTAAAATGAAGGATCAAGTTAAATTCATTAGACTACAGAAAAAAGTGTAAGATTACACACATCAGTCATAAGTAAGTGTTTTACATCTAATTACTTTATACTGTAAAAAAATTTGCAGCATTTTTGTCAAATCAACATATATATTTTTATTTATTTTTATATTAATATAAAATTGTATAAGTTATGTCAACTTTTCATCAAATGCTGCAGGCAAGTATTATATGTTCATCAAATACTTCTGCCTCAGGCTATTTAGAAATAAAGTTTTTTTTGGCAGAATCCAATAAGAGGCTGATAAAAAAAGCTAATTTACAAAAAAGCATGTAAAGGCACACTTGGAGGGTTTTGCATCTGAACACTTATATCTTCTATTTTCAGGTGTCCAACAAGTGACCGATAAAACAAGGTGTGCTTATCCCTTGTCACCGAATACCAGTTCTTGAGAGACAAAACTGGAAGAGAATATGTAAGTAAGGAACCACAAGATTTCATCAAGGGTCCAACAGATAACCAGTTCAGTGGTAAGTATGTCAGACAAAGTGACACCTTAATGAACAATTATAATTGTAAAATGCTTTGTGTTTTTTATTCTATAAGACTGAGGAAAACCAAGACATGTACAGTATAGAAAGAGGTAATTGTCACAAACAGACTGACCTTCAGGATTCAGTAAAAGCAGCAGTGGCAGCTTGTGATTGCTCATCCGAGGGGCGCTAATTCAAAATAAGTGTTCGAAGTGTCATGTGTGTTGCTTGCGTTTTCAAAATATGTGTTTGTTGCGTCATTTGAACCATGTGCATCGTGTGTTTTGTCAAAATAAGTTCCTGCTGCATACGCGTCAAAACCATTTATGATAAAAGAGAAGCTCACGTTCACAAAACACACCCAAGACACTCCCTTAACAGTAAACTCTGAATACGCATGAGTTATGAGAGTTGGCAAACACGAGCGTCTCTTTTATCATAAACCCTTTATGGCCGTTTCACACGGTACGCTGTAAGCGCAAAATCGCCGCGTGGCTTCAGCTTTTCTCTTGTATTGGAAGCGTTTTGTGCAGCATTTAGAGCAAATATGTTTATCTTCAACGGAATAGGATTTTGGGTGCACGAGCAAGGTGTGTGGACCAACTCCGCTTCACCCGCCCCCGTTTTGCCGCTTTCCGCACATCTCCTATTGAAAAATAACTAAACACTCGCGGTTGCCGCCTACCGTGTGAAACGGCCTTTAGACGTGTCTGCAGCAGGAACTTATTTTGACAAAACACACGATGCACATGGTTCAAATGACGCAACAAACACATATTTTGTATACGCAAGCAACACACATGACACTCCGAACACTTGATGCACATAGGATAACTCGACGCCCAGAACACATATTTTGAAAGGACAAACCACACACATGGCGAGCTTTGCATTGTGCACCCTCAAAAGTCATCGGCTGCCACTGATTGTGACATGTCAAAATTCCTAAAAAAGCATCTGAACTGGGAAGTTGGAATGTTTTTAAAGTTTAAAAATAATATTTGTTTATAATATTAAATCAAGTATGAGCTTTGTATAACATTATCACTTTCTTTTTTATAGGTACCAAATACACCCAACCCGGTTCTACAGGTGCAGATTCAATCCTGGAGATGATGGAAGGTGAGAAAGTCTGTGAGGTAGAAGATGTCACCAGCTCTTGTTGTGCAGTCCACTTCATCTTCAACATTGAATAATTAATTGTTTAAATTACTGTATGTTGGAGTGTAAATACATAATGTGGAGGAATCAACATTAATTTTTAATTATATATATTTAAATTATACCATGGGGCTGTTTAATTCTTTATTCTGATTGGTTGAGAAATGTTCCACGAGCATGCATTATTTTTCGATAACCGCACACCTAACTTGTCAAATGTCTTAAAAATAGGCAGCAGAGAAATGTTTGTGGTAACTGTGGTATAAGCGGAATAATTGACTGCGGTCCTTTGAATTATTTGAAAATAATGCACACCCGCGGTGTAAGGGCAGCCCGCTTCGCGTCATGCCACATTACCACCTTGGGTGTGCATTATTTTCTTATAATTCAATGGCCTGTCGTCAATTATTTCTTACATATATCAATGATATATTCATTTACATTCTGTTAAATGTTGAATTAAATTGTTGAATGATTGACTGAAATATTAAGGTTGTTTTTTAGAGAATGTTTTGTCTTTAGCCTGTTTGTTTAAAGTGCTGTCATGTTATGTATGCAATAAACATTTAATCAGGTATCATGATGTTGTGTCTGTTATAAAAAAGTGTAATGTAGTAATTAATAATAATATAATAATAATAATAATAATAATAATAATAATAATAATAATAATAATAGTAATAACAATAATAATAATTATTATTATTATAATGTCCAGAAGAAGGTTCGAAAAGGAACTCTGCTGGTTCTTTAAAGCACCTTCAAAAAAGGGTTCTAATTGGAACCTTTTTAAAAAGGTTCAAAAATGAACCTCAAAGGTTCCCCCACAGTTGCAATCTCCAGGAACTTCAAAAGGTTCATTTTAGAACCTTTTCTTTTTAGAGTGTACCTGAGCATTGTTTCTGCCCATGTCCATCCCTTTATGACCACCATGTACCCATCCTCTGATTGCTACTTCCAGCAGGAAAATGCACCATGTCACAAAGCTCGAATCATTTCAAATTGGTTTCTTGAACATGACAATGAGTTCACTGTACTAAAATGGCCCCCACAGTCACCAGATCTCAACCCAATAGAGCATCTTTGGGATGTGGTGGAATGGGAGCTTTGTGCCCTGGATGTGCATCCCACAAATCACCATCAACTGCAAGATGCTATCCTATCAATATGGGCGAACATTTCTAAAGAATGCTTTCAGCACCTTGTTGAATCAATGCCACGTACAATTAAGGCAGTTCTGAAGGTAAAAGGGGGTCAAACACAGTATTAGTATGGTGTTCCTAATAATCCTTTAGGTGATTGTAAATACACGTATACGTATATTTTAAATGGTCCCTTCCATATGTATATACAGTATCTTTGTTCAATAAAACACAGACATATTGACTCTCTTTGAGTGCCAAATGTGTGTTTAAATTTCAGGTGGTTTTATGAAGCCCACAAATTCTCACCACCACTTTGTGACATTTCAACCGCTTTGCATGAGCAAACACACAGATATCCCAGGAGGCTTTGTGGCTATGAAGCCTTGTAACATGGTGTCTAGTGTGTAAAATAAATAAACACGCATGCAAACACAATTGGGTGGGGGACCTTGTGTGTGTGTGTGTGTGTATATGTGTGTGTACAGAGATAGATCACCACTGCCTCTATCTTCTCCGTGGCCATGCCTAGCAGCGCGTCAGCAGCGGGCCGATTTACATTAGGGAGATTTAAGCTGTCTGAGCCAATGGTGACAAGTCAAGGTGTTTCACTTTAATTACAGCTGGCAAGGTCACCTCCCTCCCCGCCCGCCCTTTCTCTCTCACGAGAAGTGTAGAGAGACAGCAAAAGAGAGAGAGAGAGAGAGGGAGTGTTTATGCATGTTTTTACATTTATGTTTAAAGACCCCATGTTTTTCAACACAGAACAGCCATTATTACAAACACTGGCATACAACCAACCGTCACTCAGTGACAAAGCGGACACATTCGTATACATGCGCACAGCAATAACACACGCGTCTGTTAGAAATAATCCCACACGACAAAATAAATGCTGAAGCATGGGAAGCTATTCCTTTAATGCCTCACATTGCATTGTGGATGACACAATGTATTATGATACCATAATACAACATATTTAGCTTTTTTCAGCACTTTTTTTATTACAATGGCTTGCCTCTTTCGCACACCCCCGGGCTGTTGTTTTCTAAAGTGGATATGACAGGCGCTGAGTGCAAACAGTAGCTTAAAGGTGTGATATTTCAGACCCTCAGTGGCCCTCTGCTGGATCCGAGATAGTACTCTGATGAGAGGTGTCAGACAGGTGTCTTTGGGGGTCTCTTTCTCTCCATCCCATGACAAGTGAGAGCAGACCCCTCTGGGCAAGCTGATAGTCTACGCTCACACATCTGTCATCGAATCACAAGTTGTAGTGTATGAAAGTGAGCTAACTTAAAGGAATTGTTCTCCCAAAATAAAATTTTGTCATTTCGATAATTTACTCACCAGTTATGTTGTTACAAATGTGTTTGGTTTTCTTTCTGTCGGGGAACACAAAAGGAGAAATTCTGATGACTGTGCGGGTCGTTGTTTTTTATACAATTACAGTAAATGGGAACTGGAGCTTTTAAGCTTCAAAAGGTGCACAAAAGCACCATAAAAGTATTAAATGATTTGTGCACTATATTTTAGGTATTGTGAATTTATAGGCTTCGGTCTATTTTGTGAATCATATGCTTCAAATGTTTTGGGAAACGGCACACAAATCTTATAAATGACTTTTATGGTACAAGTCATATGTGTCTGAAGCAAAATGAGGATGAGTGTTCACGAAAATGTCAAATTTGGGTGCACGTTTTTTTTTTACGTACACTGAAAAGCTTTGAAAAACGTATTGCTTTTTTGAGGTACCGTATCAAATTCACGTGGACTTATTGTGCATTCACGTTCACAGCTCAGCGTCTCGTTTTTTACGCAATATTACACACTGAAACCCCCCACGGGATGCATTTAAGAGCGAAGCTCATTGAGTGAACGCATTGAATTCAGATCTAAATGCACACAAACGCATTTGCACATGCACGCACAATCGGAGAGAAGACAAGCTGTCAGTTAAAGGCAACCATACCTTTTTTATCAGCATCACAGCTTTGCCAGAGAGAGCCGTGGTCAAATTAAAAGGAAGGGCTGTGAAGAGGAGAGGAATAAAGGAGTAGTGCCTTCCGGGGAAGTTATTAAAAAAGAGAGAGATGGAGAAAACGAGAGAGAGAGAGAGCAAAGCAAGCATAACTAGTTGGCTGCAGTTTAAAGGGGGCGGAGCCTTTGTCTCTTAAGAGTCCAAATGGCAGTTAGCTGGCACGGCCGCAAAACACACAATGCCTCGTGGCCAATCTCAAGAGTGAAAAGAAGTGGGGGGGGGGTTAAGGGGCAAGAGGTTAACAAAATTAGTACCCATTCCTTTTCTAGGCAAATGAAACAAATGGCCTAAACATGGAATATGAGAAACCCGGTCCAATAGGAAGTATATATGCATTGATCATTTTTATGACTGACTGTTATCGCAGATAGACCAGACTCCATACAGGGTCATAGTTGGGGTCTCCAAATAGCTTATTATTATGATAGGCACCCTTTTAGCCTTAGTAACAGTAAGTGCATAGAGGGTTATGTGAACACAATACCGCCCGGGATGTTAAGTCAGTGTGTGCTGCCGCCCGGTTGGTTAGAAATGTAAAAGATATGCAGGACAGATGAAGTACATAGCAGTGCAGAGGAAACTCAATTGCATGTATATACACACACACACAAACGTGTGCACCTATAACCACACAGCAAATTTAATGAGACACTATTTCATTGCATGTATGCAGCTAAGCAGATTTATGCACAGTCCTCCGCTTCCACCGCTGCTGTAGCCATGACCCCAGGTCAGTGGCAAGGCTGGATGGAGCAACACAAGCTCACTGTTCATCATTACAGCACAATGCACAACCAACAGTATGCGCCAACATCACACCCAATTCAATCTAATTCTGCATTACACTATGGGATACAGCACATAGAGGATAATATAATCTATGGTGGCATAAAAACATTACTTATTTAAATTTAAAAAAAACCATCTTATTAGTTAAATTTAGTCTTGATTATTTTATGTTTAAATGTAATTTAAAAACAAGATAGCTTGGATGTTTTTGATAGCTTTCTGTCTTTCAGACTATAGCAAGTGAGAAAGTCATTGATGCCATTCAGTTATGCAAACACATAAAATTATTAACATTTACTTTTTTTGATGCCATATATGTTAGTGAATACCTAAATCGAAATTAAGTCACAACCTCGAACTTTGATTTAAAAAATGGAATCGTCGATGCTGCCACGCCCCCATGTCACGTCCGGTTGGCTTTCCAAGCGGGAAAAACACGTGTTGAGTGCTGCGAGTCAACTTAGGTAGCTACAGTCAGTCAAAAGATAGCATGGCGGATGCAAAAGACATCACGCGAGCTGCTCTTTACATGGGAAACAAAAAACAGCAAGCGCCTCCCGCCTTCAGCTGAACTCAATCAGAAGAGCAAGCACGCGTGCACAGCAGAGCGCCGTCTGTGCCAAGACCGGCCATTTCTCTGAAAGGAGATCAGGTTAAGTTTCACAACAACTTATTTCAATTGCTTAAGAGTTATGAAAACAGCATTTAAACATGACTTATTGGGGTATAGGCTCACAATCTCATCTGACGGTAATAAAAGCATGTTTTTTAGGTGCAAAGTACTGACAGGAATGTTCATCTGACAGGAAGTTTTGTTTTATCAGGTATGTGGGTGTACCATACTTTTCTACTGGCAGCACATATTTTTCCACATGGCATGGCATCTCCGGGTTCAAGGTCAGATATTATATTTCATAAAAGTCTAGTCTAAAAATGGCATAGCATTTTTTGTGCTATCTATCAAAAAAAATGTAAAAATCGGGAATCGATTCTTGACCTTAGAATAGAAAATGTTATTGAATCGAGGATTTGGAGAATTATGACACCCCTACTAAATATAATAAACAGATGTTAAGCAGATAAATGCATCTAACATTCTATTTGCCTAGAAGCAAAATAAAAAGTATTTTGCTTGTAGGCAAATAAACCAAAACTATTAATGGCTCATCTTACATGCCTCAAAATTAAATGTTATTTCTTTCTGTTAACAAAGCAAGTGCAAAGTCTGAGAGATTAAGAGACAGCACAAAATGGTCATTCAAAAGAGAGGTTTTGGGTGAACGGGTTCAGATCAGAGTTCTGACTTGACAGCAACAGCTGCTGAGAGATGTACAAGCTAACAGCTGCTACTTTCGAAATGCCTTTATTTCTTTTTATTTTCAATTAAAAGCCTTTTCTCCTCTCTCGATCCACCTCTTTGCTAATAACATAATGGCGGGTGGAATGTCATTGCTGGGTGTAATGCAGCTAAGTCCTGGTTGCTGTTTTAATGCCTTTCTAATTGGAGCCCACTTTGTGCCACGGTGTGCGGAAGGCAAACAGAAATGATTTGTAAAATAACGACTGCGGAACTAATAACTAGCCCTCGTCCTAATGTAAGGCTTTTTGTGAGGTGGAAAAAACTGTGCGAGCCCTAATTGGGTTCGCCTCAAAAAGACGTTTTAAACTCATCATTTCATTTCGCGAGCTTTTTATGTCACATTTTGCTGGAGAAGAAAAATGTCAAGGAGAAAGCGTTCTCGCATCCATTTTGAGGTTAATGGTCAAGTTTCAAGCTTTTAAAACAGGATGAAACCACGCTGAAAGGATTTGGGTTAATTAACTAGAAAGGTGTTTTACTTTTTGTTCGCATCTGCGGATGACTTTTCAAAGCGATTTTTGCACATCTCTCACAAAAACAAACAACCATATAGTTTTTTTACTGAAAAGTTCAGTGTGTACTAAGATGGTGCGTGACTGTGCAGATAATATAATATCAGGTTTTCTAAAACAAAACGTTTTAAGCATAACACATTTTACAAAATCTGATCAGAATCTGTCACCAGACTTCTTTGTCAAAATTTAGAATTTTATTTAGCAATGACTCCATGGCCCTGTTTACAACTGGTATTAAGATGTGTTTTGGTCAATCAGATCCCAAGTGGACAACGGTAAATACAGGTGTAAACAGGGTGTAAAACGTTTTGAGCTCTTCCTAACTTCATCCGCATTTAGAGGTACTCGGTAGTCAGTAAGTGGTTTTGGTGCAAGTTAATTTAAATTCGTAATTTCTTCCGCTCGCGTTTAAACAATTGTAGAGTGACTCGCCCATAGACCATCCTATCAATTTAATTAGGACCTAAGATGGATTATAACACCACGTTTGAATGGGAATGTGTCTCTCTCAAGGAGCAACCTTTCGATCTCTATCGTGAAGCCAACATGGAAGTGGCTACGTTTACACGGGAACGATCTGAAGAGGAAACACAAAAGTGGCGTTGCATTATCACTTTTTATTCCGCGTTTACATGAGCGTTTTGGGGGGAAATCTGCGTGCATATGGTCACGCAAAAGTGTGTGATATTTGATGCAGTATGCACTCCAGGCAGCTAGGTGGCAATGTAAAGCACTGACACACGCACCTGAGAACAACCTTCTTCCTTGTTCTCCCAGGTCTCGCTCAAAGCCGTCTGGTTTGCCTCCAACGAATTGGCGCATCAACAATTTGATAGAGGTTATTAATGCGCCTTCTCTGATCAGTAATACTAGCTGTGAATATTTCGTACAACTGCTGGAAAGACTTTTGTATATTTATCAGAGCTGCTATGGCACCTTGAAGGTCCGACATATGGAAATAATCCGACATGTTTGTTGTTATTTTTCCAGAACTGGCGCATGCATGTGACGTAAACGCATAGGCGACGAGAGCCACAGTGAGCAGATTTTTGCGTTTTTACCCTTTAGACGGGAATGCGACTGTAGATCGTGTTTAAGATTTCCACTCTTATTTAACTTTTTTTGCGTTTTAAGCGCCAAAAATGTTATTTCCATGTAAACGAAAGGCACATCGCATAAAATATTTTTACATTTTCACCATCGAGCGTTCGAAACTGCAATTCATCGACTGACTGCTAGAGGCTGGGTCCAAAAGGGAGTCAATTGCCATAGACCCCCATGTTAAAATGCCCAACTTTCAGCAGAAATAAATGTGTTTAGCATGGTACAAAAAGTGTTTTTGGTCTATATAGCTAATTTTGCCCTTCATGATAACTGTGAGGGGGTGATTTTTTTGTAACTTATCCATTTAAATTATATATATAGCCTTAAAGTTATGCATAATTAATTATTTGAATGACAGGTGAACTGCAACTGCTGTCACTGTCGAGCTAGGCGAGCGTGGTTTCAAAAACCAGCCACTTCAGCTTCACCCACGTCCCACCTCTTTACCCGTTTTCAGTTATATGCGAGTGATGCGCGATCACGCGATCCCAAGATGGCGATGGCGGGCCCCACTATATCTGATTAGACCATTAGCATCGCGCTCAAAAATAACCAAAGAGTTTCATTATTTTTCCTATTTAAAACATGACTCTTCTATAGTTACATCATGTACTAAGACCGACAGATAATTAAAAGTTGCGAATTTCTAGGCAGATATGACTTGGAACTATACTCTCAAACTGGCGTAATGATCAAGAACTTTGCCGCAATGCTAATGGTCTAATCAGATTCAATGGATTGTGCTAAGCTATGCTAAAAGTGCTAGCGCCAGACCCGGAGATCAGCTAAATGCAGAGCCGGCGCCAGACCATAACTAACAGGGGGGCACTCGGCTTCCAACGGGGGGCACGCAATAGCAACCATAACTTGCAAAAACAAGACATTAAAACAACAAATACAGCAAGCACACACTCATACAACTGGTACAGACTGTCAGCTCATTTCCCGTATAAAGTGCAAAAGACCACAAACTATGCGCAAAACTATTGAACTTCGACCGCGGCGTGAGCGCAAGCTGCGCTCGCGCTCACTCGACGCAACAACAAACCGCCCTCGCGTGGCGCAAGCTATTGAAATGAATGAGTTTCATAGTGCAGCGCGTCCTACAGGGTAGCTTTAAAAAAGCCGCTTTACCATAATCACGTCGTAATTCAGTTAACGGTCTATAGACGGGTTGCACGGCGACGTCACTAACTGGTTGCGCGCGCAACCGAGGGGCAGAAAGAAGAGACGTGCATTGTGTTGTATGCTAGTAGCGGTGTCTGTAAGTCAAAATGCCAAGGAATTTTTGCGTGGAAAATAGTACCAACAGAGTCAGTGCTGGGTGCCTGATGTTAACATACCAGTAGATGCGACTATTACGTTACTAGCATTATAATTATAAAATTATAATTCATACATGTATCACAGTAACACTGCAAAAATAAAGACAGAAAAACAGATACAACTAAAATCAAGTCTTATTTATGTACAAACATTAAAGAACGCTTCAATAATTAAGGTTGTTGCAGTAGCAGATCAGCTCACCAATCGGTCTTTCTGCCCCTTGGTTGCGCGCGCACCCTGCAATGTTTGTAAACTTGCAACCCCTCTATAGCCACACTTCACATTATGCTTACATAATTTAAAACAACCTAACTTACCTTTGAAATAGCTAGAGACGGCGTGTAAGAACAATAGACTTCCTTAAAAAAGTGTCCTGTAGATTTGTAAATTCCACCTCAACCTCTAATCTCTGAGTTTGAGCCAGTCTGTGTTTGCATGAAGATGGAGCAGGCGGTGCTGGTTCATTCTAAATGTTCTAATATCCATATTTTACACGATCCATAAAATGCCGCGAAAAAACACGTTGCTAGTATCAAGTCACAAATATGCTAAAGACGTAAGATGGGTGAGACGCGGCAATACATCCAATCAGAGAAACTGGTCTATTTTAATTAAAGAAAACATATATCAACTATATTTTCCTCATTTGATTACATTACAAGTCATGAAACATTCAATGTTTAATTTATTTTAATTATTCTATATATATTTTAAAGTAATTAAAAACTTTGTAGGGGGGCACAACAACCTGTTCAGGGGGGCACTGCCCGCGAATGCCCCCCCATGACGCCGGCCCTGGCTAAATGGATTCCAAAACAGTAAGAATAAAAATTTTAACTCTAGGGGAGCTGGAAAAAAAGTGGAGTGTCCTTTGATACCAATTGTAAATTTGCTTCATGATTGATCACAAAGTTTTACATAAACTAAAAATGAGTCAAGATCTATATAATTTCTCAATCGTTTCTCTCAGAGAGCAACAATATTAAATGGAGGTCTTTTCTTAAGTCTCCAGCTTTTTTTCATCAACTACTATGGAATTGAAGAACCCTTTGTGATACAGATGTTAAAGGTTCTTTATGAACCTATTTAGCCCAAAAGTTCTTTGTGAAGGCATTGTGAAGAGCGTTAATGTTGTGTTTTGTGTCTGCTCAAATTCCAGAGATTGCATTCATTTTTCCAAAGCTATTAATATAACATTCATGTTACAGCTCTGCAATCTACTGTATGCAAACAATTGTAGAATTTAAGTTTATACTTAAACATAATTGAGGATTCTCTGTGTTTTGAGCTATGAAAGAGCAACCGCTGAGCTATAAGATATCCTCAGGGTCATCTTTAAAGAAGCATTTAATCATCTGACAACAAACACTGAAATGATACATGAAACCTTCAGCTGGGTTTTGTTCAACTGGCTTTTATCTTCGTGTCATATAGTAAGTTCAGCTAAAACTGAATTCAGGGTCTCAGGTGGGTCTGGCAGTAGAGTACAGAAGACTTCAGTCTATAAACAGCCAAAACAGGGCTCTCTATCTAGGCTGTATTAGTGTCCTGACCTGCAGGTCCCGTTGAATCTCTGTCACACAGTAATAACCCGTTTTTTATCTAAAACACCTCCTCTTCCCTCAGGCCATGGTAAAGCACCTGCAAGTCTGACATATATCAAAAGATAATGGTAAAAGCTGGAAAATCTTTTTTAAAGCAATCTTCTTGCAGGCAAAATGTGGCAAAGTGTACAAATTAGCCTCGGTTCTCCGAAGCTGTTTTACTCGCAGATAAACAATGCCCTTAAAAAGCTTCTTTCTACCTTCATAGTTGCTTTGTTTTAGGGTTTGAAATATCGTCTTCACAAAAATAGCAGGAAATAAGCCTGAGGGTCACAAAATAGAAAATCTGTCTGGTATTGCAAGTCACTTCAGGTATTTGTTTTATGAGAATGTTAAAAAGCGACCAACATTGTATTTGTATAACATTATTGATAAATATAGACACTTTTACAGCCCACGTGATCAAATAGCCTGCGCACATTTTAGCAATGGAAGTGGTGTTGTTCCCCAGTGGTTCTAATGTGTTAGCAACTCAGAAAGTTTATCAAAACGGTTTCCAAGCACATCAAAATGTCTGGTTGTTGCATTTGGTTGCACTAATATAATATACTTATATACGTGTGTGTATATATACAGTGAGGAAAATAAGTATTTGAACACCCTGCTATTTTGCAAGTTCTCCCACTTAGAAATCATGGAGGGGTTTGAAATTGTCATCGTAGTTGCTTGTCCACTGTGAGAGACAGAATCTAAAATAAATCCAGAAATCACAATGTATGATTTTATTACTATTTATTTGTATGATTCAGCTGCAAATAAGTATTTGAACACCTGAGAAAATCAATGTTTCTATTTGGTACAGTAGCTTTTGTTTCCAATTACAGAGGTCAAACGTTTCCTGTAATTTTTCACCAGGTTTGCACCCACTCCTCCACACAGATCTTCTCTAGATCAGTCAGATTTCTGGCCTGTCGCTTAGAAACACAGAGTTTGAGCTCCCTCCAAAGATTCTCTATTGGGTTTAGGTCTGAAGACTGGCAAGGCCACGCCAGAACTTTGATATGCTTCTTACAGAGCCATTCCTTGGTTATCCTGGCTGTGTGCTTCGGGTCATTGTCATGTTGAAAGACCCAGTCTCGACCCATCTTCAATACTCAAACTGAGGGAAGGAGGTTGTTCCCCGAAATCTCGCAATACATTGCCCCGTTCATCCTCTCCCTTAATACAGTGCAGTCGCCCTGTCCCATGTGCAGAAAAACATTCCCAAAGCATGATGCTACCACCCCCATGCTTCACAGTAGGGATGGTGTTCTTGGGATGGTACTCATCATTCTTCTTCCTCCAAACACGTTTAGTGGAATTATGACCAAAAAGTTATATTTTGTTCTCATCTGACCCCATGACTTTCTCCCATGACTCCTCTGGATCATCCAAATGGTCATTGGCAAACTTAAGACGGGCCTGGACATGTGCTGGTTTAAGCAGGGGAACCTTCCGTGCCATGCATGATTTCAAACCATGACGTCTTAGTGTATTACCAACAGTAACCTTGGAAACGGTGGTCCCAGCTCTTTTCAGGTCATTGACCAGCTCCTCTCGTGTAGTTTTGGGCTGATTTCTCACCTTTCTTAGGATCAGTAAAACCCCACGAGGTGAGATATTTTGTTTATTTTCGTGTGCTAGTATCATTAAGTGAATTCAAGACGTTGTGACTGCTATTGGACGCAAATTGTGGGTTTGAAAATATTTGAATTTAGAAAGAAAGCCTTTAACAATTGCCATCATAAGCTTGATTTTATGTAACATTTTTTCCCTCATTATTTATATTTTTTTATTTAAAAAGTGTATTTTTTCTAAGTTTGTTGTTGTAAATGTCCCAGTTGGGACAGTGATTGTGCCTTTTTTAAAGAGTTTAATAAAACGTTCATGTCATATATTTTGGTTGCATTTGTGAGTTAAATGTAGTAAAAATGCATGAGTAAAAATGTAACTGCTTAACTAGGCACGTAATATTAAAGTATCGATAAATTTATCAAATCACCTTGAAATTTCATTGAGTGTTGGATGTATCTGCAAATATCGCACAGCTGGGGGAGATAATCGATATTGTATCATATCACAACGAACGGTCCAATTTACACCCCTAGTGGATTTGGATGAAAACTGGATTTTGTTAAATGGGGCAGTCGCAGACGGTAAGTAAAACTGCATTAGGGCGCACTCACACTATCCAAACCGTGCTCGGCCGCGTTTGACCCCCAAAGCCTGGTTTGTTTGACTAGTGTGATCGCTCCGTTCCGCGCCCGGGCGCGGATTGTTTAATCGCGCCGCGGCCGGGTTGCAGAGGTGGGCCGGAGCACAGTTCACTTGGGCTCAGGCGCGGAAGGCTGTGGTGTGAACGCAATCGCGCCTGAGCGCGATTCAAAAGGTGAAGACGTCAGTTGCGCGACCACTCACCTTCATCTGCCTCCCTAAAAACCTTTTGATGCGCGCAGCGGGGTTACATGAATGTCTGAGCTGCGCACGTGACAGATCAACTAAGCAATATGATGACATATGAGAGGGCTGTCTGTAATCGCGCACCAAACGACTCCGAATAAAAAACACAAACTTATCATTACGGTGAGTTCCAGTGTTAAGAGAGAGCTTTACTTCCTGCTTTTTTCAAAACAATCGCATCTTAATGACGAAAGCGCGCCCGGACTCGGATCGATAAAAAGTACAGTGTGAGTGCGTGCACCTGAGGGAGTAGGGAGGGGTGACAATCGCGCTGGGGCATGGTTTGGTTTGGTTTGGATAATGTGAGTGCGCCCTTAAAGATCTACAAATGTAAATGAAGTGAATCCAGAGATAGTGGGATGTTTTGTGTGTGTTGCTTGCTTGTTAACGGTACAGCTGATCTGTCTTTTATAAATCTGATAAAATGTAAGACTCTTTGGAGATATGAAGGATGTTATACTAATCTATAAATACTCAAGATTAACATGAGATTAGCAAAAAAATTGTGTGTTATGTGACCTTTCATTTTAATATTATTGTGCTGTGTTTGTCATCCTCTTCTATTCTAATCGTCTCATAACTCATAAAATGATCAGTACAGGATACACAAGCACAGGTGTCATCTGTAACAGTCTGCATAATTCTGTATCATAACACAGGAAATTATTATATGTTAGTATGATAATTAAGGCATGTTATTATATTACTAACAGTAGTACCAAACTAAAATGGGGTGAATTGGGCTGTCTGTAGCCTGTAGTTATAGGTGAAAGCCACGCCGTGGACAAGTGCCACATCCGAGTTCTCCACCTTTAAACACCTGCACAAACACACAGCTGCTACCAAACCCTCCTCCACCCTACAGGAATTTACTTTCACAGTTGTAAAAGCTTTTTCAAAAGTGATAGAGATAAATCTGGGATCAGATTGATCTTGACCAAATTTGTGTTGCTTACCGAATCCTATCTGTGAAACTGATCCGGAAACAGTAGTCCTATCCCTAGACTCTTAATGAGTTTAGCCTCGGGTCTATATCTTGGCTGCCTCACCTGGAAATACCTAGTTTATGTACCAGCGTCTATGTTTTCCTGCCAAACATCTGCTTCTAAGTTCTATAACAGCCTCTATTGTGGCTAATTACACATGAGATTTTATCACATGAGCAACTCTTAATGTTCACTTACATCTTTCCTGAGCTCCATCCAACGAAGGGAGAAATCAAAGCGTGTTAACTTGAGTCTTGTGTGACAGATGAGGCATTAGGGATCATTCAAATGGCAGCGATGCCCACTCCAGCTGGTAATAATGTCAGTGCCAAATGTTTTTCAATCCGAGCAGCTTGCTGAAACATGAAAGCAGATACCTGCAAGGCCTCCACTTTGACCAGCTCGGAGCTACCGGCCATCAGCTGCTGAACCCACATTCTGTACTATTACTTTCGCTGCCCAGATGGATCCATGCAGGCATAAAATACAGTAGAGAAAGAGACTTATGTCAAGAGGATATGTCACAGGGATTACAGATTGAAACAGTACATGCTTTTTTGGAAAGGCTGCTTGAATTTAGGAAATAAAGACAAGTACAGTGCACTTTAAAAATGGGGGAAGGGCTTCACAAGGCCACAGAAGAACCATTTTTGGCTTTTTTTCTGAAGATTTTTCTGAAGAATCTTTTTGTTTTACAAAAGGTTCTTCGTAGTGTAAAAAATGTATACCTTTGTTATTTTTTATGATAATCATATGTTTTTGTACAATTCACTTCGTAAGAATTCATATGAATTAGCCAACTTTTCATAATTTGTATGAATTCACGTTAGATCAGGCTGGATGTTTACAAATTTTGCTGAGATTGTTCACCTTACATTGCCCCCAATATTAAAGTGAGACGTTTATAGCATGACAGTCCCACTAGCTAGCAAAACTCATCAAGTCCATTGAGGTTCATGCGTCATTTATAATGTTCCCATCATTATACACTCACTTAAGGATTATTATACCATCCTTATACTGTGTTTGACCCCCTTTCGCCTTCAGAACTGCCTGAATTCTGATTCAACAAGGTGCTGCAAGCATTCTTTAGAAATGTTGGCCCATATTGATAGGATAGCATCTTGCAGTTGATGGAGATTTGTGGGATGCACATCCAGGGCATGAAGCTCCCGTTCCACCACATCCCAAAGATGCTCTATTGGGTTGAGATCTGGTGACTGTGGGTGCCATTTTAGTAAAGTGAACTCACTGTCATGTTCAAGAAACCAATTTGAAATTATTTGAGCTTTGTGACATGGTGCATTATCCTGCTGGAAGAAGCCATCAGAGGATGGGTACATGGTGGTCATAAAGGGATGGACATGGTCAGAAACAATGCTCAGGTAGGCCGTGGCATTTAAACGATGCCCAATTGGCACTAAGGGGCCTAAAGTGTGCCAAGAAAACATCCCCCACACCATTACACCACCAGCAGCAGCCTGCACAGTGGTAACAAGGCCAAATTCTGGCTCTACCATCTGACTCATGTCTCAACTGAAATCGAGACTAATCAGACCAGGTAACATTTTTCCATTCTTTAACTGTCCAATTTGGTGAGCTTGTGCAAATTGTAGCCTCTTTTTCCATTTTGTATTGAAGATGAGTGGTACCCGGTAGGGTCATCTGCTGTTGTAGCCCATCCGCCTCAAGGTTGTGCGTGTTGTGGCTTCACAAATGCTTTGCTGCATACCTCGGTTGTAACGAGTGGTTATTTCAGTCAAAGTTGCTCTTCTATCAGCTTGAATCAGTCGGCCCATTCTCCTCTGACCTCTAGCATCAACAAGGCATTTTCGCCCACAGGACTGTGGCATACTGGATGTTTTTCCCTTTTTACACCATTCTTTGTAAATCCTAGAAATGGTTGTGCGTGAAAATCCCAGTAACTGAGCAGATTGTGAAATACTCAGACTCAAAATTGCTTAAATCACCTTTTTTCCCATTCTGACATTCAGTTTGGAGTTCAGGAGATTGTCTTGACCAGGACCACACCCCTTAATGCATTGAAGCAACTGCCATGTGATTGGTTGATTAGATAATTGCATTAATGAGAAATTGAACAGGTTTTCCTAATAATCCTTTAGGTGAGTGTATACTGATACTAATAATTACCCTAAAAATCTACAAAATATTTGACCTACAGTGGTCTATGTGAAATAAGTCATTGTTACCCCCTCTTTATTTCTGATTCATGGTCAATATAAGAAATCTGTGGAAAAGATTTCTTCAAAGTTACTAAAAAGCGAACAGTCCAACTGTATGATTGAAAGAAGGTAAAAAAATTCAGTACCAGCCAGACGTCTTGTTAGATCTTTTTGCTAATGGTGGCGTTCATTAAAGCAGAGCTGTTGTATTTGTTATACGCATAACTCATACGACTGCCTGTTGCGTCAGCAGGGCGGTTCGATCTCAAGTCAGTGGAAACAGCTGAGAGCGACGCATGAGAAATGACAGGACGGCGTCTGATAGCAGCGAAATCAAAGCGAATCTGCTGTAGTACTTCACCGAGCGCCGATTCCTGAGGTGAGTGATGTATGAATGTTTGATGAATCTACCACCATCTTTGTCGAATCCTCCCCACACACCCATAAGATTGAGTGCTCAAGCAGAGGTTTTGATAGGCATGCATAAGAGGGACGATGAAATACCCTCTCGTGCAGACACATGCACACACACAGAGCGCTCACAGCCATGGGGGGGGTAGGTGGAGGGCGTGAAGGTGGGAATGTAGAAGCATTCCGGCTGTCAGTTGCCAAGATGAGTCCTGACAATCAGTCAGTGGGAGAACAATGTTTCCTGTCAGTCGATTCTCTAATCATCTCACTACAGTTTTAGTTAAACTGCTTTCTGCGCCCGCGCCTCTGACACCCAAACCACTGTTCAAAGACTACCCTAAGGGTGGGGAGGTGCGGAGGGGTAGACAACACTAAGACAGGTAGGATAAAGGAAACAAACAACTACATTTTCACCTCTTGCCGTTTTCAAAGCGTGCAGGGGGGTTGCGAACAGCGCTGAGAGAGAGAGAGGGTGAGAGAGAACACTGCAGCAGGTAGTGCCTGTCAGAACACATCGATGTCTACTAATTGGGTCATTTTTGATATGAGGACGGCATGCCAGCGTACTGATGCGGGAGCGATCTGGAAGCCAAGAGCCTGTGAGGGCCGCTCTGGCGTACAATCAAAGCACACAGAAACGCTGCCGCCCGCAGACAATCTGGCACAGGCCGGGCACTGCCAGGCACAAGAGCATCTGAATACAGGCCCAACGCACCCTGCTGCAGTCAGAGGAATGCAATTTGTAACATGGGCATTTCTGAGCATTTTTAAAAGAAAAGACTTAATCCACACTTGTAGTATGAAATTGGCAGTTTTGTACCGGCTTACCCCCACTAGACTTTTCCCCAAACAGCTTCCGTGTCTCTTTGTGAAACGTTCCGGTGCCTCAGATCCCCTCAGGAATGACCACGCTCTTTAGGGTGTGAAGGCGGACGAGTAACTGTAATCTGCACTCATTGCTTGCTTTGACAAGATTTTGCTCTTTTGGTTGTGGATGGGTACATGTGAGTGTTGGTGTTTTTGAAGTATGGAGCGAAGGGGAAAAGGGAAGAAACCTCTAGGAAGAACACGCTGTTATCCACTCAGCATAACTCCAAACACCCTGTAATGTTAAAAAAAGACTGAGAACATTTGAAGAGTTTGGTTCCAAAATGCAATAAATCCATTTTGACTAGGTAAAAATTTGTTTTCTATGCCAAGAAAAAGATGAAAACCACTATTTTCTGTTACAAACTTAGCATCTTTAGGTTATAATAACATAAAAAATTAAAATCCATAATTTGATTTTCTAAGATTTATTATAAAAACTGATATTTTTTTCTGCAAAATGCAATAAATCCATAAAAGTTTTTTTTTTCAAAATGCTATAAATCTATTGAATCAATATATAAATGTGCATTCATCTTTGCCATGTTATATTCATTTAGTTGACTAGTGGTATACACTGAATAAAAAAATAAACATAAATGGCATTAATCAAAACACTTACTTTGTCATATAAAGAACACTGTCATTGCTGCTGTCATCCTTGGGACGTCGTCACTAAACTTTTTTGACAGCGATCAGCATTGAATGGTGCACTGTGATTTGTTGAGCGGATTTATTGCATTCTGCAGAGAAGAAGTACTGGCGTTTATCGCGTTTTGGGAAAAAGGGAGAAAAGATAACAGAA